>NC_036245.1:10056577-10189638 GCF_002742605.1 Olea europaea var. sylvestris | reverse complement strand
CCATTACCTAGCTCAAACAGGGCCTATACAGACCACACACATGTAAGACGGTGGGTGATTTTTTTTTATTTTTTTTAAATAATCACCCACCCAGCTCGATATTAATGTTGGCCTGTATAGCTAGCATTAGTGTTTCAGTTGCTGGAGAAAATTTATTACAAGGTCTCATCAAAATTTATTACAAGGTCTCATCACACTATGTATTATTTCGTATGTGGGATAAAAGGGTTCCCCACAAATATATAGGTGCCTTGTATAACCCAACAATTAAAAGAAATAACATAAAAATTTATGAATAAACGTCATATAATCCAACAATGATGGTCAGCCGAGCAAGTACATATGAAAGGTCTAAACACTACTATTGCGAGAGTATAGGTCATGACTAGCTACAAAAATAATTTCATATGGTAATTGAATAATGCTATATGAATATCGGTGGTATATAGAGTCATCAATTATACAGTATAACAAATAACATTTAAACTTCCCTTTCTTCCTTAATATTTTCCACATTGGCATGAAAACCATATTTTACCACATTCGAGGGTTTTATGGCCGTTGAATTCACCGGTGCTCAAGTGACCGACCTTACGGAACTTCAATGGTAACAAGTTTAGTGCCAACCTTTTTATTGAGGAAATTATCAAAATAGTCAACTTTTGGTTTTGTAATTACAAAAATGTCACTTTTTTTTTGACATTGCAAGAATGTCAATTTTAGAAATTTTAGACTTATTTGCCCTTACAGATAATTTTAAATACCCTCCACGTCCTAAGTAAATGAGATTTGACCCATCAAATAAATTGTACGAAATTGGTCAGACAAAAATTACATCCTGCAACTTAAAAAAGCAGAACATACACGAAATCATGTCCCTAAATTCCTTATTGCCATCCCAAGAGAAATCCCTACATCTCTAATGCCGTTAGTGCGAAAGGAAAGCAAGAGAATACCAAATCCCTAAATCGTGAAAATCCACCATTTCTGTGGATAAACCGACCACCGGGCCGGCGAACTGATCTTCGTCACCGAAAACGGAATCCCTGAAACTGTGAAACACAGTCCAACCACTAAAATCGCATAATGCCGGCGAACTCATCTCCCTCACCGAAAACGAAATCCCTAAAGCTGTAAGAGCAGTCCTCTCACCGAAAATAGAAACCTAAAGCGCAATCTTGTCACTGCGCCGATCTGTAGCTGTGATCCGCTGACTGCCCAGAGTACTCATACATACGGTAATCTGTTTTGTGTGGATGCATTTTTTATTTTTTCCTTTCGCGAAAATAATTTATGGGTTTTTGTTTTTGGTGTTTATTTGATGGACTATGTATTGCACTTGTCAAACCTGTGAATTTTCGTTGGATGAATGTGAAGTACAAAGCATAATACAAGTAGATTTTAAGTACGTAATCCTTTTGCATCACAATTCAATGTCTAGAAACAGAACGAGGGCTTTGCATTTCCATATTGAAGAATAGCAATAATAAGATCGTAGCTTCAGTAGTGTAGGAGAGACTCCCGCTATCACCCCCCATATCGACTTTGTTGTTGTCACGATTTGGAATAAATGCATGGCTTTAGAAAACTATTACTGGAAGGGGACATCGACAGGGAAAATCGATAGGCACTAGCGCCGGCAAAGAGAAGAAGTATGGTTGATTTTGGGAATTTATTTTTCCTTAATAAGATGGTGTGTTTTATTTTGGGGACATAAGGGGCCCCTGTGTGCAATTAGAATCAGGGTGACATTGTAATTTTCAAATGTTTAGTAGATTTTGATAGAAATTGATGAAATATGTAATTGAGAAATTATGAAGTCTATAAAATACGTGATTTAAATGAATTGTTGACTCTTAGTTTAAATTAAAATTAAAATTTTAATCCTACTAATTAAAGGCTAAAAAGTGCTCAAGAGACGGTAATATTTATGTTTATCATCAATTTGGATAGATTCCTAAGTGCTAATGGCCGATGTCAAGGTACTATGATTGTTTATGTTTTTCTTGTTTGGTTGCAAACAACAATTCTTCATCTTTCTTTGCTTCAACATAATTGACTCTCTCTTCATTATTTTGGCTGTCAAGCTATGTAAATCACATCAGTTGCTTTTGAATTTTGTAAGAATTTTCATTGTATCTACTCCCAGTAAAGATGAAAATTTACACAATATTACTTGATGACGTATGACCTGAATTCAAATCTTTTGCTGCTATAAATTCATCATTGTTGCTGATATTGCTCAGTATTCGGAGAAGTTCGTAGTTGAATGGAAGTTTCACTTATTTAATAATACTTAGATATGTTTGTAGCTTGATCAGTTTCGGAAGTTATATGTTAGACTTTTGGAGAGGAAAATTGAAATTGAAAAGATGCATTGTTCTGAATGTGTTTGTTTATTTGTGTGTGTTTTTAGATGTGATTATGCATGTGTTCGTAACTTGTATGATCCTCTATATACTCCATTGTTTGTAATTTGTTCGTCATCTGGTTTTTTGCCAAAGGATGTTGTCATTAAGATGAATGAAGCATTAGATAGTGGTCAATATTTGAGTGTTTATCTAAAGAAGGAGCTTCCTAGTATGCTGCATCATGCAGCAAGTGATCAAATTCTGCCAGTTAAGACTTATAAGTCCAAGAAGGGTTTAAGGTGGAACTGAAAAGATGCATTGTTCTCAATGAGGGCCATTTTTATTGTTTGTTGAAAGAAGGTCACGTATTTTGAGATTGTTGAGATTTAGAACTTAGTTATGAAAATCCTGAACATGCAAGGAGCTGCTAATGATGGAATATCATCATTTCCACTTGCTGTTCTTTTCCCCGTCATTAAACTCATTTAAGTAATTAAATGCAGTAGTACTGCATGAGAATACCAGATTGAATTGGATATACGCGAAACCGTAAGCATTTAGTATATTTTCTCTTTATAGCTGCTTAAGCATCAATTAGTTGGGTTATGATATCAATTTCTAGTTTCTTGATTTCAATATTCTTCATGTGTGAATATGAACAATCTCTTGATACATATGTCGTGAACTTGATATCCTTGCTTCACATTTCAGCATTCAGCACTGTGGTCTCTATCAAAACCATGAATTCTTTAGGTATAACTTATAGGAATCAATATTCTGTGGGCTGATTTGGAAAAGGTCTGTTGTTGCAGAACCAAACTTCGTGGAGTGTAGAAGAAGAAAAGAGACGTATATGTCCGTAGCTCTTTGCAACTGCTACAACTAGACGAGGTGAAAGCACTTTCTTCTCTCTTATTTTTGTGATGTACGAATATGTATTGAACTTATCTCGCACAAGAAATTCACAAACCAACTTGCTGCTTTACATATCTCTTAGTTTGCTCAGTGCGCAGTTGCGTCATTTGGTGTTTTCGATGTAACTATAAAGGGGAAACTAGTCTTGTTTGCTTGCCTTCTACCGTAACGGTCATTTTTTACTTGGTTGCTTCGATGTGTTTACATTCGTACCTGTTTGCATGGCTGGCTATGAAATGACATTGTAGAATTAACATCCACGTTTTCACCTTCATTGTGATTTTTGGGATGACCGGATTTGGGCATGTTCTACATTTTGATATAGGGCACCATGCATACGTATGCCATATTTATGTTGAAAACTGTCGTTCCCAACATTTGGCTCCTATTATTCTCGAAAGTTGGCTGAACCCCGACAGATGAACTGTCGTTCCCGACAGTTAGCATTCTCGACAGATGACGTATGTCCCTGTAAGGCAGAGTGCAGTCATCTATCGACACAGGCTTCGGTGACAGTGTCTCGACACATGACGGTGGGCATAGACGACATTGTACGTGTGTCGAGAAACAACATGTCTATCGAACATTCAGATGTCATTACCGTACGTATTTTCGCACATTACAAAAAATTTTTGCTAACATTTTTTTTTTGAAGATTGCAAGCATAATTCGCCATAACAAATGTTTACTGCAAGTTTGGGTAGATGATATGTTCTTATACGTTTCTCGTATTATTTGTTTCGATTCATGTGGTTGTATGCTCTGCGGAAGTACGCTTGTAATTTGTAATATTCAGCTGCTGTGAAATTATGGTCTGACCGTTATTGTTTCTTCTGCAGATATTATGAAATTTCAATTTGGGTGCCCGAGAATGAACCGTTGCCGGCGCGTATCTCGCAATGGAGCAACTTGAAGTACATAAAAACAGTGATGGATAACTTGGAAGGCCGACTTCGGGCTGACTTTCACGACTCCTGCCTTGGGTTTCTCGCTGTCGTTTCGGGGATCCAGTTTTTCGCTCAACTAATCCAAGCACTAGTGTGCCGAGGGATCCGTTGCGATAAGTCCCATGAGTTGTGGTTCAACGTGCAGGGCCACCTAAACCAGTTTGCTGCAGGAGTATGCTATCGTCACTGGACTGCATGTTGGGTCATTTTCAGAGGGCGAAACAAAGGCATTGGAGAAGAAGATGCTGAAGGAAAAATATTTCAAATCGCTGGAGAAGATTTCATGTGCCCAGTTGGAGAAGGCCTTTCTCTGCGTGTCGACACCCCGGGCAGATAGATACAAGCTCGGGCTTGCTCTAATTGTGGAAGGAGTTATCACTGCTCCGAACAACAATGTCGGCATTGATGAGGATACGCTTGCCCTCGTGGACGACCTGGAGCTGTTTGTTTCATACCCCTAGGCCAAAGTAGGGTACAGGCGTTTGTTGAAGCGATTATGGGGTACTTGGGCACGTAAAATGACCGATGCAAAGACGAAGAATGAGAAGGACGTCAGTTACACAATTCACGGATTTTCGATCGTCATGCAGGTAAGAACAACATTATGTTTCTGTGTTTTGTTTGTTAGTATTAGACCATGTATCCATAGTGTTTGGACAGATATTAATGTGACATTTGTTTTGTTATCGTCCGGACAGATTTGGGCATATGAGGCAATGCCCGAACTCGACGAACGCTTCGATGAGCGTGTGGGTGAACACTCATCCCGACTTCTATGCTGGACCTTTACCAAACAACCGCAGCAGCGTACATACGATGCGTTCTTCAGGGACGTGCAGGTCATGGACATTTTTCATTTGCCTTTCCATTATTTTGTTTAATTGGGAATAGTATGCATTTTATTTTAACTAAATGTTCTCCCCTGTTTCTACAGCTGCACGTGCACGCCATACTGTGTCCCACGGAGGCCGAGCGTGATCTGCAATACATCTCCAGTTTGGTGCCGTTCCCGACCGTCCGGTACAATTTTTGGACGACCTCGCTAGGAGTGTTGTTGGGCCACAGTTCCATGAGGCGGCACCAACTAGTGGGAAAGATGATGGTAGCACTGCGGGTGATGGGCATGACGATAAGTCTGGTGCAGGGGCCGAGGACGATGAGATATCCGTGAGCGATGGCCATCAGACACCGGAGGGCAACGGCGATGATGGGTCTAAGCCTAATAACGGTGGAGAAAGCGGTCGCGACCTCTCCAGCAAGACCGGTGCTAGTGACAATGAAGACGAAGTGGATGCCTCGGGACGGCAGTCGGTGCATTACCCACTCCAGTGGTTGCCCCGTCCAAATCTGGGGTGCAGGGTACACGTGGTGGATCGACTTTGACGAGGGAGGACGTGGAGGGCATGTTGTATGACCAGCGCATCCTTTTTGAGATGAGGTTGCGGATCGTGAAGCTTGAAATCATGCAATACCTCACCGAGGAGTTCGTCAAATTGAGGGACTTCATATCTACCTTGGTGCCCCCGTCTAGTGGCACCTCTACTTCCACTGCAGCTCCTATTGTGAATGAGCCAAACCTTTGGGACGACCCCCACGAAGGTATGAGTTTATGTTACTATAACTTCCACTTACAACATGTGTGCAAATTTTCCTATGCGTTCGCTTACAAATGTATTTTTGAAATTGCCAAATTTCTTAGATGTACATACAGGCGACATGGACCTGTGCCCGGATGACCGTGGCCGTCCTTCCCCTATCGGGAACTTGGAGGTGAATGGTATGTCCGTTAGTTCTGTGTAACACATTTTTGGTCTTCGATGTCATCTCATCTCGTGATATGCAAATCTATTGAATTTGACTATAATACTAATTTTATTTTTGGTTTCCAAGTAGATGGGCAAGGCAGCGACGTACGGAGCCCGCATGGCGACGACCGGGCTGACGAGGCTGAAATGCAGGAGGGGAACGGTACGTGCGTAAATTTTGTATTTTATGTTATCTCATCTCGTGATATGAAAATGTCTTCAATTTAAGTCGTTCAATAATTTTTTATTTGTTTTTATAGTAGTCGAGGAAGGCAGCGACAAACGGAGCCCACACGTTGACGACCATGCAGACAAGGGTGAAATGCATGCGGTGAACGGTACGTGCGTTCTTTTTTAACTTCTGTCGTCTCATCTCGTCATACGCATAGGTATTCAATTTCACTCATTCATTCATTTTTTCTCTGTCTTCCAACTCGATGGGAAAGGTGGAGACGAACAAAGCCCACAGGACAACGACCGTGTGGTGAAGGGTAACATGCAGGACATGAACGGTACATGCATAATTTTTTGCAACTTCGGTGATTTGTGTTCTATTACCAAACACTTCCCTCCCTACGCAAATGATAATTCATATCTTGTGTTTGTCCATTTCACCCAATTTCCTTTGAACTAGACCCAGGAGAGACCGTCTTCACCCTCCCCAGTGATGACAACGAGGAAGGCCTATCGACCCATGACGTCACGGAGGTGGACGGTATGTGTTTATTTTTCTTCAATAATCTTATTCCACGACTATGTGGCGTCGTTCACACAGAACCGTTTCACTAAAATGCTGAAATATTTTATATGGGTGCTGACACAGACTTGCCAGCACAAGTGACCGTACCGGAGAAGGGAGCAATGTGGACAGCACAAACAGGCGACGATCGACTTGTGTTCAACATCTTGCACCACCTACCCAGACTCCATACACGAGGGGAAGGGCAAAGAGAGTAAAGAAATGAGTGAGTTCAAGTGGTTTGGTAAGGTCTGATGTAGTAGTAGATACTTTATTGGTAACAAAGACATGCTTTTAATTTGATTTGTTTTATGGACAGATACGTTTGCTCAGCCATATGCTACACATTAAACTGTCTTATGTACAGTACATATCGTTTTGCGATGATAAATGTTAAGTGCAAGCATAGGATGGTATTGTCGGTACATTTTGTTTGTATGCGTTGACGACATAATGCACTTATTGTTCATGAAATATGGTACACGTTAAACTGTCTTTTGTAGAGTACATATCGTTTTGCTATAATAAATGTTTAGTGTAAGCATGGGATAGTAGTGTCGGTAAATTTTGTGTGTAAGCGTTGACGACATAATGCATGTATTGTTCATGAAATGTGAAAGGATACATCAACATTATAACTAAAATGAATATATCATCATTCTTATACATCCCAGTCATATGACTTGTCAAGACGAACTGATGGTTTTTTCTATCAGAGTCCTCACAAAAATCTGCATGCCTCCCCGCAACCTCAGTATGGAGTACAGAGTTGATTCCTGGTCTGGTGGGATTCCTTCCTTGTCCTGAATTGTAGCTTTAACATTATCGATGGTGTTAGAGTTTTCACCTTCACGGGTTATTGTCTTTCCAGCAAGGGTTTTGACAATAATCTGCCTGCCACCACCAAGCCTCAACACCAAGTGGAATGTGGACTCTTTATGAATTTTATAATCGCCCGAACTACGGCCATCCTGAAGCTGTTAACCAGCGAACATGAGCCTCTGTGTTGGTCTGGTGTGATGCCTTCCTTGTTTTGTATCTTGGCTTCACCATTATATTTATGGCATGTATTGTTTATGATATGTGAAAGGGTTCGTTTTTTGGTGATTAGATTGCCTGCACGTTTCCTACTCCATGGTGAGTAAATTTTTTGGTTCTTACGTTGATTGGATGGATAGTTACGAACTTTCTCTGCTCTGTCATTTCACTTTAGTGGACACCTGATGTAGGTAGGCATCTGATTAATTCGGAGGGCTGATTTTTCAGTTGAGCATGTGCTTTTATCGAGGTGTGATGACGAATTTTTGTAGATTGATGAAGATGTATAGTTAATAGCACCAAAAAACAGCCAAAAGGATCCAAACCTGGGTTCATGCCTAAAGGTGCAACTGTGGAGACGATTACATCGTATCACATATGATAATGGTTGATGATGTCAAGGGGGTTTATGAGATTACTTCAATTTCATATAGGGATATGGTTAAGTGGAACGCACATTGAGATAGGACATTTGGTTGTACTCTAATTAAATTGATGTTCATGCTACTTGATGAAGTAGTAGTATTTTGTACTTAAATTTTATTGGAGTTGAAGGTGTTATACCTGCACAAATGAATCATGGTATGAAATGATCTTGTCTGTAATGGAGTGTGGTCGAATGATCGAGGACAATGATTATTGTAAAATTCGCATTACCGTAGAATGAAAAATTCGGTGTTATCTTTGCTACGTTGGCCCCAACATTACAACCGATGTATATTTATTTCGACATGCGTTTTAGTATAAATTCCCTTGTTCGTACAAATTAAAGTTTATTTTAAAAATGACTTGTAAAGTCACCCAATGTTCATCTTCATTGGTAGGAACATTAATTTTATCAATTTTTCATACAATTCATATGATTTAGAATTTAAAAACTGTATTCAATTGTGACTAAGGACTACAAAAATTCTGTAAAGTAATGTAAGTACAAATTGATTGCAGGAATGTTGTCATTGCAAGTCTTGCACATTGGTACAATTTACTCATAATTCTCACCATTTATGGACAGCATTAAAGTACACTTACACCTTTAACCATCGCACCAATGGTCAATCAAGTGTTAAGTAGAAATGAAATGGTGGTTGGTTGTTAAATTACTTTAAATGTCCTTATATACCTCCAGTATAAAACAAGGCTTGCACTCTTCAAGTGGGATAAATGAAACTCTTTCTGAGGCATCTTGCAGCAGGAATGTATCAAAGTATTTGAAGTCTGTTTCTTCATATGAAAATAATGGCATCGTCCACGGGAAGCAATTCACCGCTGGCTGTTCAGGAGCCGATGCCGACACCCGATTCAACCCCGCTATGTCCCATCGTAATTTCTTCGGACAATGAGAAAGTGAGTTCGAATGGTGGTAGGAGAGCCATCACTGTCGTTCCCTTTCCGAACTTGGACGAAGTTGCAAGTGATGAAGGTGAGTCTCCGAGAAATGTACTTGAATGGGTCGTCCCATTTATGGATGTAGACGAAGTTGAACATTACGAGAATGAGGGGCAGGGTCGCGTTCCATCGCCCGAGATAATTGTCATTAGCTCGGATGATGATGGTGGGGAAAAAGGTTCAAGTGTTAGGTCCGAGTGAAGAGTTCGGCTTTGTTGCGTGTGTGGGTTTCTATATATGTATGTATAGTGGTTTTTTGTAAAGGATGAATTTTGTTACGCCTAACCAATTCTGTAGCAAGTAGGAAACTCCCGTCAGTAAGTTATGTGTTTTTTGTATTTTGTTAAGCGGAGCGTCGCACAACTGTCGAGAATAGAAGGCACCATCTATCGGGAACGACAGAAACTGTCGGGGTTTACTGACAAATTTTTTGTATATATAGTATGCATATTCATATAACATGTAGTTTGGGTGAACGAACACAACCTCATCTGTAAATTGAACGTAGTTTGTGACTTTGCGGATAGTGTTATGCGCTACAAATGATGTGTTTGTAATATGCATTTCAAAGGAAACTTGTATAATGGTTGAACTTTTCATATTTCGTACATTCTATTCACATGTGTCAACAATGGCAACAATGTTATGCAAAACAAAATTGAATTTTGGTTCGAGACTATTATGCAGTGCGTTGTGCCTATTTGCGTCCTATAAATGTTAATATAACAAAGAGTAATGTTTATGCGTAAGAGAATGAAAACAGCAATAGAATAATTACATTGTCATAGACAAACAACATTTGGGGAACACTTCATTACAACTTCAACCACTCACGTACAAAATACAGCTTACATCGAACGTGGTACAGTGTGGTTTCGAACATGTGGTTTGGTTATGACCAAGTCCATCGCAGCTAGTGCGTTTTTGAGCCACGTGGTGCACTCGTGTCTGGATCGCTTATGTCATGTGGGTGGTCTACCTAGAGGACGACGCACACTAGAAGGCATAATAGGAGTACCTGCAATTTCGGGTGGAACATTCCAGTCCACTTCACGTAGAACAGGATATATAGCTTCTCCATAGGCACCCTTCCAGTACTCGGATGTGTAATATGGTGAGCAGAGATCGTTCAATGACTTACCTCTCAAGCAAGCAGCACGGGTTGCGTGAATGTACGACATACGATTCAGTTGGAACTCACGACAAGTGCAAGTCTTTTCGGAGAAGTCTACGATGTCCGTGTCGTTGGATATTCCAACTTATGTTAAGTTATTTTTCAAGCCATGCGCTCGCAACCTAGTACATGCTTTGAACGTCGTCCATAACTCATTCTCCATCGTTGGTGACCGAACGATACTGCATGCGGTTGCACTTGCTCGACATTCATAAAACCACTTCTGCATAGTATGCACAATGTGTTCAACTAAGCACGTGATCAGTAACGGACAGGCATGTCTCAACATTGAGTTCAAAAATTCTGCATTGTTGCTAGTCAAAATGTTGTACCATTGGCCAATAAAAAGTGCATGTGACCAAAATGGGAAACCTGCTCCCTCCAAATACCCGTACGCTCTTGCACTAACCCTACGAAACTGTCCCATAAGTCTTTCAAACTTTTCGGTCCAGTAAGTTCTTACGGCTCTTTTGAATGGAAATATTGAACTTGTGTTGTTGTACCGCTGGATTAAATTCTTTTTCATATGCCAAACACGGCACCTGTGGTGAGCCCAAGGAAATAGGTGGGCAATGGCATTTTCAATACTATTTTTCCTGTCCGAAACAAACACTAATTCGTCCGAGTCACCTATAAGATCCTTCAAATTTGATAAAAACCACATCCACAATTTATTCGTTTCGGCATCAACAATCCCCCACGCTAACAGATAAATCTGTTTGTTGGCATCTTGGGTAGTTGCCAGTAGAAGGGTACCTTTGTATGAACCTTTCAAGTGACTGCCGTCAACACAAATAACGGGCATCCTGTAGTGCAGGTAACCCCGAATGCTTGCACCGAAAGCTAGGAAAAGGTAGTGAAACCTGTTACGAGAATCTACTTCGATGTGTGTTACTGTCCCCGGGTTACTCTCTCTTAGGACGTGACAGTACGAAGAAAGTTTTTGAAAGCTATCACCCGGTGTATCATGTAGCATATGTAAAGCAGTGACCTTTCCCCTACGTGCTTGATGGTAACTAATTTTCACACCAAACTTACGTTCCATGTCACGAGCAATAGCGATAGGATCATACGATCCGTACATATTATCCAATTTTCCCATAATCTGCTCAGCAATTACGGAATTAGTGGCATGTCGATGTGCATTACGACGATAATCTATGGAACATGTGTGCACATTGTTGAATTTGCGGATCATGAAGATGGCAAACTGCTTGACACTCGAAGCACGTAACATCCACTTACAATTATCGTCGGCACATACAATGGTTAACATTTTTTGGCTTGACCTGCTAACCTAAAATTAAAACTTCTCTCGCAACGCAAGTAGACGAATTCTCGAGTATAACTCTTTCTTGGTAAAAAATATTTGCCTTTCGGTAAGATCCGACGTATTCACAGTGGAAATCTAGTCGCATGTATCCGGACTTTTGGAATGTGATAATAGTTCTTCGTCAACGTCAGCAACATTACCAGTATTTGTACCATGTAAGGGATCTTCGAACATCTCATATAATGGTGCAGTCCCAACATCGAAAATTGGAGTATCCGTTGCATTATTGTTTGGGACACTTTGCTGATAATTGAGCTCGTCGTCCTGTACGGTGCGGTGATCTTCCACTGCGGTGAACAATTGTAACTGTAATTTGTATTCCTCTCCATTTCAACACTTGGCAGGCCGATTTCCAAAGTCGTAACACAAAGAGCAGTTTCTTTATGAACTGATATGTACCAATTTACGTCTTCATCTTCGAGTATTTCAGCCGGCGGTATATTCATGTTCGGAACTTTGAACTTCAATTCCAATTTTGTGCGAGGATCGAAAACACCAAGTTTCTCGTTCAACCATAACAATAGCCCCGGTAGTGTGATACTGCTCGGCACTAAAATGGAAGTGGTTTTGTCCCCAGTCCACTTCCATTCGTCATTCACGTAAACAAACTTTCCCCTATGCGACATGATGAATCTCAATTTATTGTTCATACTTGAAATGTTGGGAGTGCAACGATAAGAAATATCTGCAATCAAAATGTCTACTATATATTAGCATGGAAGTGACACGTTCCAATATTTAAACCTATGCAATACTACAAGGTCAAATTAAGGGTGTCGAGAATTTTCAGCTGTCCGATTCGACAGTTTAGTTATCTATCCCGGCAGTTTATAAATGTCGGGTACGACAGTTCAAATGTCGATCCCGACAGTTTCGAAATGTCGAGTTCGACGGTTCAAGTGTCGGAACTGTCGAGAAGCTTTAAATGTGTTTGGTAGCATTAATGCTTATAATCATTTCTCAACTACAACATCACAACCTATTTCCAGAAATAAATGATTGAATGCTTAATTAAATATGGAATACTTCACATTTTTCAAAATATTCTTGGTATGTTTTTCCTTCAAAAATATTAAAAAAAAAAAAGACCATCATGTTGTTTTTAATATTCTAAAAAAAAAGTAAGCTATTACATAAAAATATAAACAATTCGTAATAACTGACCTTTCAAGATAGATGAAGAAGATGGATAAAGTAATGTCTTTTTCAGGATGAAGAAAATGGATGAAGAAAATAAATGAAATAAGGGTTTGTTTGACAATAATTTTTTTTTAATGTTAACTAGGGTTTTGAAGGATTTTATATTCATTTTTTATTAACTAAATTCGTAGTTTACAATATAATATTCATATTTCCAATGATTATAATATACAAATTAAACAATCAAATCACAACATTAATTGTTTTGAAAAGCAATCATGAAGGAGCATTAAATGCTCCAAAAAAATCAAATTAAGGGTAATTTAGACATTTGACAACAAAAAAGTGACATTTTTGTACAATTGTGTGCACATCAAAGTTTTTTGTGCATTTTCAAAAAAAGTGAGATTTTGGTAAATCCCCCCTTTTTATTTACTAATAAAAGGGAAACACTCTTAGTGCTTGTTTAGGTTAAAAGTTGATGTCAAAGTCAGTTGTCTGAAGCAATATCTTTCTAGTACTTCAAACCTGCTCATTGAATAAGCATCAAGAAACTAAACGAAAAACTTTGAATTAAGAAAGGCAAAAAAAAAAAAAAAAAAAACGTTTTGCAGATAATTTAAGGGTACTAATTTTTCTGTTAGGTAAGCTTTAGTATAGCCAGGATTAAACTATTTCAGCTAGATTCAAATTTTCCTTGCCATGTACTTCTATAAATTTTTATTTTGAGTGTGCTACAAAAACAAGTATTGCATCCAGGTTTTTAATCCAGATGCCAAGTGTGATGCAGTGATTGGAAAGGTAGAAAAAAAGACAGCAACACAATTCTGCCACATGTTTACCTATTTCCAAAGCCGGGATTTAATCCCTGGCGGACCAGTATTGTTGTACCAATAATATTTCCTAATTGCACTAAATTGTTAGCCCCTATGCCTATGGTTACTTTTACACAGAGTTGTCAACCTATGTCTGGCTGCCATGTTCCAGGGTGGCTGAGCACATAAAGTATCCAGCACAGATGGTGTCAAGCATGGTACATAGGCCCGCGTGTGCAATAATAAGAAAGGCAAAAATAGTTTTTAAAAGGTGACTTGCCCAGGTTTTTGTGTTAGACCTCGCACTTTTCTCCAACGCTGACCTGGTCTAGTAACAAGAAAGTGCGGGTCGTGCCATGCCACCCTAAAAGCAAGCTGGACCGGGCGATCCAACCGCCTTGCTTTACGCCTCTAACTGGACATGCAACTAACCAAATAAAGCCGTTTGGTTGGTCAAAAATGATAACACTGTCAATGTCACCTAATCAGTATCATGCACTTTAAAGGATAATAACCTTGTGTTTTATTTTAAAAAGCATATTACTAACTTAATGCATCAGTAATGGCAGCAAATTAATCATCATTGAGCAGTCGAATAGCTATTAAAAGCCTCCTGTCAGCTTACCATCACGAATACTAATTAATTGTGTCTTGGAAAGCTAGTGGAATATCCTAACTCATTATCTCCTCAAAGACGTGATTTAATGCACTTAAAAACTTTCATGATTGAGAAACCCGAACATTGGCTAATATTTTAGCTATATAGTTTGTCATACAAAATATCGAACCCAAAATACAACGAACTTAAGAAACAATTTTAGTAACTTCAAAATACGCAGTAATTCCTTTATCTTCTCAAGATACATCCAAAAGGAAACAATAATGGAGATCTTTCAAGGACGCCCAGAACAACCCTAACCAAAATCCTCAAGCACCCCTTTATTGATTAAAGGAAGCCACAAGGACGGATTAACTCACACCACCTCTTTTCAATACACAAAGTATCAAGATTACACGTAGAACTAGAGAAAAAATAAAGTTTCAATCAAAGAGTGGAAGAAGAGCACAAAAGAGAGAGGAAGAGTCGCACAAAACACTCACACGGCGCAAACCTTAAGAACTGAATGACTAGAGCAGCAAAAAAAATACGGTATTTATACACTGGCATTGATCAAATTACAATCCAACGATCCAGATGGCTTCTTAAAAAATGAATAATCGTGAAGTCTACAACAATAAAAGTGGCACTGCGTTTAAAACATGACTTTAGTGTTATTTGACTCAGGTAATTAGGCTAGGTCACGTTATTGAGCAATTGTAGGTTGTGGAAATTACAGATTTCCTGGTGTTTGAAGATTGGAATTCAAAAATCAGGATGAAAGTATCATTGTTCAAAAATCAGGTATGAATATAATAACTCCAAACCCTAATTCAATTACAATCCCTAATTTTAATTCATTCCTCCCACTCCTACTCTCACTCTCACTCATCATCTCCCTCTCCCTCTCATCTCTTCCTCCTGTCACACATTGCCATCACCGCAGTAACACCAATCATCAGACACCAACGCATGTCCACCACGTAAGTAGCACTGGCGGTGATGTTGTGATGAAGAGATCAGAGATGGAAATCGACGTTTTTTGGTGTGTTGGCGCTTAGATCGATGCTGTGAGATAATGGTGTGGTTGGTTGTGGTGGTGGTGGTGGGCATCGGTGTGTGGGCCGACGAATGGATCGATGTGGGAGAGGCACGACTATACAGTAGTCATTCGATTATGTCTCACAATTCTAGTGGTGATGGTGGTGGCACGCCGGTGTCCAATGGTTTGTTGACCTTTGTACTGGTATATATGTGGTGTGGTGGGTTAGTGGCTTCAAATCTGGTTGGTGGTGGACCAATGGTACAGCGGTGATTTGGTTCACAGGTTCGAATTTGGTTGGTGGTGGTACTGTGGGTGCAATGGTATTGGCGGTGTGGTGAATTGGGTGGTGGTGAGATTGTGGGTTGTGTATTGTTGGTGGGTTTTGTGGTGGCGGTAGTGGTGGTTTCTAGCGACGTTAGAAGTGGTGGTTGATGGCTGGAGAGTTGATTATTTGTCGTTACGTGTTAGCAATGGTATGTGACCATTTTTTAACGCATGTGACCAACTATTTAGTTATCTGTGACCAACTATTTAAGTGTGATTTAAGAATCTGACAATCAGTGACCAATTAATTTGACCTCGAAATAACTTGTGACCTGTAAATTTTTTGATTTGTGACTTCAAAATAATCCGTGACTAAGTAATTTGATGATATGTGATCAGTAAATAAATTTGTGACCTGTAATTATGAATTTGTGACCATTATTTAATAGATATTTTTAATTAATTAAATATATACGTGAATTTTGAATTTTCAAATTATTTACCTTATTTTTGAAATGGTGTAAAAAATACACCTATTTTTCCCTTGCAGGTTTTGGTAAAAAAAAAAAAAAAAAAAGTTTTTGGCCTCAGCCTTTTTCATCATTGCTCCAACTCCACGAGATAATTGGCATCAAGTCTAATATAGTTTTTTTTTAAATATTAATATCAATAAACTCTAGTGAGTTTTCAGGCACTACCAAGAAATGCTCATGGGAGTTTGGATATCCCAACCGCACATATAAATAAACAAGGCAAAAAAGATTTACACACGAGAGGTTTTAGAACCGTATATATAGAACACCTCAAGAATACAAGGATGGTGAGGGTAAGCCTAACCTTTCTATAGGAAAAAGGTGCACCATATGAAGAGATGGAATAAGATGGGAAGTACTATTTCCATTACAATGCAAGCAAATGAAAATCAAACTAACGCTTTCTAATGTTTGAAAATCCATATCTAATTATCTATACAAAATTTCAGAATCATCGTGGAAGGTCAAGGGAGCTATACTCCTAATAATGTCATTGATCCCATTCTTCATATATAACAGAGTTGGAAACCTAGTTCCCTTCACGAAAGTATAGGATACTATCATGAATAATATAGATTTTGTCCGATCTATCTAAGAATGATTTGAATCACTTAAGCTTTGCCATCCCTACTGATGTAGTGGATGGTCACAGATAAATCGGCCTCCACCCAAATGTGAGAAAGACTTAGACGACAAGCAAGAAAGATCTCATCCAAGATAGCCCTAGCCTAGCCTCCATAATGGAGCAATTGTCGTAGGATGTCGAGAAAGCTCATAATGTCCAGCATGATTCCGAATAATATCCCCACCATTAGCAAATTCATCATTGGCGTATACATTAGTGTTGATCTTGTAAAGTACCACTGGTAGGGTACGTCAAACTCCTTCATTAGATCTTATCAGTGCCAACCTGAAAGATATCACGAAAATGATTTCATACCTGATTAGAGATGATGTTACAATGAAGATGTGGGAACTAGTCTCGATTGTTAGAGATATTTAGTTTGAGCAAAATATTCTTTGTAATCTTCTGTAATCCTCCCTTTCTCATAATTCTATCAATTAGAATATATTTAAGAATGTTTGTAATCCCTGTAATTTTATTTTACCATATCTAGTGTCAATGAGGGACTTTGTACACTGTATATATACTACCATTCAGTATTGTTATAATATGTCATACATTTTCCATTCTCTAATCTCCTTCTTGGTGTCAGAGCGAGAATTCTGACCTGCTCCATTTTTTTTTCCTTTTTTCTCTCTACCACATATCCACTCCCCTCAATCCTGCCTTCTCCCTTCTCATGGCCATCGACAATCAATCCATCTCTATCCCTAACGAACAAGAACCTACTAAACCTTTTCACAGTCATCAATATCTCAGCCTCCAATGTTGTTAAACTCACGTCCACCAACTATCTCTCGTGGAAACTGCAACTTGAGGCTATTCTCATTGGTTATGACCTCTACAGGTTCATTGATGGTTCTCATCCATGCCCTCCTCCCACCATTCAGCAAAATAACGTGTCTATTCTGAATCCAGATTTCTCCCCGTGGGTTCGCCAAGATAAGTTGATCTTTGTTGCATTGGTTGGTTTTCTCACCCCTCCCCTCATTCCGCTTATTCAACAAGCCAAGACTACATGTGAGGCTTGGACCACGCTTGCAAACACCTATGCCCGTCCCTCTCGTGGTCACATTAAACAAATTAAGGATCAACTCAAAATTGCTATCAAAGGCTTTCAGAAAATCACAAAATACCTGCAATTTATTAAAGCACATGCTGATGAACTGGCTTTTCTCAGAAAACCCATGGATCATGAGAATTTAATTGAGAAAATCCTCGACGGCCTTGATGATGACTACAAGCCTATCATTAACGTGATTGAAGGTCATGAAACTCCTATTACTTTTGATGATCTCCATGAGAAATTGATCAACAAGGAACTCTCCTTGAGGCTTCATTAGTCCTCCACTTTACCACTTCCAGCATCTGCAAATGTTGCTCATTGCAACAATTTTGGTGTCACTCGGTCCAACTTCAAGAGGCCTTCTTGGCAGCACACTTCTTCTGGATTTTTACCTATGCAAGCACCTTCCTTCCCTCGACCAGATCACCATCCCTCCCGTCCCTACCTCGATAAATGCCAAGGTTGTCGAGCACAGGGACACACTGTCCAATAGTGCCCATTATTCAGATTGGTTTCTATCTCCAACACCTCTCCAATTCTTCAACAGCAACCACAGTATAAGCATCGTCCTCCAGCAAAGCATTGGCAACCACATGCACATGTTGCAACCAACTCATCTGCTAATCCTGGTTGGCTTCTTGATAGCGGAGCATCCCACCATGTTACCACTGATTTGGGCAATCTCTCGCTTCATACTCCTTATAATGGTTCAGACGACATCATGATTGGTGATGGCATGAGTTTTCCAATTACCCATACTGGTTTTATATCTTTACCTACATCTACTAAAACATTTTCCTTTCATAACGTCCTTTGTGTGCCTTCTATGAAAAAGAATTCAATTTCCCTTTCTCAGTTTTGTCGTAATAATCACTCTACTATTGAATTCTTACCCAATTCCTTTAATGTGAAGGATCTGAAAATGGGGGCAATACTTCTGCAGGGCCGTTCTAAAGATGGTGTCTATGAATGGCCGGTTTCCAATAGTTCGTCCCCTCCGCTAGTTGCATTTTCTAGTGTCAAGACCACCTCATCCGAGTGGCATCATAGGCTGAGTCATCCATCTACTTCAGTTCTTAGACATATTATTTCCAGTTCGAAACTAGAATTATCGAACTCTTTATCCTCTTCCTTTAATTGTGATGCTTGCCAATGTAATAAAAGTCATAAGTTACCATTTTCAAGTTCATCTCTTGTTTCTAATTCTCCTTTACAGATTATTTTCTCTGATGTGTGGACTTTCCCCGTGCATTCGTTTGATGGTTTCAAATATTATGTTATCTTTGTTGATCACTATACAAAATATATCTGGCTCTATCCCCTTAAATGTAAATCGCATGTTGCTGATTTTTTACCCGATTCAAAGCACTTGTTGAAAAAAATTTTAATCGAAATATCATCACACTTTACTCTGACAATGAGGAGAGAATACCAAGCACTTTCTCAATTTCTTGCCACACATGGCATTTCTCATCTAACCTCCCCACCTTACACTCCAAAGCACAATGGATATGTCGAACGTCACCATCGTCATATTGTTGAAACGGGTCTTTCTCTGCTCTCTCATGCCTCTATGCCACTCACATACTGGTCGTCTGCCTTTGCTACTGCTATTTATTTGATCAACCGATTACCCACTCCTACCCTTCGTTACCAGTCCCCCTATACCGTTCTCTTTCAATCTCTTCCTAATTATTCCAGACTTTGGGTCTTTGGGTGTTTGTATTACCCTTGGCTCCGTCCCTACTCTATTCACAAACTTGCTCCTCGGTCTAGCCCATGTGTTTTTATTGGGTATTCTTTGACCCAAAGTGGGTATCTATGTCTTGATCCGTCAACCAACAAAATCTATACCTCATATCACATCAAGTTTTTTCAGTCGATCTTTCCTTTTTCCTCCCTTCAATCTCATCTTCCTCGCCCCACTGATGACACTTCACTTCAGTGGCTTCCTACAGTCATGTCCTTACCGGTCTTGGGCACACCATCCTCGATCTTGGCTCCTACTATTCCCGTGTCGTCGGTCACTACACTACATGTTTCTCTGATCACCACGGTCGCTTTCCCGATCCCTGGCTCACAACCTACAGTCCCACCTTCCCCTCCTCCCTCACATAACTCCGAGCAGTCTCTACTACCAAATGAGAACTCTTCCTCCTTATCTGAAGCCATCCTATCATCCTCTCTCGAGCCCCATCATACCATTATTGCTAGATCCTATTGCTAGATCCAAAAACAACATCTATAAACCTGTCCAAAAGCTCAATCTTGCAGCACACCTTACCACCTTCGATATTGAACCAACCTCAGTTACTCAGGCCATCAAAGATCACAAATGGCGTCAAGCTATGTCAGAAGAGTATGATGCCCTGGTTCGGAATGGAACATGGGAACTAGTTCCTCCTGATTCTGCTTAGAACTTGGTTGGTTGTAAGTGGATCTTTCGAGTTAAATGATTACCCAATGGTTCTATTGATCGGTACAAAGCACGCTTGGTTGCTAAGGGGTTTCATCAATGCCCAGTAGACTATCATGATGCTTTCAGTCCTGTTGTCAAACCCACCACTGTCCGTCTTGTTATTAGCCTTGTTGTAAGTCGAGGATGGTCTATCCAACAACTAGATATGAACAATGCTTTCTTTAGGGTAATCTTACTGAAGATGTTTATATGGTACAACCGCAGGGTTTCATTGACCGAGACAATCCTCATCATGTCTGCAAATTGCACAAAGCAATCTATGGCCTTAAGCAAGCTCCTCGTTCCTGGTATCATGAATTGCACCAATTTCTTGTTACATCTGGCTTCACCAACTCTCATACGGACACATCTCTATTCATCTTCACTACAGGGGACGTTTTGATCTATCTTTTGGTCTATGTCGATGATATAATCATTACTAGAAACAACAATGTACTTGTGCATAAATTTATCTCCCTCTTGGCAAATAGATTTTCACTTAAAGATCTCGGCGCTTTAACCAGCTTCCTCGGTGTTGAGGACATCTCTCATGCACAAGGCTTACTTTTGTCTCAGTAGCAATATATCATAGACCTACTTACTAGAACTAGAATGACTGATGCAAAATCGGTCACCACTCCACTTGCAACTACTCCTACGCTTACTCTTCACTCTCCGACCCCAAAGAATACAGGACAATTGTTGGCAGCCTTCAGTACTTATTGCTTACACGGCTAGATATTGTCTTCGTGGTAAATAAGCTTTCTCAGTTCATCTATCAACCTACTAATGACCACTGGAACGCTGTTAAGCAACTATTAAGATACCTCTGTGGTACAGCAGATCGTGGTGTTATTCTTTATCGGAGTTCTCCACTGTCTCTACATGCATTCTCTGATGCTGATTGGCTGGCAACAAAGATGACTTCAAGTCTACTAATGCTTACATTGTTTATCTTGGTCGCAATCCCATCTCCTGGAGTTCAAAGAAGCAGAGAACTGTTGCACGCTCTTCCACTGAAGTTGAATATCGCTCTGTTGCCAATATTGGTGCTCAATTACGTTGGCTTACTTCCTTACTTTCTGAACTTGGCGTCCAACTCTCTCAACAACTGGTGATTTATTGTGACAATGTTGGAGCTATGAATCTATGCTCTAACCCTGTTTTCCATTCACGCATGAAACATGTAGCCTTGGATTATCATTTTATTCATGAACAAGTTCAGAATAATCACCTGCGTGTCACTCATGTCTCCTCGGCAGATCAAATAGTAGATGTACTCACCAAACCACTACCTCGCACGCACTTTCTACTAATGAAGACCAAGATTTGACTATTCTCACGAAGCTCCATCTTGCGGGGCATGTTAGAAATATTTAGTTTGAGCAAAATATTCTTTGTAATCTTCGGTAATCTTCCCTTTCTCAGAATTCTATCAATTAGAATATATTTAAGAATGTTTGTAATCCCTGTAATTTTATTTTACCATGTCTAGTGTCAATTAGGGACTTTGTACACTGTATATATACTACCATTCAGTATTGAAATAATATGCCATACGATTTCCATTCTCTATTCTCCTTCATCGATCACTGAAAAATAGTGACGATGGGAGACAAAGTGACATCCAATCCTTCCCTAAATGACCACATCGATCAAGATCAAATCATGCTATAATCTTCAACCGAAGAAAGAAATTGCGGTAGGAATAATGAAACTCCACATTAGAAAGTAAGAATAATGAGCGAGCGAACTACCTATAAACTAATTTGGTAGCAAAACTACCATCCGGTGTATCTCTCCAAAAAATCTGATCAGGGAACCCGATTCCAAAAAGGTGTGAACCTAGTGTGCTCAACCATTGAGGGCAGAAGAATCTATAGATATTGTCTAGTATCCCATCCAGAGCCATCATAGAATTCATGCAAACTAACAAGAGAGTGTTGGGGATGAGGAAATAAGGATGCCAAGGTAGTCTAATCCATCCGGCAGTCATTGCCAGAAGAATGGTTTTTTGATTTTGTTTTCTTCAAATACGATTATAAACGAATCAATGGTTGTTGGTTCTTGGAATTTGTTTCTTGTAACTATGATTAATGACTAAATGCTTTGTAATTCGTGGAATTATTGTGTAATTTATTAATTTTTTTGTTGTATAGTACAAATAATTACTATTTGAACTGTAGCTATTGTATTTTTTTCTTATTTGAGCTTAGCCAAGCCAAACAGATCCTCAGTCTCTGCCCTCAATTAAGTAGTTGATTTTCGGAACTGCTTTTATGTTTTTGAAAACTAAATGCATAGTTTGAGTGATTAATTTGGATCTTGTAGCAATTATCAAATAGTCTCTAGACTATAGTTACATAAGTTAGTTGTCTAAAAAGAAAAATGAAAATCCAAATTTAGAGTGAGCACAATTTGTTTTTCTTGTCGAGTTACTGGATTGGTTCTAAACTTAAGGACAATATTTCCATGCTTGACGTGTTTTCCATGTTACTATTCCATTCTTCTGTAAGCTACAATGTTCTAGACTAGTCAAATTTGTGCACGGGATGCATCTCCTTTCCCTAGTGAAAAAGGCATTATCCTTGTTGTAATATAGTTTCTACTTCTAAATTTGAGATTGGCATCAAATGGTTTAAAGATAAACTCTTCTTCTCAGTGTAAGAGTATGACAATTGCATATGTTTGATGGCATATTAATCTGAAGAGTTTTACTCTCTCCCCCTTTAAAATACAATGGACAATACTTATATATTTCCTATAGAACTCAACGTTGAAGCTATAGGTGATATTTTCTATCAATATTTCAATGTTTTACCAAATTAGAATTTGTTATTGATTATAATAGTAACTTTTAATTTTTTAATTGTGCTGCCTCAATACATTCTAATGCCTTGAAGTTGGTTAACTAAATTGTTCTATATTCATGAATGTTTACTTTTGGTACACATTTTACTGAAAATTAGTCAAAATTATTGTAGATTTGATTATTTTGGTTCTTTATATTGTTGGGTAAGTTATTAAGTAGTCCTTCGAGATTGGGAATGAAATCCCGCATGGTTTTCATCCATGCAGGGACAACATGGGCATGATATACCATCTCATAAACATTTGACGTTATGCTCCAAAACTCAAAATATCTATTCCCACCATTGTGACCAATGTCAAGTTGCCACACAATATGTGGCTCAGCCTTGGTTCAACTAGCTTCAACCTCCTCAAAATAGATGAGACATTATATGTACAGTTTATAGTACTAGAAAAAACTAGATACATTGGGTTATAGAAAACTAAAAAATAAGTCTCAAGTATAATAGAATGTAGGGTTCTTGATGCAGGATGATCTGAATCGAGTGATGCTGATTTGTCAGATAACATGATGATGGTGCTGAGATACCATGAGATGGTGGATTGGCGCAAAGATGGGGAGTGAATCGCAATTATTTCCTTTATTGGGGGAATTTGACACGTCTTTGGTAATTTGGCCATAACTTTGGCTATGGTTATCAGAATCTCTATTATGACCCCAATCTGAAAAGCTCTCTTCGGCGCGCATATCGTGCGAGTTACATTTTAATCATCTTCATGCTGTCTTTGATGTAATGAGGACGAAGCGCTTATTCATCAATCAGAATAAGTGTTCTTTCTTCATAACTTATGTAACTTTTTAGGGTTTTATTGTGCCCATTGATGGCGTTCATGCAGATCAATCCAAAATTGAGGCAGTTTTGAATTGGCCCAAGCCAAAAACTTTGCACGATGTCAGGAATTTCCATGGATTGGCATCCTTCTATCATCGGTTCATCAGAAACTTCAATACCATGATTGTTCCTATCACAGAGTGCCTTAAAGGGCATGATTTTCAGTGGACCGAGGAGGTAGAGGCTAGCTTTCAGTTTGTAATACTTTAATCAATTCAAAAGAAAAGTCAAACTTACAAAAAAAATTAAAAAAAATCAAAAGATTAAAACAAAAACGGCAGGCGGCTATCAAACAAACCCATTTCCAATGTAATTATATATATGTGTGTGTGTGTAAACCAAATCTTTAATAACACACAACACAAAAAATAGAACAGACCAGAGAAGAAAAAGAGAGAAAAAGAGAAAGGAAAAAGAGGGAAAAAAAAAAAGAAAAAGAAGGAAAAAAAGGGAAAATCCGCCAACGTATTAGGAATTAAGTGCTCTATCCTATTAGGCTTGAATTTCTCAATTTTGAAAGATAAGTAAAAAGTTACTTATTGTTAAGTTATGTTTGATTTTATAGTTGTTAGATTGTTAGATTAAATTCAATTTTATTGAAGGGGTTAAATATAATAAACTACGAAGTTGAGTAAAATGAAAGAAAAATTAGTTTTAGTAATTAAAGAGACTTTAGAAATTGCCTAAACGTGAAATAATTAAGTTTGGGTATCGCCTATTTAATTATTAAAATTACTTAAATTAGTTACTTGTTGATTTAAAAAATTATATTATATTTCAGGCGGCGATACGGATATCGGGACAGTGTACCAATCAAATTGATTTTGGCGTACATAGTTTTGTGAGTGGAAAAATATAAATGTTTTTAAAGTATTTATAAATTAAGTATATTGTTAAAGTATGTGCAATTATATGCAATTATGTGTTCGAATTACATGGTTATTATGGAAATCTCTCTTATTATGATACATGTGGAATATCAAAGATTATTTATGACTTATTTGTGACTTGGTATATGAGACATGTGAGATTGAGATTTGTTTAGTATGTGAGACATGCAATATTGAGATCGGCCAAAAAAGTACCTATGATTATATACTTCTTCTAGTTCACATAGGGGTCTTGGCCGTGTTCTATCCTACACAGAGGGTCTTGACCTAATATTGGTCTTGATTGTGTACATATAGTTCATAGAGGGGCGTTGGCCGTGCTCTAGAATTGATTATGAGAGGTCTTTGAGACCGTCTTTCATTCACGGAGGGAGCCAAGGGCTCGTGGCGAAAGTTCATAGCCCGAGGGGCGGATTATATATTTTAGTCAGAGGGTACATTTTTGGTGAATTTTCTAGCACGTTTGATGTGATGAGATTATAGCATGATAATCAGCTGATGTTTATATCATGATTTTAAAATGATATTTTATGACCTTATGTGAATATTTCACTTTTTGGCTATAATTACATGATGGTAGCTTGTGAATTATCAAATGATATGAATTTGATTTTCAATAAAAATGTATAAACGAAAAATTATATTTATTTTGAACTTCTCTACTCACTGAGCTATCAACTTATATAATTTTTCACGTTTTTCCTTATCAGGTAGCAGTTGAGAATCTGGACATCTTTTGGAGTTGAGCCTTGATTTTGGAGTCAGAGCCACACGATAGAGTTTGTTAGTATGACTCACTTTATAGAACATGTAATCAGTGTTTTGGAACGCATGTTCATGTCTCGATGTGATTTGGCATCACTTGTATATAGTTATGGGGCTCACTATGCATTTTGTACCCATATGTATATTTCATTTTATTTCTTGGTAAAAATTGAGATTTCGACTTATCTTTATTGTGCTGTGCTATAGTTTGAGATTGTGGGAAATTGATCACAGGTTGGTTAGTCCTGTTTACCGGGAAGATAATGCCAAAATTTTGTTAGAAAAATGATGTATAAAAAGTTATATATTGTATTTGTAGTAGCCTTGATGGTGGATCCGACTTTTAGTTGGTATCTATCATCGGCGCATGCCACGTTCGGATCTAGTGGTGTTACGCGGGGCGGTGTGTGTCACAGTTGGTTAAGCAGAAGATGACGGAGGCCCCAGTCTTGGCACTTTCGGACTTTGAGAAGGTGTTTGAGGTAAACTGTGATGCGTTTGGAGTTAGTATTGGTGGTATTCTGAGTCAGGAGGGGCGTCCAGTAGCCTTTTTCATTGAAAAGCTATCGGGATCAAAGAAAAATTATTCCACTTATGACATGTAGTTCTATGCCATAGTTCAGACTCTGGAGCATTGGCATCATTACCTGGTACAGAGGGAGTTCATCCTTGTTACTGATCACGAGGCCTTGAAGTACATCAATGGTCAGCACAAGCTGATTAGGTGACATGCAAAGTGGGTGGCGTACTTGCAGGAATTTACTTTCATACTAAAGCATCAAGTAGGGAGTTTGAATCAAGTAGCAGATGCATTGAGCCGTCGCACATTACTCCTCACCAACATGAGCACCAAGATTGTCAAATTTGAGGCATTTCCTGATATGTATGCTGTAGATCCTTCATTTGGGAAGATAATTCGGGAGGTAACTGATATCACTGACATGATTTTGTTTTACATAATGGTTACCTATTTCGTGGATTGCAGTTATTCATTCCGGATTGTTCACTAAGGCTGCAAATTATTAGTAAACTTCATAACGAAGGACATTTGGGGCTAGACAAGACATTGGCATTGGTATCTTCTGATTATTACTGGCCCAAGTTGAGCAGTGATGTGGCGCATTATGTGGAGCGGTGTTATGTATGTCAGCGGTCTAAAGGAGCTCTTACTAATATTAGATTGTACACGCCATTACCCGTACATGAAGCTCCTTAGTTTGATGTCAGCATGGATTTTGTATTGGGCTTACCTCGTACACAGTGGGCGATGGATTCCATTCTTGTTATGGTTGACAAATTTTCAAAGATGGCTCATTTTGTGGCTTTCCGAAAGACAATGGATGCTACTCGGATTGCTTATCTTTATTTCAGAGAGATTGTGCGTTTACATAGTGTTCTACAATCAATTACTTCTAACCGTGACACTAAGTTTATGAGTCATTTCTGGAGGAGTTTATGGGAGAAACTTGGAACGAAGTTGAATTTTAGCAGCGCATACCATCTCCAAACAGATGGTCAGACCGAGGTGGTGAATCGGAGTTTGGAAAATCTTTTGAGAAGCTTGGCAGGGACTAAACTGAAGTAGTGAGATTTGGCATTACCTCAAGCAAAGTTTGCTTATAACCGGTCAAGGAATAGAACCACCGGATTGAGTCCTTTTGAAATTATCTATGGTCGGAACCCATCCGGGGTACTTGATTTGACTCCAATTCCACGTGTGGGTCGGTTCAATAACAAAGCTGATGAGATGGCTGAACATTTTCGGAGTATCCATGAGCAGGTGAAACTGTCCATACATGATAGTTATACTAAGTATAAGGCTCAGGCAAATAGTCATCGGCGCCAGGTGTTGTTTGATGTTGGTGATTTTGTTTGGGTAGTATTAACTGGTGATCGTTTTCCAGCTGCGGAGTACAATAAGCTAAAGGAGTGGAAGATTGGACCTTGTGAAGTGTTGCAGAAGATCAATGATAGTACTTATAGGTTGCGCCTCCCTAGCCATTTGAAGACCTTTGACGTCTTCAATGTGAAAGACCTAAGCCGTTGTTTTGTAGAGTCTGATGAAGCTACTCTGAACTCGAGGGCGAGTTCTTTCCAATCTGAGGTGACTGATGCAGGAGGATTCGAGTTGAGTGATACTGATTTGTCAGATAGCACAATGATGGCACTGAGATACCATGAGATGGTGGATCGGCGCAAAGATGGAGAGTGAATCGCAATTATTTCCTTGATTGAGGGAATTTGACACGCTTTTGGTAATTTGGCCATAACTTTGGCTACGGTTATCAGAATTGCCATTATGACCCCAATCTAGAAAGCTCTCTTCAGCGCGCACGTCGTGGCCACTGAGCTATGCTGGTGGACATCAATTTCAAACCCAAAATCTACTGTTTTCCTTTCTGAAATTCAATTTTTAGTTATTTTTTGCTATTTAAGGTAATATTTCATTTCCCTTTTTCCATATGTTAGAAAATTCTTTTACTTAATATATTATTTTGGTGTAATTTTGGGATTTTGCCATTTTTGGTAATTTCCTATAATTTCGTATTTTACAGCTATTTAATCCAGCTTGTGGGTTAATTTTGGTCATTCTGCATTATTAATAATATTGAGTTAATTTCAGAGTATTTTCTCTAGTTTTTTAGGCGTTTTCTTTCATTTCTTTCTTGCGAATCATTTGCTACAACAAGCCAGTAAAATAATTATTATCCTACCCAGGATCAGTTCTTAAGCACTATCTACCAAATATATATATATACTATGTTCTTTTGGGCAACCGAAAATAACGTAGTAAATGAACTATACTCTTACTGGTTAAACTTTGGGCCTTCGATTTCTCTTCATCATGCAAACAATTACATCTATAAAAGTTATATATCAACTGCATTGAACTTTGGTTGCAGGGCCACCTTAATCTAATCTCCTGGACTATTCATGTATCTGTAACTGTAATCTTAATTATCTAGAGAATCTAGTTATATTCGCATTAACATCATAAAAAAATTGAATTAACCAAAAAGAGTTCAATAATTTGGGAAACGTATCAGTCCTTTGCCAAATGGTTATACCTACTCAAATCAATCCCACATGCAAATGAAGAAAAAAACATGAATGAGAATCAAAAGAAGGGACACACACAATATTGATAGTTACGATATGTTCCAAGCACTATTGATTGTTGGGTGCAACTTCAAGAAGAGTTTAGCATGATGGTGATGCAATAATGGTGCAACTTTATGCTAAAAAATATAATACTCGGCCATGATTTCGCAGAATAAAAATGTTGGGGTTTGGGGGGATGGGAGAAGAATCGAGATTGGTGCTTGACTCCATTTTCATTTTTCACATTATAAATTGCAGTATTCGAAAAAAGAAATTGTTGGAAATCATTTCTGCACTCTGATACTAGGATAGAGCAGTCTTACAACTCTTCATTTTTCAATGGGGACAAACAAATTACTTACCTAATTGTTATCTATTCCTAGTTCTCTTTATTTTGGAAATTCTCTGATAGCCTAGGGATGTTGTGTAAAGAGAGATTCATTTATATTAGTTTCTAGTTTATAATGTGTTCAATAAAAAGCCAATTCCATCAAGATTCAAATGATTTTATTCATGGCAATGGTTATTTGGTCTTTAAAATTACCTTTTAAAGGCAGTTTTCTTGGCCCTATCTTAATGCTACAGAGTCCTGCTCTCTAGAATGACATTTTCAATTGATTAATCTAAAGTGAAATTGGCTCTTTAACATATTTGCAAGAGAGATAGTCAGTGCATATGATAGTAGTCAATTCGAATGAGATACTTGCAAACAAAATTCCCGTGATGATTACAGTGAGAACTATTATGGCAATTGCTGCGTCTAAAATATAGTCTTTCCAGCAAATGGACGTAAAGGACGCATTCATACATTGGGACTTGAAGGAGGAAATTTATATGAGTCCTCCCCCGGTTTGTTCACTCACTCTACCACTTAGGTATGTCGGTTGAAGCAGTCTCTATATGGACTTAAGCAAACCCTGCGTGCATGGTTTGAAAAGTTTTGTACCACTCTGCTTGATTTTCATTTTATTCAAAGCTAATTCAATTCATCTCTATTTCTTAAGAAAACTACCACTGACATTGTTGTGTTGTTAGTGTATGTGGATGATATTTTCATCAAGGAGTCTGATAATAAGTTGATTGGGGAATTAAAGCAACATCTCAATACTGCCTTCTATATGAAAGGTCTTTGATCTCTTAAGTATTTTCTTACTCTTGAGGTACATCCTGGTCCAAATGGTCTCATTCTGCATTAGCACAAATATACTCAAGAGATTCTTACCTCTACCGATCTTCAGTCAGGGAATTATGTTCTTACACCACTAGAGGTCAATGTAAAGCTTAGTCAGAATGAAAGGGAGCTTTTATCTAATTCATCTCTATATCGACGACTTGTAGAGAGCTTAAACTATTTGACGTTTACTCGACCTGATATTTCATTTGCCATGCAACATGTCAATCAATTTATGTAGAGTCCTCGTCAACGTCACTTAGCAACTGTACAACGAATTCTTCGTTGCCTCAAAGGTACCTCTGGTCGTGGGTTATTTTTCTCTACTGGTAACTCCTTACAGATAATAGGTTATAGTGACGCTGATTGGGCTGGGTGTGTGGATACTAGTCTTCTGGTTGGTGCATGTGTCTTGGAGATTCTCTTATTTCTTGAAAAAGTAAGAAGTAGGATAGAGTCTCGAAGTCCTTCACCAAATTTGAGTACTGTGCCATGTCTTCCGCCTGTCCAGAGATTGTTTGGCTTCGCGGTTTATTAGGTGAACTTGGCATTCCCCAAATTACTGCTACTCTTCTTCATGCTGATAATACTAGTCCTATTGAAATTGCTATAAATTTGATATTTCATGAAATCACCAAACATATTGAAATAGATTCTCATTATATTCTTGAAGCTCGTGATCAGCAGATGATTACACTTCCTTACATTTCCACCGAACATCAGATTGCTGATATTTTTATCAAAGCCTTATCTCGCCATCGCCATCAAATGATGATTGACAAATTATGATTCTTGATCATTCAGCGTCAATTTGAGGAGGGATTTTAGACAGGATTATTCTTCCAAATCATACAAATTCTAATTACCATAATTAGTATTTTGTATATAGAAATAATGTGTTTTTACTATATTTAGAGGGAGACAAATTGATGTAATTACCTGTATACAGTTATAAAGATGATGGCGACATGTCTCATACCATTAGTTTTGCTGTTAGTGTCAAGGTGGCAATGACAACTTGGTTGTAGTGCCTTTATTTCTCATCTTTACGTTTTTTCACCGGTGAATGTGACATAGGATGCTATGGAAGAATTACAAGAGAAGAGGAAAGGAAAGAGAAGAAGTGAAAGGAGGGAGAAAAGAGAGAAGAAGAGGGAGAGAAGAATTGAGGGCAATAGGCAAGAACAACTCTGTTTATTTCACATATCAAATCTTATCTGAATTACATCGCATAAGCCTCTTTATATAGGGTTTCATAAGAACCCTATTCTAAGTAAGGAAATAATATAAAATCAAATTATAACAGTGTTTCCTAAAATAAGCTTTAAAATTGGAAAATAAATAATATAATATCTCTTATAATATTGGATCAGAATGCCTTCACCTAAATCCTTAAGCAAGTATTAAAGACAGCCCAACCACTTCTAATCGCTATGAAACAAGCAAGTTTGGCTAAGCCTAAAAAAGTAAAGTTACATAATCTACTTATTTTTTAAAAAAAAGGTGCTTTCACTATTTTTGGGCTAAGCCAAACCTTCTCTAAGTTTTTCATAGCAGACTTTTCCAATATATCCTCTGAAATTTTTTCCCATAGGGACTCAGATGAGATTGTGGCTTAATTGTTACTTACCAGACTTTAGGAATTAGAATATAACATCTACCCAATTTACTCATAAAATGATCAAGACAGACAGCTTATGTGGTCGAAACACCTAATATACAAATACAGAGGGCGCGAACCAAGCGACATTGATACTTCAAATGCCCACAAAACGAAAAAGAAAGTAGGCACGGGATAACAGAACAATGTTTACAAGATTAATGATTCTTTATGCTGAATAAAAGTATAGATTATGCACACAGTTACCACATATTTCTCTTTCCTTTTCATTTTTGTGACCGAAGGTTGACACATGCGACTGGATAAGAGTACACTTTTGTCCAGATTTTAACGGCATTAAAAAATAGCAAGCCATACATATAATCACACTTCTCGTTATAGCCAAAAAAAAGAGTTATAATCAACTACATGACAATTGTCGTGAATGAGAAAACTTTTTCTTACAAAAATAAGGTGCTAATAAGGTAATTATCTACTGTATATACAGGAAGCAGCATCAATTCCATCATATGTGGGAGACTTCTGGTTTTAAGGAGTGGTTGACAAAATTTGAACTGCTGGATGAGAGCCAAAAGTAAGGAAGTACAATGGATTTGTGCAATATGTTTGACAATGGTGTAGGTGTCAAAAAAGTGTTGATACGAAAGATAAAGTATTTTTCAATGTCAAAAGTATTTTTGAGTACCAATGCCAAAAGTAAAGCATATCCTGTATTCAATACCAATGCGTTACCGAATCAGCAAGGCAAATAGAATTAAAATAATAAAAAGGATCTGCGCAACAGTTCTCACAAACAAAACAAGCCATATAACATAACATCAACTGCCTGAAAATTGGAGGTTAAAAATCGTAATTAAGACTGAGTACACCCATGAGGGGAACTAAGGAGGACTTCTTCATTTTCCAACTCCTAATCTCATAATGTAATGAATTTATTTGCTCTTCGATCTCATTCAACAATTTCAATTCTTCCATTCTATTAGTTGATAGTTGTCCTACAGATGGTTTCTCAGCATCAAGAATCTCCGATGCATCGTTCTGTTGATTCAATTTGGAAACGCTAGTACGAGTATTTGAGAGAGAGGCATAGAATTTCTCCCTCCAATTCTTTGAAGACTTGTGTTCCCCGGCAGAGTATCATTTCTCTGCAAAAGATTTTCGCAAACTCTATCTCACCAACACCTCTATCAGTACACCCCGTGCTTGATAATTTGTACCGACAGACGCCAAGTTGATAATCGAAATCAGCCACCTCCATTTCTTCTGGTATATAACATCTTCAAATATTGATAAAGATTCTTCCCATTGACTCATTTTCTCCTCTGCCAAACTTCTATGCTGCTCAGCTTCCATTTTTACCGTAGCCCTCTCTCCTTGCAAACGCAATGTCACAGATAAAGCTTCACTGGCTGTAGTCGAGGTGGCTTCACAGATAAAAAGAGTCAAATTCACTTCCTATTCTTTCCGTTTGAGCCTCATTTTTGGTTAAGAATGCATTTTGAAATACTAGATTAACGAAGAATATATGATTAAAAAATAGTAAAAATTTTGAATTTGCGTGTAATATTATTTTATCGAAGAATGTGTAGTTGAAAATAAAAAAAAGAAAAATATATATTAAAAATAATGATGTTTGATGATCAAACAAGGGAATGTATAATGACTAGTGTTCTAAAAAGCGTAACGCGTGACAAGACGTTGAGGCCAAGCTTCGAGCCAGGCGTGCCTAGTCAAGGTTGAGACATAAAAACACGTATATTATATTATCAATCTAAAAATCATTTAATAATATATACAAATTATAGTAACAAATGCAGTTTTAAGAGATTAACAAAAGAAATATATTTTCGAACTATAAACAAGATTTAGTATAATAATGCTAATTGAAGGAAATATAATTAATTAACTTAATAAAATATAAATACTCATTTATACAATAGTACAATACACTAGAATCAAACTTACAACACACTACACCCAAACTAAAGGAATTATTACCCAACATCGAAAATTTACAACAAAATCCTCGAAGATACCCCCTGTAAATTAGTGGGCCAATAAGTGGGTAAACAACTTTTTGAGCCTTTCAATCCAATTGGTTAAGAGTTAAAAATCTATATTTATAATAATAATAATAATAATAATAAAGTGCGAGCGTTGAAATTAGCTGTTCAGGCCCTAGGCATGGCGTTGCCTGGGTGTTCTATTTGCAACATTGATAATGATTACATTTAATGTTGAGGACAGATTTTTTTTATATTAGTCGAAGGTGAATAAATATTAAGATAATTTTGTCGTAGGGAAAATATTTGTGCATAAAAAGTTTTATTCATTTTTAGAGATAAACTCATAATATTGTATTTATTGTAAGTGTAAAGATATTGAATTTGCAATTTTTAAATCTTGCTGAATTGATATATCACTAGTATTTATATATACATATTATATAAATCATCAGTTAATATATGTTAAGGTTATTTGTGATAGCGGAAAAGTTTGTGGCTTCATGGATAGAAAATACTACTCATTTTCAGAGATAAACCCAATATTTTTATTTTTTGTCAGTGTAAAAACATTGAATTTACAATTTTAAATACATAATGAGTCTTTTATTTCCAGACTTCGAATGTATATTGGCATATTATATTTACCGTTGATAGACAAATGGTAAGATCATTTGTAATTTATGAATGAGTGAAGATCTTGTTCATCGAAAATATTTCTTGTTTTTCAAATGTATATTGAGGTCATTTGTGATAGGTAGGAAAGACTCGTGAATAAGAACAAACAAATAATCAGGATTACCATATATAACACAAAATTTGTCCACCGATTCCTTCGAGTTGAGCCTCTCGCCTCTTCCTTAGAGAAAGACGATCAAACAATAAATGACCTACTTAACTCAGTGATTAGAGTATTAGTTTCATATAACGAGAGTCATTGGTTCCATACATAAAATCATAAGTATAGATACAAGCCTTTTTCTGTATTAGTATAAATATATTCAATTTATAATTTTGAGAATCTATATTTTATTGGTCTTTTATGTAATACCTTAAAAAAGGAGGAAGAAAAAGAAAAAAAAAAAAAAAAAGGAAAGTTCACCTACGTTGTTATAAAATAATTGGTTTATACTAAGCTTGAAGTTCTCAATTTCGAAAGGTAAATAAAAAGTTACTTATTGCAAAGTTATGTTAAATTTTAGGGTTGTCGAATTGTTAGTTTAAATTCAATTTGATTGAAAGGGAATTATTGAATTAAGTATAATAAGTAATGTAATTAAGTTAAATGAAGGAAAAATTAACTTAAATAATTAAATGAACTTTAGAAATCACTTAAACATGAAAAGATTAAGTTTTGGTGTCGCCTATTTAATTATCAATGTTTTTTAAAATAGTTAATTGTTAATCTAAAAATGATATCATATTTTAGGCGGTGATACGGATATTGGGACAACTTACCAACCAAGTTGATTTTGCGTACATAGTTCAGTGAGTGAAAAATTTTAAATAATTTCAAAGTATTTATAAATTAAATTATGTGAATCATTTGTTCAATTATATGATTATCACAAAAGTTTATTTTACTATGATACATGTGAAATTTCAAAAATTGTATATAGTACATTTGTAAATTGGATTGTGTGACATATGTGATATTGAGATTGACCAAAAAATACTCATGATTATATACTTCTTCTAGTTCACTGAGGGGCATTGGTCCTGTTTTGTACTACACTGAGAGGTCTTGGATAGTGGATGAAGGGGTATTGACTGTGTAAATACAGTTCACTGAAGAGCCTTAGCCATGCTCTATAATTGAGTATTAGAGGTCTTGAGACCCGCTTTTGTTCACGGAGGAGCCAAAGGCTAGTGGCGAAAGTTCTTAGCCCGAGCAGCGAATTACAGACTTTAGTCAGATGGTACATTTTTTGTGGATTACATGTAGTGTGATGAGATGATATTATAAATTTGAGTTGATGATCATATCATGACTATGAGATTATATATTTCACTATTATGAGGATGTCTCACATCTTAACTATTATTATACGTTATTATACTTTGGACTATTAAATGAAATAAACTCGATTTTCGATAAAAATTTATAAATGAAAAAGTATAATTATTTTTGAACTTCTCACTCATTGAGTTATCAACTTATATATATTTTCTACAAGTAGCAATTGGTTCTTTATTGCTGGAGGAGCCTAATGACTTCAAAGTGATAGCCACACTAGATATTGAGTGTTATAATTCATATTGATGAAGCACGAAGTAAATATTTTGGACCCATCACATTAAATTTTACATAAGCATTTGATTTTGGCACATTATTTGTAGTAACTCATAGTCATATTTGATGATAGATTTGACATCTAATCAGTATATATCATTAGCGCATGTCACATTTTGGATCCACTAGGGTGATTAGAGATGGGTTGTGTCAGAATCGTATCAGACCATGGTTTTTGAAAATATTCATTGTTCATACATTTGTATATCATACATATTCAGTGTATATGATCACATGTTGTGGTGGCAGAAATCATGGGCTCTCAAACTTTTGCTACTTGATTGTTTGGAACCTAAAATGATAAAAGCATAATCTTAGCGGATACAAAAATGACTAGCATGTGAATATGGTAGTTGGAATGATCTAATGATCAGAAATGTTAGTAATTGTTGGGTTGGAACTATGGCGTATGTAACCTATTGAGATTTGAACAAATTTTGATGATTTTGCACGTTGTTTATGTATAGGCATTTGAAGTTATAGATGTTACAACTACTTAATTATCACTTTATATGTAGAATTACATAATTTTTTTTATGTATAATATAGGAAAATCTTTAGTTATAGCTTGCACAGTAAATTCAAGGAAATAATATAATATGTGGGATTGGCGACAATTAGTGAGGAATTTTAGTTATCTTGGAAGCCAAATGGTCATTAGTATTATTAAAATTTTGTGGTTATTTGTGGCCACTTATGTGGGATGATGATAGAACTCATGATGGTGTATACTTATGCTATATGATAAGAAAATGTGGAAGATAAAATGATGATTTGTTGATTTATAGATAACAATGTGTTATTGCGCATTTTAGGCATCAGGGAAATTAACGGTGATTCCAATTATTCCAATTATTTATGAGTTGTTTGGTTATAAGGAATATAAGTAAAATAGGGACATATTTTACAATGATCACTTATTATGGGGTAATTTGTTGTTTAAGGAAAAAAATTAAATGGATATGTATATTCAAGTATGTTTATGTAATTCGAGAAGAAAAAAGGGAAAGCAGAGAATGGTAGAGTTGGAATTTATTTAGATTAGAAAATTAAAATATGAAATCTTGATGGTATATAGATGTGTGAAATGTTCATGTAATAAATATGAAAGTTATTATTTTGTGATCTTAAGGAAATTGATATAATTAAATATTTTAAGTCATACGATATGACGATAAACGACAATGTTACATAATCATAACATGATATGGTGAATAGCATGTAAATGAATGTAATGGTTGTCCTATAGCAAAATAATGTGATGATAGATTTGAGTTATTAAATTAATTAATTTTGTTAAGGCCATTTGTTGGATTATTGTGTTATATTACATACAATTTGGAAGCATTAAGCTAAATTTTGAAGTTAAGATGAATTTATTCAAATTTTAGTGATGTAATTTTTGGACTATTTTCAATTGTATTTTTGGATCATGAACAAAGTATTTCATTTTTTTCAAAATATGTTTGTTAAGGAATATATGGATGACCTATTGGAAATGTCTGAAGTTTAAGATGATCATCAAGTATAGATTTTACTCATTGTGAAATAGTATCTTTGGGTTACATCTTAATTAAAGGTCTTTATGTGATATATAAGAAGGATTATGCATTGATCATAAATCAACAGCCTATTTATGAAATAAGAGTATAGATTTTCATAAATTAAATATTATTATTGTCTCTTCATAGAAAGAAAGAACAAAATTTGTATAGGTATAGAAATATTAAAAGTTTTGCTATCAGGAAATTTTGAGGAAATATTTGCTCTTATATCTAAAGATGATAAGTGATTGATTCGCAATAATGATTTATGTTATAGTTTAGAAAGTGTTTTGTAAATGGAATGATAAAATATGGATTATGTTCTAGATTGTTAAAGAGGTGTGATTAGAATATGATATATGTTTGGCTATACTGCCATTTAGGAATTGTGGTGCTATCACATGGTGGGAAGATCAATACTTACTACCCACATAAGCATAAGGTATATTTGTGTTCGAAAATGAGTTGAACTTGAAGTTGTGTTTATATTATCACTAGGTGACAATGTGAAAAGCTAAGAATATCACATATTTATCATTAGGATAGTATTTAAGTTATTGGTACAACATGTTTTCTATATGTCCGAGGCTTAGTAAATAGACATCAAATTTAACTTATGCTATAAGATTATTAGTAGAGTTGAATGAAAATCTTACATATGAAGAAGAATCGGTTCAGATATTGGACAGAGAGGAACATGTCTTGCGTAGTAAAACTATTCCTTTAGTTAAAGTCTCATGGAGGAATCATGTAATAGAAGAAGCAACATGGGAAAGTAAAAAAGCAGATGCGTCCTTGATATCTACAACCTTTTTATGTCCTCGATATCTACAAATTTTTTGTACTTATTCAATTGAATTTCGAGGACGACATTTTTTTAAGGGGTGAGTTTTGTAATACTTTTCAAAAGAAGAAGGAAAAAATTTTGAAAGTTCATCTATGTTGTTAGAAAATAAATGGTTTATACTAGGCTTGAATTCCTTAGTTTCGAAAGGTAAGTATAAAGTTACTTATTGCAAAGTTATGTTAAATTTTAGAGTTGTCGAATTGTTAGTTTAAATTCAATTTTATTGAAAGATAATTATTGAATTAAGTATAATAAGCTATGTAATAAAGTTAAATGAAAGAAAAAATAGTTTAAATGATTAAAGAAACTTTAGAAATCACTTAATCGTGAAAAAATTAAGTTTTGATGTCACCTATTTAATTATCAGAATTTCTTAAAATAGTTAATTGTTAATTTAAAAATTATATCATATTTTAGGCTATAATATGGATATTGGGACAGCTTTCCAACCGAGTTGATTTTACGTACATAGTTCAATGAGTAGAAAAACTTATGTAATATAAATTAAGTATATTATTAAATTATGTGCAATTATGTGAATTATTTGTTCAATTATATGATTATCATGAAAAAAAAAATTACTATGATACATGTGGAATTTCAAATATTGTATATAGTACATTTGTGAATTGGATTGTGTGACATATGTGATATTGAGATCGATCAGAAAAGTACTCATGATTATATATTTCTTTTAGTTTACTAAGAGGTTTTGGCCATGTTCTATATTAGACTGAAGGGACTTGGACCATGGATAAAAGGGTTTTGATTGTGTACGTATAATTCACTGAGGGGTTTTGACCGTATTCTATAATTGATTATTAGAGATCTTGAAACCCGCTTTTGTTCACGGAGGGGCCAAAGGCCAGTGGCAAAAGTTTTTAGCCCGATGAGTGAATTACAGATTTCAGTTAGATAGTACATCTTTTGTTGATTACATGTAGTGTAATGAAATAATATTCTAAATTTGAGTTTAAGATTATATCGTGACTATGAGATTATATTTCACTGTTATGAGGATGTCTCACATCTTGACTATCATTAGACGTTATTATACATTGGACTATTAAATGATGTAAACTCGATTTTCAATAAAAAAATTATAAATGAAAAAGTATAATTATTTTCGAATTTCTCCATTTACTGAGTTATCAACTCATATATTTTTCCATGATTTTTCCTACATGTAGCAATTGGTTTTTTATAGTTGGAGAAGTCTAATGATTTCAAAGTGATAGCTACACAACATATTGAGTGTTATGATTCATATTGATGAAGCACGAACTAAATATTTTTGGCCAATTTCATTTTATTTTGAATAAGCATTTGGTTTTGGCATACATTTTTGTAATAACACATAGTTAGCATTGGTGATAGATTTCACATCTAGCCAGCATCTATCATCAGCGTATGTGATGTTTCAAGTCCACTAGGATAATTCGGGATGGGTTCTGTCATTATATGTATGCATATTATATTAATTAGCGGAAAATAAATAGTAAGGTCATCCGTGGTAGGGGAGAAGAGTACAAACATAAGACTGAAAAAATGCTAGTTGATTAATTAGGATTGGTTGATAATAAATTCATTGTAAATTAAAAGACTTATATGATGGTTCCTTTCTATTTATAGAGTTATCTTTGTGAATTCTTAGAAGAAAAGATTTGACTCTTTTATTTTCTAACAAAGAAAATGTTTCAAATTTAAAAGAATTTGATTTCTTTACTAGGAAGAAACAGCAAGTAATGTGTTTTTAGGCTTGACTCCATTATTCCATCCTTATAGTTTAATTCTTTATAAATAAATAAAAAGTGACTATGTTTTAACTTTTTTAAGTCATTGATTACTTTTAGATCGTGGAATTTATATCATTAGTGCAGCATACACCGCCCATATTCGAGTACTCCTTTGATAAACTTTGTGTTATGGCTAGTCTTACTTTTCTCGATGGTATCTTTTAATAGAACGATGATTTTGAAAAAGTTTATTGCACTATTTATTTATAGTTAGAGTCATTTATTGGTCATTTTGAACTGCTAGTTAAAATAGTACCTGGGACGAGCATAGGAACATATAATAATTGATGTGGATATTGAAATCATAATGCTAGAGATTCATAAAGATTTTATGTATCACTATTCTTCGTGTGCGTGCATGCATAGTATATTACGGGCAATAAATAAGTGTTAAGGTCATTTCTGACGGGCAATATGCACATACATATTATTTTGCATCGACAGATAAGTGTTTAGGTCACTTGTGAACTAAAGGAATAATTTGTGCACAAGAAATGTTATTTTGTCATTCATTTTCAAAAATGTTAAATCGACTATTTCTAAACATATATTAAATTTATATATCAACGGTCTTCAATTATTTTCTACAATCAGTAAATGAATATTACGGTAATTTATTATAGACAAAATTTTCTACATACAATATAAAAAAATAAAAAATAAACCGGCGAACTAATTAGGAGATTAATGGACAATAATTTGAATGGGAAACTAAAGACTCATGGACCAATGTTGGGTAGTTACCATGTTTAATTTTTAAGCCGACTCATAATCACTTGCTAAAATTCAACTATTATGTTGTAAAGTTTGGAATTTAATTGTAACCAAGCAATAATTTTCTTAAAAATAAAATAAAATAAACATAGTGGCAGCATACACCGCCACCATTTCTTTTTCTTCAGCACGTTTTATAATAAATAGTTTTTAAGGTATAATATTTAGAGCTATTTATTGGTCAATTTGTACTGCCAGTTAAAATAGTACCGGCCCAGCCTCCTTGATCATTTCCACCAATTCACTAGGCATTTCTTTAGTGTTTTGACTAACAAAAGTTAATTTCATAAAATAAATTGAAAAAATATAATTTATGATATTGTAGTACATTTGGAAACATAGAATATTTACATTATTGCACAAAACTACAGTTTAATTCTATTTAGTACTGTTTATTAAAACACTTTAATTATTAAGAGAAATCAAGCGTTTTTTTTTTTTTAATGAAAAAAATAAGCACAAGAGAAAATGAAAAGAAAAAAAAATCATAATTAAGGTGACAATGAGTTGATTTGAGAGGAAATTGAGTGTGTTGAGTTGATTTTAAATCGTATTCGATAAAGAAAAAAATGACATTTTACTTAAATGGCTATTTTTACATTTTGTGATTTTTCATTAAAAAAATGTTGGAGAAGCACCACGATAGTTTTAGAAAAAATGAAAAGAAAAAAGTTTCCCTTAAAAGGCCTTTATTCAAATTCAAATTATTAATAACTCAAAATCCGTAAACCAAGGCAAGATATGATAAGCTTTTTCTTTCACATCATCTCGATTTTCTTAAGACTTAATTCTCATCAGACATATGATTGATTTGCATCGTTTAAAACTTTTCTTTCTCGTTTTTCTTTATTCTCGAAAGACATGTAATAGATTTTTCGTCTTGTAAACTTGTGTTTTCTTATTTGCTACGCCCCTCAAATTTTTGGTAAAATTTTTCCAAATAAATATCAAGGCTTAGATGTGAGAAAATTTTACTTTTCCACGGAGCATCTCAATTTCGATGCTTGTATTTGAATTGCGTTAAAACCACTTATGCTTCGGCTTTTAACTTACTAAGAATTTTAGACGAACTCTTTCTAATTGAATTATAATAAACTTCCACTAGTTACTAGCCAACCAAATAAGTAGGATGTGCGTATAATTAATTACTTGTTTCTTCTTAAAGTTACCTATTTTTACTTATTTTATCTGAAAAAAATCTACCGAAAACTCACATTGGAGATTCGCCACGATTTATTTTAAGAGCACGGTTGAAATCATGAGTCAAATTAGACTGCGCTTAATTAATTATTTAATTATGTTTACACTCTGTTTGAGAGTGATTTTTTTGTCCAAAAAATTGATTTTTTGACCTTTATTTCACTATTCCAGCCATCATATTTGGGGCCTATTTGGGAGCGATTTTATCACCCAAAAAATTGATTTTTTAACTGTTATTTCATTATTTCAATCGTCATATTTGACTTCTTCTATCACAGATGAACTCCACTTTTCTCCTAACGATCAAAAAATCAATTCTCAAAATTACTCCCAAACAGGCTCTTGACTTCTTCTCTCACAGTTAGATCCCACTTTTCTCATAACGGTCAAAAAATCAATTCTCAAATTCATTCACAAACAGGCTCTTAATAGTAATTGGATCAAATGCCCGACCAATGTTTATATGTTTATAAACTAAGTCAAAATACAATGCACTGAGGTTTAGCCAAGAGCCCTGTTTGCCGTAGCTAAATTTATTCACTTTTTGAATTCCCTTTCTTAACTTTTCTTGGATGCTGATCTCACACCAATGCTTAACTAAGCAACCTTTCATAGTAAGTGCCAACTTTTTATTTCCTAATAAAATGGAAACATCGTGATTGCTTGGTTGGTAAAATTGCTAAAAAGGTTTAACCGCACATATCATGGGATTCACAATTTTCCAATCACACACTTCATTAACTTTTACAAAATATGTGAAAACTTTTACCAAAGATTTTATCAAAGAACCATTGAATATACACTAGTATAAATAAGAGTGACATCAACATGCACAATGCACAATGCGAGCTCGACATCCCTACCAGAATTAAAAATTTCCCATTTACATATATTATCCTATCGTCAAATCTTAACGTGCTTATAACTTAAATTATCTTAAATTTTACAACGCATCATCCACTAATCCCTCAAGGAACCACATAACACATAGTTAGGCCTAATTACATGTAAACCACCAAATGTACGCCACCGTTGGAAGAAAATGAATTTGAGAAAAAAATAAAATTTAATAAATTAGGACCAAACAAGGGCGTACGCTTACGTGGCAACAAGTGTTCATGCTCATTGTCAACGATTGGTTTCATATAAATTTTGGCAGAAAGGGTTCCAATTTCTTGCATTAACTTCTTAGGGTTGGACATCACTAGTGACACCCTTGTAACAAAGTGCACAGCATTTTCCCTCAACCCACTTTCATATACACTAGTCTCTCTCGAAGTTCTTCCTTCTTTCTAAAGATTCGATTTGATCGTTTATATACAGTAATGGGGTATCAAAAATTTTCCGCGATCAATTTGCTTCTCTTGATCATAGTTTTTTACGTGGTATGCGCAGAAAATGGGACACAACTTTTGGACGATCGAACTTCCCTTGTATCGTTCATGTCTCAAATCACTCATGACCCTGAAAATGCTTTCGAGAATTGGAATTCTCCTGATGTATGCAAGTGGTCAGGTGTACTTTGTGACGAGAATGGGAATATTGTAAATCTTACTTTAAGTGAAAAATCGCTGCAAGGAACTATTGCGCCATCTCTTTCCAAGCTTTCTTACTTGATGATTCTTGATCTGTCCGGGAATTTCTTTAAAGGTCACATCCCTGCTGAACTTGGTTCTCTTTCCCAACTCCAAGCGATCAGCTTATTATCCAATCGTCTTGAAGGACACATCCCAAATGAGTTGGGATTTCTTCATCAATTAGAGTATCTTAATTTGGGAAGTAACAAGCTAACAGGTGACATACCCATGTCAATTTTTTGTAATGGCACTTCTCTCAAGTATTTAGACCTTTCCAACAACTCACTTACTGGTGAAATCCATTGGAAGAATCAATGTGAGCTGAAAGAGCTGAAATATCTCCTCCTTTGGTCGAACCATCTTGAGGGAGAAGTTCCTCAAGCCCTTTCAAACTCTTCAAAACTAGAATGGCTCGACTTGGGGTCGAACTCACTAACTGGAGAGTTACCATCTAAGGTTGTGGGTAAAATGGTACACTTGCAAAGTCTGCAGTTGTCCTACAACCGGTTCTCAAGTCATTTTGGTAACACTGACCTTAAACCATTTTTTGCTTCTTTGGCAAATTGCTCTAACTTGACAGAACTCAATTTGGCAGGAAATCATCTTGGGGGAGAGTTGCCTTCTATTATAGGTACTCTCTCTACTAAACTTGAAAAGTTAAATCTTGATGATAATCATATTCATGGTCCAATTCCTCCACAAATTTCAAACCTTGTCAATATCACTCTACTGAACTTGTCTAATAATCTCCTCAATGGTTCAATCCCTCCTGAAGTTTTTCAACTGGGGACACTGGAGAGAGTGTATCTATCGAATAATTCACTCTCTGGCCATATTCCCCCAGCTTTTGGCAATGTTTCCCATTTAGGCCTCCTTGATTTGTCAAAAAACAAACTCTGCGGTACAATCCCTGACAGCTTTGCTAAGCTTTCTCAGCTAAGAAGGCTCTTGCTTTATGAAAATCAGCTCTCAGGTACAATCCCACCAAGCTTAGGACAATCCATTAACTTCGAAATTCTTGACCTTTCTTACAATAGGATTTCAGGGACAATTCCAACTGAAGTTGCCGGTTTGAGTAGTTTGAAACTATACTTGAACTTATCCAGCAATCACCTGCAAGGGCATATTCCGCCAGAGCTGACAAAAATGAACATGGTTCTAGCAATTGACCTATCATCAAACAACCTCTCAAGCACGATCCCTTCCCAACTTGGAAGCTGTATTGCTCTAGAGAACCTCAACCTTTCCCAAAATATTTTTGAAGGGCTACTTCCTGCGTCCATAGGAAACTTGCCATATCTCAAAGAACTTGATGTATCCTTCAATCAATTAACAGGAGAGATACCAGATTCTCTGCAGGCTTCATCTGCTTTGAAGCAACTGAATTTTTCTTACAATAGCTTCTGTGGAAACATAACAAAGAATGGTGCATTTTCGTCCCTAACCATCAAATCTTTCCTCGGGAATAACAGGCTTTGTGGTTCTATAGAAGGCATGCAAAAATGTCACAGGAAACAAACTCGCAATTTATTAGTGGCAATTCTCCTGTCATTGGTCATCACTCCTATTTTCTGCATAGCTGGATATCCTCTAGTACTCAGATCAAAATTCAGGAGGCAGTCACTGGTTTTTAATCTGAAGGGCACTGAAGATGGAGAAGAAGCAGTGAGAAACGAAAGAAAATACCCAAGAATTTCTCATCGACAACTCATGGAAGCCACGGGAGGATTTAGCCCCTCAACCCTGATCGGATCAGGTAAATTTGGTCATGTTTATAAAGGAGTCATTCAAGATAACACGAAGATAGCAGTGAAAGTTCTGCACTCTAAAGCAGATGGGGAAATTTCCTGGAGCTTTAAAAGGGAATGCCAAATTTTGAAAAGAACCAGGCACAGAAATTTGATCAAGATCATAACAGTATGCAGCAGGCCAGATTTTAATGCCATTGTCCTTCCCCTGATGCCAAATGGAAGCCTTGAAAATCACCTGTATCCAGGCCATGGACCAAAGCACGGATTAGATTTGGTTCAGCTTGTGAGCATTTGCAGTGATGTGGCAGAAGGGATGGCCTATCTGCATCACTATTCACCAATCAAAGTTGTGCATTGTGATCTTAAGCCGAGCAATATTCTCCTCGATGATGATATGACAGCTTTGGTCACTGATTTTGGCATCTCAAGATTGGTAAAAGTTGCCGATGAGAAAATTTCTGTCAATGATTCAGCAGTTTATTCCTTCGGCTCTACAGATGGTTTGTTTTGTGGTTCAGTTGGTTATATTGCTCCCGGTAAGTAAGATTCATAATATTCTAATCATAAAATATCTGAAATTCAAAAAAAATATGCGAATTATTTGACGTAAGAACACAAAATTCTGCACAGTACTACATAGCATGTCACGTTTTAACGTCTAAATCTTTTTTTCTTTTTCTTTTTTTGCATGATTATTTATGTTGATCATAATACCACTGACCAATCTCAACTTGTCTCTCCAATTGCAGAATATGGAATTGGAAAGCAGGCATCACCTCAAGGAGATGTTTATAGCTTCGGGGTGCTTCTTTTAGAGATTGCGGCAGGGAGACGCCCAACGGACGTCCTTTTTAAAGAAGGTCTGACTCTTCACGAATGGATTAAAAAACACTACCCAAACAGGCTAGACCCAATTGTTGAAGAAGCCATAGAAAGGTGTGTACCATGCACCACCATTCAACATGACAGCAGGAAGATCTGGCATGACTTGATCTTGGAATTGATCGAACTTGGGCTAATCTGCACACAGTACAATCCTGCCAGTAGACCAACCATGCTGGTCGTAGCTTATGAAATCCGTTGTCTGAAGCAGTATCTTTATAGTCCTTAAACCAGCTCATTGAATAAGCATCAAGAAACTAAAACAAAATTTTTGTATCAACACTGGCAACAAAAAAAAAGATTCTGCAGATAATCGAAGGGCACTTTTTTTTCTGTTATATAAGCTTTATTATAGCCAGGATTAAACTATTTCAGGAGGATTCAAATTTTCATTGCCATGGAGTTCTGTAGATTTTATCTTTAAACTTGACAAGCAGTCATTTCCAGATTTTTTGCCTAAGATTTTTTCTTGGTAAATTAGAAGACCAAAGAATATCAATGCTTCATATAATATTGCTAATCGCTCTAAATTGTTGGCCCTATGGTTACTTGTACATAGTGGTGTCAGCCTATGTCCAGCTGCCCAGTTCCAGGTGAATCAGCATGCCGAGTGTTGTGCACAGTTGGTGCCGAGCATGGGTAGGCAGGCACCCATTTGCTATGCAAAAAAAAATAATAATAATAATAATAATAATAATAATTTAAAAAGGTGTGAGCCCGGTGGCTTGCCCAACTTTTTGTGTTAGACGTTGCACTTTTCTGTAAGGATGACCTGGTCTGGAAGCAAGAAAGTGTGGTTTGAGGCTTTGAGCCATGCCACCCTAAAAGCGAGCTGAACCGGGCTGATGCAACCAGCCTGCTTTAAGCCTCTACCTGGACATGCAACTAATCAAATGCAGCCTTTTGTTTGGGCAAAAAAGATAAACATTGTCAATGTAACCTAATCACTGTCAAGCACTTAAAAGGACAATTAGTTTGTTTTTTATTTTAAAAACATATTTCTAACTTAATGCATCAGTGATGAAAGCAAATAATAATCATTGAGCAGTCGAATAGCTCTTAAAAGCCTTCTTTCATCCTACCATCACCGCATCACGAATACTAATTAATTATTATGTCACAGAAAGCTAGTGGAATTATTTAACTCACTATCCCCTGAAAGATGTGATGTAATGTAATGTGCTTAAAAACTTTCATGATTGAGAAACCAAGATCTTGGGTAATATTTTAGCTATAGCGGTAATCTCCTTGACTATTCATGTATCTGTAACTGTAATCTTAACCAACCACTAGTTGAGAATCTAATCATATTCACATTAACACCTTAAAAAATAAAAATAAAAACTTTGAATTAACCAAAGAGAGTTCATTGATTTGGAAAACACATCAGTCCTTTGCCAAATGGTTACCTAATTACCCCACATACAAATGAAGAAAAAGAAATGAATAAGAGAAGCAAAAGAAAGGGCACTCACAATTTGGATAGTTACGTTCTGTTCCAAGCACCTTTGATTGCTGCGTGCAACATCAGGAAGAGTGCAGCATGATGGTGATGCAATATGTTGGATATTGGTTAAATAAATCGAGAATTGAAAAATCGATTAAAGTTCGTATCGACTTCGGCCAAATACTCAAAAGCTCGACTCAATCCGTTTAAGCAAAATTGTTTGCCACTTCGCCGCTTCGAGGCGCACAAACGGAGATCGACCTGCCCGGTCAGGTCGCTGGGGTCGGGGGAGCGCCCCCGAAAGAGAATTTTGATTTCTCTGCATGTATTGAAGGGTATATTTGGCATTTCGAAAACCAATATCGAATGAATGAGAAATTACGAAAAAGGACGAAAATCAGTGAATAGACACCTTTTCATAAAGGTGCATTGTTTGGAAAGGGTGCATGGTTTGGCCTCAACCATTTCGTCCACACCCTTTCATGGTCTATAAATAGGACCCTTTGGGTGTCCTATTCCAAACAATTTGATATGCAAAACGTCTCTCATCCTCTCTTCTGTCCAAAATCAAAATCATTTCATTTATTTTGATTTTCCTTCATTTCATCCTTGGAGTACATAAGCCTAAATTTGATTCGTTGTACTTGTGTTTTGGAGTGCTACAAACACAAGTGTAGCCATTGTATCTTGGGAGTCGATTGCCGAAAGCCGTAGGCACCGTTGCGGGGCAAATTCGACTTAAGGACAAAGAGTCCAACTCTTGCCTTGGTTTTGTCACCATCATTATACTTATTTCGGCGTCACTATTCACAAAAATCATCCAACACAATAATGGTGTAACTTTATGTTGAAAGAATAATACTCAGTCCTGATTTTGCAGAATAAAAGTGTTGGGGTTTTGAGGGGATAGGAGAAGAATCAAGAATGGTGCTCGACTCCATTTTCATTTTTCACGGTATAAATTTTAGTATTTGGAAAAAGAAATCGTTGGGAATCCTTTCTGCATTCTGTTACTAGGATAATGCAGTCTTCCAATTTTTCAAAGTAAATAAACAAATTACTTACCAAATTGTCATTAGGTTCATTATTGTCCCTTCCTATTTATCTTTATTTTGGAAATTTTCTGACACAGATTTTGTACAAAGAGAAATTCATTGTATACAAGTTTCTAGTTTAAAATGGTGACGCCAGATGTTACGTGAGAATTATAGGAGAAGGGGATAAGGTAAAGAAGAAGAGAAAGGAGGGGGAAAGGAGAGATGAAGAGGGAAATAAGGGAGAAAATATCAAATTTTATTCATTCAGAAGTTGATTTATTACCTTTATATAGGGTTTAAAGTAGTTTTAATTTAAGCAGGAAATTATTCTAAAATCAACGAAATCAAAACACTTAATATGTTTCCTAGAATAAATATCAAAATTGGAAACTAAATATCATAATATCTCTTTAATATTGCATCATTTCTCTCCGACTGAGTGAACTTGACTCCGGCGAGGTAGAGTGGAGCTTCATACTCCAAGGAGGCCTATCTTTTGCCTTGACCGAATTTCTATATTGAATCTTGGACAATGTCAATCGACTAAACTCAAACCAAGGAGGGCGATCCTTATTATGAACCAAATAACGGAACCGATCATGTGAAAATTGAAGTTGCAATTTATCCCCAAGAATATGATCTAACCAAGAGAGACGATCTCTCATTTTAACCCAATATCGCCATGGAATTCCAAAAAGCAAAAACCCATGCAACTGATTCTCAAAATCATCAATTGATTGTGCATAATGAGAAGCACAAGGAACTATCACTGCAGACTAGCCTGTAGAAAAAAATATTTACAACATCGAAGTCTCGAATGGGCCCCAATAAGAAAACAATTATTTATATTGAAAATTTAACTCTTATTTAAGTGTGATAGCCAGTCAAATAGAAAATCTTTATACGGATATTCCAAAACTTTAATCTGAACATGTTTAGAAAATTGAGACAATGAGACATTTAATAAAGAATAATAATCATTAGGGTCTCCTAGTCTACCTTGCACATCAAAAATAAATTCAAAAATTTCATTATTAAAATGATGTACCTTTTTATCTTAGTACAAAAATTAGGAAAATTGACAACAAAAGGATGAGCTAAACCAATATGTCGATAATTGGTAGATAACATCCTAATGTCTATAGGAAAAGCATGCAATCGAATAATGGCCTTGGAAAACAATGTAGCAACCTGGAGAGTATCATGCAATGAGGTAAAATCACAACAAAATCAACTTTAAGAACAAACTCAAGAGTAGATAAAATGTTTGACAGAGGTGACAATACAATAGGTAAGTCATCAACTGTGTTATGATAAATTATATCCAAGATTGGATTGAGATGTGATACAAGACAAGTCTCAAAACATTTATCCTCGCTATCAGAAAAGTCAATTGGTTCAACAATAAAAACCTCATTTTCTTCTTCAGGAGGAAGACTAACACAATTACACTTAAAACATGATTGGAGTGGTGTGTCCGAGTTTCTGAACAGTTGTTTAAGTCAAAATGATATGTACCAATGGTTGGCCAAATGGTAAGCCTCATCTAAGGAATGGGATCCAGGAATGTCGTGAGGCAAAATTTCTAGATTCAAACCATCGATAAACCTAGATGCTATGATATGGAGAGCCTCATAAATATAACAATTGTTTAATAATGACACACCCCACCCCGTGTAACACCACTAAATCCGGACGTGGCATGCGTCGATGATAGATATCAACTAAAAGTCGGACTCACCATCAAGGCTACTACAAATACAATATATCACTTTTATACATCATTTTTCTAACAAAATTTCGGCATTATCTCCCCTGTAAACAGGACTAACCAACCTGTGATCAATTTCACACAAATCCCAAACTATAGTACAGCACAATAAAGATAAGCCGAAATATCCACTTTTACTAAAAAATACAATGAAATATACATATGGATACATAATACATAGTGAGCCCCATAACTATCTACAAGTGATGCAAAATCACATCTAGACATGAACATGTGTCCCAAAACATTGACTACATGTTCTATGAAGTGAGTTATACTAACAAACTCTGTCGTGTGACTCTGACTCCAAAATCAAGGCTCAACTCCAAAAGATGCCCAGATTCTCAACCGCTGCCTGATAAGGAAAAACGTGGAAAAATATATGAGTTGATAGCTCAGTGAGTGGAGAAGTTCAAAATAAATATACTTTTTCATTTATATACTTTCATTGAAAATCAAATTCATATCATTTGATATTTCACAGGCTACCATCATGTAATTATAGTCAAAAAGTGAAATATTCACAAAAGGTCATACAATATCATCTTAAAATCATGATATAATATGAGCTGATAACCATGCTATAATCTCATCACATCAAACGTGCTAAAAAATTCACCAAAAATGTACCCTCTGACTGAAATATGTAATCCGCTTCTCTGGCTAAGAACTTTCGTCACGGACCTTTGGCCCCCTCCGTGAATGAAAGTCGATCTCGAAGACCTCTCATAATTAATTTTAGAACACGATCAATGCCCCTCTGTGAACTATATGTACACGATCAAGATCAATGTCAGATCAAGGCCCTCCGTGTAGGATAGAACATGGCCAAGGCTCCTCTGTGAACTAGAAGAAGAATATAATCATTGGTACTTTTCTAGCCGATCTCAATATTGCATGTCTCACATACCAAACAAATCTCAATATCACATGTCTTATATACCAAGTCACAAATATGCCATAAATAATCTTTGATATTCTACATGTATCATAATAAGAGAGATTTCCATAATAACCATGTAATTCGAACACATAATTGCATATAATTGCACATACTTTAACAATATACTTAATTTATAAATACTTTAAAAATATTTATATTTTTCCACTCACAGAACTATGTATGCCAAAATCAATTCGATTGGTACGCTGTCTCGATATTCGTTTCACCGCCTGAAATATAATATAATTTTTAAATCAATAATTGACTATTTTAAGAAATTTCATTAATTAAATAGGCGATATCCAAATTTAATTATTTCACGTTTAGGCGATTTCTAACGTTTCTTTAATTACTAAAACTAATTTTTCTTTCATTTTACTCAATTTTATAGTTTATTACACTTAACCCCTTCAATAAAATTAAATTTAACCTAACAATCTAACAACTATAAAATCAAACATAACTTAACAATAAGTAACTTTTTACTTACCTTTCAAAATTGAGGAATTTAAGCCTAATATATAACCTACTTAATTCCTAACATGTTGACAAATTTTTCTTTTTTTTTCCTTCTTTTTTCTTCTTCTTTTCTCTTTTTTTTCTTTTTCTTTTCTCTCTTCTTCTTTCTCTCTGTCTCGTTTTTTCGTGTGTAATGTGTTTGTCTTCTTTCAATTTGGTTTTGGTTGTGTGTGTGTGTGTGTTTATATATATATATATATATATTGTGTGTGTGTGTGTGTGTGTATATATATATATATATATATATATATATATATATATATATATATATATATATTCAAATGGATTGATTTGTTTTGGCATCCACCGCCTGTCCTTTTTGTTTTTATCTTTTAATTTTATTCTTTTTAAGTTTGACTTTTCTTTTGAATTGATTAAAGTATTACAAAACTCACCCCCTTAAAAGAATTTCATCCTCAAAATTCGATTAACTAAGTACGAAAAATATGGGGATACTGAGTACGCATCTGCTCTTCACTTTCCCTTGTCGCTTCTTCTATAGCATGAGATAGATCTGAAATATACTTAGAAGCGTAGAAACATGGAATATATCATGAATTCTGGAAAATTCTGTTGGTAAAGCCAATCGAAACGCAACTGGACCGATGCGTTCAACAATCTCATATGGGCCAATATACCTCGGACTCAATTTACCTCGTTTACCAAATCTGATAACACCTTTCCACGGAGACAATCGCAGGAAAACTCTATCTCCAACATCAAATTCAAGGTTTATTCTACGTCTATCTGCATAGTTCTTCTGTCTATCTTGGGCTGTCTTTAACTTTTCTTTAATTATCTTTATTTTCTCCGCAGTAATCTAAACATATTCAGGACCCAATAACTTTCTTTCACCAACTTCATCCCAACATATTGGAGTTCTGTATTTCCTACCATACAGTGCTTCAAAAGGAGCCATTTTTATACTCGAATGATAACTGTTATTATAAGTAAACTCCATCAAAGTAAGATGAGTATCCCAATTCCCTTTGAACTGTAGTACACAAGCTCGTAATATCTCTTCCAAATTCTGAATAATTCTTTCTGACTGACCATCTGTTCGTGGATGAAAAACTGTACTAAAATGAAGTTTAGTACTTATAACTTTCTACAAACTGAGCCAAAATTTAGAAGTGAGATGAGAATCTATATTTGAAACAATAGATACTGGTGCCCCATATAAACTAATTATCTCGTCAACATATATGTTTGCCAATTTATCTAACGAGTAAGTGACTTTAATAGGCAAAAATCTAGCAGTTTTCTTCAATCTGTCTACAATGACCCATATACCATCATGTCCACTCTAAGTCCGTGGAAGTCCAAATAGAAAATTCATAGTAATGTGTTCCCATTTCCACACAAGAATAGGCAACGTTGGTAACAATCATGTTATTTTCTGACGATCTGGTTTCACTTACTGGCAAATGAGACATCTGGATACAAACTCAGCTATTTCTCTCTTCATTCCATGCCACCAATAGTGTTCTTTGAGTACACGATACATTTTTGTACTACCTGGATGCATCGCGTAAGCTGAACTATGTGTCTCTTCTAGAATTTCTCCCTTTAATTTCGAATCATCTGAAACACATAATCTGTTTCCCATAACTAAAGCTCCGTCATTTCGAATGGTATAATCTGTATGCTTACCTTTACTAACTTCTTCTTTCAATTTGCTCACACTGGATCTTGAGTTTGAGTTTCTCTAATTGTGTCAATCAAAGTAGGCCTCACTTGGAAGTTGGAAAACAATGCTCCTACACTAGTAACCGATAATTGAACATGAGAACCTCTGAACTCACCAAACAAAGATGAACATACTGGATTAGTCTGGGTCATAGGACTCGATATTTTCCGACTGAGAGTATCAGCAACTACATTAGCCTTCCTTGGATGATAATCAATCTTGCAGTCGTAATCTTCTATCAGCTCTAACCATCTTCTTTGCCTCAAGTTTAACTCTTTCTGATCTAAAATATACTTTAAGTTTTTATGATCTGCATATATCTGGCATCTCTCACCATACAAGTAATGTCTCCAAATTTTGAAGGCTAGGACAACTGCAACTAGCTCTAAGTCATGTGTAGGATAAATCAGTTCATGTTTCTTCAACTGTCTGGAAGCATACGCTATAACTTTCACATTCTGCATCAAAACACAACCAAGACCCTGACGTGAAGCATCACTATTACAAACTCATCACTAATCTATTCTTCAATTCGAGGAAACTTTTTTTGCAATTTTCATTCCAAACCAATTTAGTATTCTTTCTACTAAAACTGGTCAAAGGCAGAGCAATTTTAGAAAATCCCTCTACAAAACGACGATAATAACCTGCTAAGCCAAGAAAACTTCGGATTTCTGTCACATTAGTAGACATTTCCCATTTTACCACTGCCCCTATTTTCTCTGGGTCAACATAAATTTCCTCTATTGATATGACATGTCCCAAAAATATAACTTTATCAAGCCAAAATTCACATTTACTGAATTTAGCATACAGGTGCTCATCACGTAGAGTCTGCAAGATAATTCAGAGATACTCTGTGTGCTCATCATGATCTTAAGAGTATACTGAAACATCATCAATGAATACAATTACAAATCTATTTAAATACGGGCAAAACACTCTATTCATCATATCCATAAATTCTGCTGGTGCGTTGGTCAACCTAAATGGTATCACAAGAAATTCAAAATGATCATACCTTGTCCTGAAAGCAGTTTTTGGCACATCACTGTCCTTGATTTTAAGTTGATGATATTCAGAACGCAAATCAATCTTTGAAAATACTGCAGCACCTCGAAGCTGATCGAACAAATCATCAATACGTGGCAAAGGATATTTATTGCGAATTGTCACCTTGTTCGATTGTCTGTAATCTATGCACAGTCGCATGGTGCTATCTTTTTTTTTTTACAAACAAAACTGGTTCCCTCCATGGAGATATAATAGGTCTGATGAAACCCTTGTCTACCAACTCTTGCAATTGAACCTTTAGCTCTTTCAATTCTGCTGGTGCCATTCTATAGGGTGCCCGTGAAATATGTGCAGCTCCTAGAATCAAATATATAGTGAACTCTATTACTCTGTCTGATGGTAAGCCTGGTAATTCTTCTGGAAATACATCAGAAAAATCCTTGACCACTGGAATATCATCAAGTTTTAGTTTGCTCACATCTGTATCAATTACATGAGCAATTGTTGAGTAATCTTCTAGCGTCAATAGCAGATATGACATAAGACGGTAAAATTTTGCGTTGTCCATTGAATATAATTTCAGGCTGTCCTGGCTGTCTAAACACAACCTCCTTTCGAAAATAATGAAGCTCGATTTGTTGCCAAAAAGTTCATACCCAAGATAACATCGAAATCATGTATGTCAAGAACTATTAAATTTGCCTTGAACTCTTTATCCTTTACCTTAATCCCACATTCTCGATATATATTGTTTGCTAATAGTGATTCTCCTACTGGTGTACTCACTACCAAACAACTGCCTAAAAGTTCTGGCTTTTGATTTGCATATAAAGAAAATGCAAATGACATAAAAGAATGTGTAGATCCAGGATTAATCAAAATACGAGCATTTCTATCAAAAATAGACAACATACCCATGATAACATCTAGTGACTCCTCTGCCGTCTACTGAGTCATAGCAAAAACTTTGCCCTGGGTCTTCGGTCGTCCTGCCTGCCCTTTTGATTTTGTACCACTACCGCTTGCATTATTAGACTGGGCCACACTGTTTGTACCTACTCTGTTAGCTGAATCATCCCTCTAAGTCTAATTCTGTCTTGTACTACCAGCACTCTGCTGAGGAAACATCCTCTGTGCCATGCTACCCTCCTGAAATAAAACTGGGCAATTCCTTTTCAGATGTCCTTTTTGGCCACAGTGATAGCAAACACCAACTCCCTTAAATTTTAAACACTCTCCAAGATGAGATCTTCCACATAATTGACAAGAAGAAAATCTGACGCTAGTGGAACTCTCTCCCTGTCTCGGAGTAAATGAATCTTTGGAAAGAACCCTGAGTATAATTACGACTGGCTAATGGCTACTGTATAGTACTGGGACTGAATCTAGGACCCTGACTTCCTCGGAGCCGAGATTTGAATTGACCTGAACTGGACACACCAGGTCGAAATCCTCTACTATCCCTCCGTGGTGGTCTATAGCTAGAAGCACTTGCCATTGTCTGACTACCGCTTACTCTGAACATTATTTGTTCTCTACCACTTGGCCTATCAAAAATGCTCTTTTCTACTCTCAAAGCTGATTCCACCAATTTGCCAAATTCATTCCAGCCTGTAGCTGTAACTACTGACCTGATTTCTTCCCTTAACCCATTTTCAAACCGTCTGCATTTTTCAATTTCGTTACTTACCAGAACTTGGGCATATTTTGAAAGTTCAATAAATTTGACCTGATATTCTGCAATAGTCATCTGGCCTTGTATTAGTTTCAGAAATTCCTCCTGCTTTGCATCTTTATAGGACTAAGAGTAATAGGCTTCGTAAAAGATACGACAAAAATCTGTCCAAGTAATGATGGAAGGGTCTAGATATGTGCTCCGTACCGACTGCCACCAATCATACGCACCCTCCTCTCATAAGAAGGTGGAAAGACACAACTTCCGATAGTCTAAGCAACCCATAGTCAAATATCCTCTCTATCTTTGTCATCCATGCTTGCGCAACTGCAGAATCGGCTGTGCCAGTGAACAGTTTAGCCCATAACTTTGTAGCCCTTTCAATAGTAAAATCTCTGTCAGTATTATGCATAACAGATGCAACTGCAATAGCAATTCTTTCAACAGTAATAGGATCAGTTCCAATCACATTTCCCTGTCCATGTTGTTCAGGAGGCTGGTGAACTGATTCATCTACTCTCTCGGGCTCTCTCCGTTCATCTCTATCGGGAGTAATGTGAGACTGGGACAACATATCTTGGAGCCTTTGAGTTTTGCCACCACGAGGCATGACTCACCTACAGTTATGCATGATATGCTAAATATCAGAATGTATGCATGTACAATGCAAACCCATGAACTCTAATGCATGCTCTGATACCAAACTGACACACCCCGCCCCGTGTAACACCATTAGATCCGGACGTGGCATGTGCCGATGATAGATACCAACTAAAAGTCGGATCCAACATCAAGGCTACTACAAATACAATATATCACTTTTTATACATCATTTTTCTAACAAAATTTCGGCATTATCTCCCCTGTAAACAAGACTAACCAACCTGTGATCAATTTCACACAAATCCCAAACTATAGCACAACACAATAAAGATAAGCCGAAATCTCCACTTTTACGAAGAAATACAATGAAATATACATATAGATACATAATACATAGTGAGCTCCATAACTATCTACAAGTGATACAAAATCACATCTAGACATGAACATGCGTCCCAAAACATTGACTACATGTTCTATGAAGTGAGTCATACTAACAAACTTTGTCGTGTGGCTCTAACTCCAAAATCAAGGCTCAACTCCAAAAGATGCCCAGATTTTCAACTGCTATCTGATAAGGAAAAACGTGGAAAAATATATGAGTTGATAGCTCAGTGAGTGGAGAAGTTCAAAATAAATATACTTTTTCATTAATACATTTCCATGGAAAATCAAATTCATATTATTTGATAATTCACAGACTACCATCATGTAATCATAGTCAAAAAGTGAAATATTCACAAAATGTCATACAATATCATCTTAAAATCATGATATAATATCAACTGATAACCATGCTATAATCTCATCACATCAAATGTGCTGAAAAATCCACCAAAAATGTACCCTCTGACTAAAATATGTAATTTGCCTCTCGGGTTAAGAACTTTCACAACGGGCCTTTGGCTCCCTCCGTAAACAAAAGTCGGTCTCGAAGACCTCTCATAATCAATTCTAGAAGACAGTCAATGCCCCTCTGTGAATTATGTGTACACGATCAAGACCAATGTCAGGTCAAGACCCTCCGTGTAGGATAGAATACGGTTAAGGCCCCTCTGTGAACTAAAAGAAGTATATAATCATGGGTACTTTTCTGGCCGATCTCAATATTGCATGTCTCACATACCAAACAAATCTCAATATATTATGTCTTACATACCAAATCACAAATATGTCATAAATAATCTTTGATATTCCACATGTATCATAATAAGAGAGATTTCCATAATAACCATGTAATTCGAACACATAATTGCATATAATTGCACATACTTTAACAATATACTCAATTTATAAATACTTTAAAAATATTTATATTTTTCCATTCACAGAACTATGTATGCCAAAATCAATTCGATTGGTACGCTGTCCCGATATCCGTATCGCCGCCTGAAATATAATATAATTTTTAAATCAATAATTGACTATTTTAAGAAATTCCATTAATTAAATAGGCGATACCCAACTTAATTATTTCACGTTTAGGCGATTTCTAACGTCTGTTTAATTACTAAAACTTCTTTCATTTTACTCAATTTCATTGTTTATTACACTTAACCCCATCAATAAAATTAAATTTAACCTAACAATCTAACAACTATAAAATCAAACATAAGTTAACAATAAATAACTTTTTACTTATCTTTCTAAATTGAGGAATTTAAGTCTAATAGTATGACCCACTTAATTCTTAACACGTTGACGAATTTTTCCTTCTTTTTTTTTCCTTCTTTTTTCTTCTTCTTTTTCCTTCTTTTTCCTTTTTCTTTTCTCTCTTCTTCTTTCTCTGTGTCTCGTTTTCTTTTGTATGTGTAATGTGTTTGTTTTCTTTCAATTTGTTTTGGTTGTGTGTGTGTGTGTATATATATATCCAAATGGATTGATTTGTTTTGGCATCCACCGCCTGCCGTTTTTGTTTTTATCTTTTGATTTTATTTTTTTAAGTTTGACTTTTCTTTTGAATTGATTAAAGTATTACAAATAATTCTTCGAAACATAACAAATACGCACTAACAGTGGAAGTACCTTGCCTACGGTGCAAACATATTGATTTAACAATTGAGTTCGATAATACACATGGGCATATTTATTGTTTAAATTCGTTTCATCTCATCCCACCTAGTGATTGAGTGTTGACCAAAACGATTACGTATAAAAGATTTCCAATAACTCCTAGCTGAACCGATAAGTGATCTATTAGCATAGACAATTTGACGTGAGTCGCTCAAATGGTGGTAGTTGAAGAATTTTTCCAAGTTATTGAGCCAATCCAGAAATGATTCTGGACTAGTCCAATCATCAAAGTCCCATATTTGTAATGAAATATGCCTCAAAGAATAATGAATATTGTCAACATATTTGAAGGCAGATGATTGTATTGATAATGGGACAGTGAATGCACTCTTGCGATAACTAGTTATGGGTTTGGTGTAGGAGAATTTGTATGGTCCGTACATAATTTTTTTTCCTTTAATTAATTGGAGACAATGCAACTAAAATTTCAAAAAATATTTTTTTATTTAAAATTGACCAACCAAAACGCCAAGCATACCTTCAACATAAAAAAATTTGTTACCCTACGAGACTCAAAAGAGTCAAACAATGTCACAATCATGATTTTCAAGCTAACATGGCTATGTGGAAAAGCCATCAATCAACAAAAAGATCAAATGCAAATACTTGTTAGAGAATCCTCTCTCTCTCTTTCTTTTTCTTTTCTCTCTCGCTCTCTCTCTCTCTCTCTCTCTCCTTCCCTTTTTTGTGTGTCTACTCAAATCAAACGAATCAAAATACAAATTGAAGGCTGAGGCACAAACAAAAGTGCAGGAGAGTGGGAATTGGTAAAGGCAGACGGAGGTGGTGGCTATATAGGTAGATGGCACTGGTGTTGGCGAACAGGGTGAGTATTAGGGCTCCGAAAATTTGCGACGTCGATGGGTAAATGGTAAATGGTTAGGTCTTGTGGGTGTATGGGCTAACAGATATGGTCTTAGGAGAGTGGACTTTCGGCTGAGAATAACAGATGGGCTAGGTGGGTCATGGGCTAAATTGAGCTAGGTCTTTTGGTTTGAAGATATAGGGTTTTTCTGGGTCTGTTAAGCAGTAACAACCTTTGTATCAATCGAGATTCGATGACCAGTAGCAGTAGCAGTAGCAGTAAGAATAGTTTTTTTTTCCAACTTCACAAGTTTCTGACACAATTGGAATGCTATTACCTCTTGATTGTCACAGCTTATGCTGAAATCCAAGCTTCACCGCAACTGCAACATAGGAACTTACTCTGCCCAGCTAATTTTAACTATAATCAACAAAATTAAGGAGAAAATAGAATATGGAAAGTGAGAAATAAGAAAATAAGAAGAATGATATGAGGACAACTACTGAATCTCTCAACAGATTTTTTACTGAAATGTCAGATGATAAAACTCAAGTGCAATCCACCACATTTCTGTATCTATAGTGTTTCTACAAAATTGGGGTTTTGAATTCCAATAATAACAAAAAACATAAACTAATTTATTACAATTCCAATTGATCAAAACGACACTGCACCACTTCACCGAACGACGTCGCAGTATGAATTTCAGATATTACCGTTGGTTCCCTCCTTTCTCCCTTCTTTCTTCTAGTTCTGAAGCTTTTGCTTCCCCAATTGCTCTTCACATGACAACCTTCCCCCTTACCTTGATCTTGTCCCCAAGATCCACAAAAAGGAAACTACATTTGATCCAATCCGCATCTTCCCAAGTTGCACAATCCGAAGTAGAATCGGAACATTGAATGAGCCATTGAACCGTGGAGCCATTTCTGTGTATAATAGTTCTAGAGTCTAGAATGGACAGTGGATGACGTGCTGGTAATTTGGTCTGATCTTTATCAGGTAATTGAAGAACCGCCATTGCTCTGTTACCCAACTTCTTCTTTAATAGCGAAACATGAAAGACTGGATAAATCTTTGAGGTAGCAGGCAGTGCTAACTGATAAGCCACTGTCCCTATTTTCTTGACAATCAGATAGGGACCAAAATACTTTGTGCCCAGTTTATGATTCTGTCTATTTTCCACAGATTGTTGCTTGTAGGGGTGCAGCTTCAAGAACACACATTCTCCTACTTCAGATGACCTCTCAGTCCTCTTGTTATCAGCATAGAATTTCATCTTGGCAGTTGGCTGTGAGAGGTTTTCTTTTAGTTGCTGGTTTAATTTATACCTTTGCTGTAGCAACTCTTCCACCAATGCCACATTGGATTGCTGATACGGACCCAAAGAGGGCTGTGGTGGTTTGGTTCCATACAAGGCTTCAAACGGAGTCATCCTAATGGAGAAGTAAAATGTGGTATTGTACCACCATTTAGCAAGAGATAGCCATTTTTCCCACTGTTTGGGCTGCTGATGTGTTATACATCTTAAGTACATCTCTACACATTGGTTTAAGCTCTTTGTTTGCCCATCTAGCTGAGGATGATAGGTTGAGCTCAAGTGGAGTTGTGTACCCATCAATTTGAATAATTCTTCCTAGAATCTGTTTGTGAATACTTTGTCTCTTTCAGAGACAATGCTTTGTGGCAACCCATGAAGTTTAAAGATGGAATCAAAGAGGGTCTTAGCAACTGTGACTGATGTGAATGGGTGAGAAATAGGAATGAATTGCTCGTATTTTGTAAACCTATCTACAACCACCAAAATAGTGTCTTTCCCACTTGAGTTAGGTAAACCTTCAATGAAGTCCATGCTTATGTGACTCCAAGCATGTAATGGAACGGGTAAGGGTTGCAGCAATCCAAGATAAGGAGTTTGTTCTCCCTTACACTTTTGGCAAACCTCACACTATCTAACCTCATTTCTGACGTCCTGGTTCATTCCGGGCCAGTAGAAGTGTTGTTTGGTTTTGTATATACTGCTATGGATGCCTGAGTGTCCCACTTCTTGAGATCTATGGATATTTTGGATCACTTTTGATCTAATTTTCCCACCCTTGCCAATGTAGATTCTATTCTTATACTTCAGAACACCATTGATGTACTTGAAATTTGGATCAGAGCTAGAATCCAGTAGTAAGGCCTGTATTTTATCCTCGGCCATAGTATCTTCCTTCTAGCTTTCAATTAATTCTTGGATCCATGTAGGAATCATCATTGTAATCCCGAAACATTCCACCTCTCCTTCATGCTTTCTCGATAAGGCATTAGCCACCAAATTATCAATTCCCCTTTTATACAGTATCTCATAACTTAGTCTCAATAGTTTGGTGAGCCATTTCTCTTGGAGAGGAGTGGTGATTCTTTGTTCCAACAAATATTTGAGAGACTGATGATCAGTCTTGATGATAAAATGGTTGCCCTCCAGGTGCTAGCAATTCTTTCTCATAAATTGAGATTCCCATATTTCTAATCCCAATAGCCTTGCTCAAATAAGCCAATGGTTTCCTATCTTGCATCAACACAGCCCCAATCCCTCCTTGACAGGCATCGGTTTCAATAATAAATGGTTTATAGAAATTAGGTAAGGCCAAAATCGGTGTAGAACTCATAGCGTGTTTCAACTGATCAAAGGCTGCACTTGCATCTTCTGTTTGATGGAAATTATCTTTCTTAAGCATATCCGTCAATGGTTTTGCTGTTACTCCATATCCTTTAACAAATTTTCTGTAGTAACCAGTCAACGCAAGGAAGCCTCTAAATTGTTTGATGTTTTTCGGCTTAGGCCAAAGCCGCATAACTTCTACTTTGCTGGGATCTACTGAGACTCCTTCATGGTTGATAATATGGCCTAGGTATTCGATCCGACTTTGCCCAAAACTGTATTTAGATAACTCGGCATATAGCTGGTGCCTTTGTAAGATTTCCATTACTGATTGAAGATGCTGGCAGTGTGTAGATAGATTAGTGCTGTACCCCAGAATATCATCAAAAAACACCAAGACTTACCTCCTCAACTGGTCTTCGAAAATCTCATTCATTAGGCTTTGAAACATGGCTAGTGCATTTGTAAGGCCAAATGGCATCACTTTAAACTCATACAGCCCTTGATGAGTTTTGAAAACGGTCTTGTGGATATCCCCTTCAATGACCCTAATTTGATGATAGTCTGCCCTTAGATCAATTTTTGAGAAAATTCTTCCTCCATCTAGTTCGTCTAGTAGTTCATTGATAAGTGGCATAGGAAATTTTTCTTTGATGGTCAAGCTATTTAACTGCCTATAGTCCATGCTGAACATCCAGGACCCATCTTTTTTCTTGACCAACAGAAGGGGCTTTTACTGCTTTGTATGATTCCAATGTTAAGCATTTCTTTGATTAACTTCTCTATCTCCGTTTTCTGAATAAAGGGACATCTATAGGGTTGAATCTTGAAGGGCTGGGCTCCCTCTTTCAATGGGATATGGTGGTCATGTGACCTGGAAGGGGGTAATCCCTTTGGCTCTTCAAACACTTTGCCAAACTGTTGAATGACATCTATGATTTTGGTGGGTATCTCCTTCTTGTCTTCCTCACTAAGGAAACACAATTGTCTTATAACCCCATAGGCCCCCTTGTTGAACATTCTCTCCATTTCATTTACATCCATTATTCTGACAGGTTGTTCTGTACTTTCATTTCTCAATTATATTGCTTCATTATAGATTTTGAACTTGATGCAACCCAGTCCAAAGTAAAAAACAATAGGGCCAAATTGGCTCATCCAATTAACCCCCAATACCATATCACCGTCCTTCAATTTTGAAGTCCTTAGATTAAATTAGAATTCCCAGTTCTGTACCCTCCACACCAGGGGTTGGCATACAACTTTACTTTTAAGTTTATCCCCATTGGCCACCCTCACTACCATCACGTTGGATTCATCAATGGGCAGCTTCAATTCCTTGACTAGTTTCTCGTCTACAAAGATATGAGTGCTTCCACTATCAATGAGGATAGAAATTTTTCTTCCCTTAATTACTCCAGCAACTCTAATAGTCTTATGCTCGGGATTTCCAGCTAGGGCACAGATTGAAATCTCCATAACTTTTTCACACCCTTGTTCTTCGTCCATTTCAGGATCCTTGGCTTCATTAGGATCAGTCTCCTCATTCACATCTACTAATGAAGTTTAAGGATCTATTCTTACAGATATGGCCTATGGCGTACTTTTCATTGCATTTGTAACATAAACCCAAATTCCTTTTAGTTTGGAAGTCTATGGGTGTAATGGTTTTATAATTGTTTGCTATTCTGTTAGCTTTGGAACCTGATTCTGCAGGTTTTACTTCATCAGGTGGTCTGGTAGGATGAGAGCTCCATTTGTTTGAAGTGGGGTACAAAACTCTTAGGCTTTTGGAACTTATTGATAGCCATAATTGTGGACTCCTGGAGGCTTGCCACTTCAAAAGCCTTGGCTAATGTGTCTGGCTTCATCATCTTCACCATAGATTTGATTTCCCCTTTCAATCCACTGGTAAAGACAGATACATAGTAAGACTCTGGGGCCTGAGGAAGTGCCATCATCACTTGTGCTTTCAACTCTTCAAACCTCTCTTGATATTCAGAGATAGTCCCAAACTACTTGATCTTACTACAGGCTTCAACAACCTCTTTCCCAGTCGTCTCTGCGAACCACTTACATAATTCCTCAGAAAACACATTCTAGGCTGCTCCTGGATGGCTGGCTATGAACCCATCAAACCATATATCTGCCTTATCCTTCAAATACATCTCAGCTATCCCTAGCCTTAGCTCATTAGGAACTTGATATAGCTGAAAGTACTTCCTAGCCCTCCTAAGCTTTACTCTGGGACCTTCTTCTCCAAAGTGAGGAAAATCAATTTTAGGAAGTTTGGCATTCCTACCATACTCCCCTCTAGTGCTAGCACTACTCCCGATGTTACGAGCTTCTGGTGTAGAGACTATCACAGAATCTTCCACCCTTTTGTTTTTCTAATCCCGTTTTAGATCAGAAGATATTTGGGCTAACATGGCTACCCTTTTTTCATACTTTTGATTCAAGTCTAACATAGTGTCTTCCATTTTTTCCTGCCTATGACCCATTACCTAGAATGATTCACGTGTAGCAGTTAACTTATTCTCCAACTTGCTGTTAACAGATTTAAAAGAAATCCCCAAATCATCCATCCCCAAATCGAACTTTTTCAAGTGCTCGTCCACAACCTTAGCTCTAGTGTCCATGGTCAGTAATAGTCTAGTTTTCACCCCCGCTCTGATACCAATTTGTCACAGCTTAAGCTTAAATCCAAGCTTCACCGAAACTGCAACACAAGAACTTGCTCTGCCCCAACTGATTTTAACTGTAATCAACAGAATTAAGAAGAAAATAAACTATGGAAAGAGAGAAACAAGAAAACAAGAAGAACGAGATGAGGACAACTGCTGAATCTCTTAACAAATTTTTTACTGAAATGTCAGATGATAAAACTCAAATGCAATCCGCCACATTTCTGTATCTATAGTGTTTCTACAAAATTGTGCTTTTAATTTCAATAATAACCAAAAACTTAAACTAATTTATTACGAATCCAATTGACCAAAACGACACCGCACCATTCCACCGAACGACGTCGCAGTAGGAATTTTAGATATTACCGTTGGTTCCGTCCTATCTTCCTTCTTTCTTCTAGTTCTAAATCCTTTCCTTCCCCAATTGCTCTTCACATGACATTCATTAAAAGGGGTGAGATTATGGCAGTGAAACAATGTGCCATTTGTTTTTTGTTGGGTGGTAGTTACGGCAATTAGCCGACAATAAGTAAGAGAACAATCAGGCTGCTGCTTATATAGAGGAAGATTTTGGGAGATCGGTGATTGTATTGTGAATAGGTTGTTGCATGTGGACAAGGTTGATTAAGGGAATGGGCTGAGATGCTACTGCGGGAAAAATCCTTTGCTTCATGTGGTGGAAACGCTTTGTTCAGAGGGAAGAAGTTGCTCTGGCACCAAATTGACGCCCAATGTGGTAGGACAATTGTAGGACAATTGTAGGAGGAGGGAAAAGGAGAGAGATTAGGAGAAAGGAGGGAGGAAAGAAAGAAAGAAATGGGAGAGAATAGAAATAGATAGGGGAGAATATCAATTTATTTCATAATCAAATGTTGATTTATTACGACGCAAAATACTTCTTTATATAGGATTTAAAATAATGATAATTTAAGTAGGAAATTATTATAAAATCAATGAAATCAAAACACTTATTATGTTTCCTAAAATAAATATCAAAATTGGAAACTAAATATCATAATATCTCTTTAATATTGTGTCAATTGGGTTCAATAAAAGCCAATTCCATCATGATTCAGAAGATTTCATTCTTATTCAGCATGTAGCAAATAGCAATGATAACTTGGACCTCAAAATTACCTTCTAAAGACTGTTTTCATGCCCCATCTTCTTCCACAATCAAAATATTCTATGTTTTGCCAAAGACACATAAACTGACCTTTGGATGCTAAAGGCGCCTTTGGAGTGATTTCGCAATCCCTGGGAGAGTGGAAATGATAGGGTCGGAAAATAGATTTTCCTTCTTCCAGGAAACATTTGTATCTAGAGCATTCCATACTATTCTTGTCTCACCAAAATGGAATTTTTTTGTCTGGTAAGATCCCAGAAGCTCACTGATAAATCTATAGTATTTTTCAATTTAATTTTGAATTATCCACATGCTTCCACTTTGTATTCCAGTTCTTGTGTCTTGGCCTTTCCAGTACATGGAACACTTTGAATCCATATTGCCAATAAAGAGTAAACACATCTGACACTTCAATTCATGATTAAACGAACTAAGGAACGACAGGCAATTAGCTTAGCCTTAAAAGAGTAATTATAAATATAAAGCTGACATGGCGCATACTGTTAGTTTTGCTATTAGTGTCGAGATGGCAATGACAACTTGTGTATGGTGCCTTTACTTCTCGTCTTTACATTTTTTCCCTAGTGAATACCTTGACTTAAATCCTTAAGAAGTATTGCAGACAGTTCATCCACTTCTAATCCCTGTGAAACAAGCATGTTTGACTAAGCCTAAAAAAGTAAAGTTACATAAAAGGTACGTCTTTACTTATTTTAAAAAAGTACTTTTCTATTTTTGGGCTAAGCCAAACCTTCTCTAATTTTGTCATATGCATGCTTTTCCAATATCCACTGAAGTTCTTTCCCATAGGAATTTAGAAAAGATTGGGGCTTTAATTGTTACTTAAATTCTTCTAGGTCTTTCGAAGTGGATATACAAAAAAATACGTAACTGCCTCCCACCAGACTTTAGGAATTAGAATATAGCGTCTACCCAATTCTTTTAGCATTTATAATTGGCTAACACAATTTACTCATACAATGATCAAGACAGACAGCTTATGTGGTCAAAATCCTTGGAAAGGAAAACTAAACTCAGCCTCTAACAAGATTTACACAAAATTCTGAGGCGTAGCTCAGTAGTCAGGTCTTGAATTTGCTCCCCATGGTCATCGGCTACTGAGGTGAGTATCCGGCCATAAACTTCTAGGCCTCATAGAATTAGTCGAGGTGCGCGTAAGTTGGTCTGAATACTCAGGGTCAAAAAAAAAAAAGGAATAATTTACTATTTGAAATTTGTCATGATGATCTTGTAAGCTTCTCAAAATAGACAATAAAAAACTTGGGGTTGGGGTTGGGGTTGGGGCTGGGGTTTGGATTTAGGTTTGGGTAGGGGCTCAACCCAATGAAACTTGATAGCCGTGTAATCCGAAACACCCAACTTATATATACAGAAGGAGAGAACCAAGTGATATTGATACTTCAAATGAGGAAATAGTGGCCAATAGCCGGTTGACCAGGCCATTTTTCCAAAGAGGCCTTTGACCATTTAAAAAAAGAAAAAGGAAAAAACGCAAAAATGTTTAAAATATTGAAAATCAAGAGAAATCCAAATTTACTCTTACTATTTAAAGAAGAAAGAGAAGATAGTAAGGAAAGAGAAAAATTATTGTAGCACTGATAAAAAAGGGAAAATAGACAACCCATATTTAATGTTTTTATGTTGATTTTTGGAAAAAAAAAATTATGATTTTGTATACATGTGTTGATTTTTGGAAAAATGCATGATTTTTTGGTACGAATAAGTAGTTTCGGAGGAGGAAAATGGAGTAGAGATCGTCTAAAATAGAGTTTTTCGACGATCTCCATAAAGGAGACGGTTAGCCCAACTGACTAGGCCGTTTAGGCATGCCCAGACGGCCCAGTTGACTTGGCCGTCTGGGCGCCAGTTGATTGGACCGTTTGGGCCAGTCAACTGTGCCCAGACGACCCAGTCGACTGGGTGCCCAATTGACTAGGCGGCCCGCCTGGGTGCCCAGTTGATTGGGTCGCCTAGGCACCCAGTTGACTGGGCTGCCTGGCCGTCGTCTGGGCCGATAGTTTTCTAGGCCCAGAAATATTTTTTTTTCAAAAATTACTTATTTATTTATTTCCTTTAATTTTTGAAGTTAACTATTTATTTTAATTGCTTATATTGTGTTATCTAATATTTAATTATTATTTGAATTGTTTAATTTTAATGTATATTATGTATTTAAAATTATTTCTTTGAAATGCTCAATATAAATGTTTTATTACTTATCTAAATATTTATTATTTGCCCATTTAGTTTTAATTACTTATTTTATGTTAAGTAATAGTAAAAAAAATTAAAAGTACTTATTTACATAAAGAACTTAAATAAATATTTAAACATCTGTAAAATAATAAATAAGCAATTAAATCAGCAAATTAAATTCTCAATCAAATTAAATTTCTGCAATGCAATTAAAATAAATTTTTAAATATTAAATAAGCAAAATGCATAAAGAATTAAAAAAAGTATTTAAACATTAATTAAAAATAAATAATTAAATTAAGTGCTAGTAAAATAATTAAAATAAGCAATGAAAATATTAAAATAAATGATGAAAATAAGTGTTAGTAAAAAAATTAAACGAAATAATTAAATATTAAATAAGTAATATACATAAAGAATTTAAATAAATATTTAAACATTCGTAAGATAATAAAAATAAGCAATTAAATTAGAAAAATTAAAATATCAATCAAATTAATTATTTGCAAAGCATTTAAATAAATATCTATAAAGAATTTAAATAAATATTTAATTATTTTTTATTTTTTAATATTAAATTTAATTTTTTATAAATATTTCATGAATTATGTAAATTGTTTATTTGAGTAAAATAATTAATTGTTTTTTATTTCATTTTATTTAAAATATAAATAATGAAATAAATATAATAAAAAATTGAATATTCAATAAATAATAAAAATAAATGAGAAATTAATATAAATAATTAAATGAAGTAAATAAATATGAAATAAACTATTAAAATAAGTAATTAAATATTAAACAAACAATATACATAACCAATTAAAGTAATTAATGAGATATTTAAATAAAATATTAAATTAAATATTTAATAAGTAATTTAATAAATCAAATAATACTTTAATTGTTTATGTATATTATTTGTTTAATATATAATTATTCATTTTATACTTTATTTGTTTATTTAAATATTTCACGAATTATGTTAATTATTTATGTATATTGTTTATTTAAATAAAAATAAATAACTAATTGAAATAAATTAAATAAATATTAATGAAATAATTGAAATAAATTCAATAAACAAGTAACTTAAATGTTAATTAAGCAATAAAAATAATTAATTAACATAAATAACAAATAGATATAAATGATAAAAACTAGTTTAAATATGTAATTAAATATTAAATAAACAATTGAAATAAATAATTAGATTTTAAATATTAAATAAATATTTTAAATGAACAATAAATATAAAAAGAAGTAATTTAAATAAGTAATTAAATATTAAATAAACAATTTAAATAAATAATTAACGCTCAAGTATTAAATAAATAATTTAAATGAACCATAAGTATAAATAATAAAAATAAGTAATTAAATATTAAATAAACAATTGAAATAAATAATTAACATTCAAAATAAACAATTAAACATTCAATTAACAATTAAAATAAATATTAAATAAACAACCAAACAATTAAATTAATAATTTAAATGCACATTTAAATATTGAATAAATAATTTAAATAAATAATTAACAATTAAATATTCAATAAACAATTTAAATAAATAGTTAACAATTAAATATTTAATACACAATTTAAATAAGTAAATAAACTATTTAATTTTCAAAAATTATGCTCTATCTATTGTCTCTTATGTAAGGTCCAAATATTTTAAATTTTACAAGATGAATTATCATATGGACGTCGCTATGAGATAGATTCCCAACAAAGTTACGTCGAAATATAATTTTGTCCGCTTCACATTAGTTCTAGATTTGTTGGATGAGGAGCGCGCAGATCTGTTACACCGATCCTGCTTATGACGATAACTTTGGCACGATTAGGAGATGCATTCAATGAATGCGACGATATGTTTGACAAGTTGAAGTTGGAGATATTTATACTAGAGAGCATATTGAGGTGTCATCACAATAAGACGTCGATCGACGTCCTTCATTTGGAAGTTATTGATGACATTGACACATTCAACAGCTATCCATAGGGACAAAGCTAACAGTTATCAGCTCTTCTCAACGATTCTGAGGTACGTATTATTCATTTGTGATTTATGTTGTACGTCATTTCGAAATTTCGATGCATGGTCATTAACTGGATGAACATTTAAATAATAATTAAATGATTATTTGAATGATAAATAATTAAATGATTATTTAAACGATAATAAATAACTAATTGAAATAAATTCAATAAATAAGTAACTTAAATGTTAATTAAGCAATAAAAATAATTAATTGACAAAAATAACAAAGAAATATAAATATTTTAAATTTTACAAGATGGATTACCATTTGAACGCCGTCATGAGACAGATTGCTGACAAAGTTGCGTCTAATTATAACTTTGCCAGCTTCGCATTAGTCCTATATTTGTTGGATGAGGAGCACACAGACCTGTTACACTGATCCTACTTATGACAGTAACTCTGGCACAGTTAGGAGATGCATTCAAGAAATACGATGATATGTTTGACAAGTTGAAGTTGGGATGGTGTTTATACTGGAGAGCATACCGAGGTATCATCACAAGAAGACGTTGATCGGCGTCTTTCATTTGGAGGTTGTCGATGACATTGACACATTCAACAACTATCCATAGGACAAAGCTGACAATTATCAGCTCTCCTCGACGATCCTAAAATACATATTATTCATTTTGTGATTTATGTTGTACGTCATTTCGAAATCTCGATGCATGGTCATTAACTCAGTGAAATGTTAATATGTCAGCTTGAATTGCTCACTGAGCTGATACTGTTGATCGAGGAGGATGGTCAGAGTCATATCTGAAAAGATACAGTACGTAGGTGATGGGGGTCCCAGACAGTGACAAAGAGTAGCGGAGATGGTGACAGGGAGGGTGACGGTGGAGGGGTTGGGATGTACACAGTTGTTTCATTAGAATCATTATAAATGTCAGTGGAGATGGAAGAGGTGTCGGTGGTGGGGATGAAATAATTGTAATAATTGTAATTTTTTTATTTATGAAATAATTGTATATATTGTGAAATTTATATAAATAAGGTAATGAAATATTAAATACATACTACACACAACTAATTAAGATAATTTATAAATGAAATATCTAAATAAGAAATTAAATTAAACAACGTAATTAAATATTAAATAAATAATATACATAACTACGTCGAAAAGGACCCCCAACTTGATAGATAATGTCGCGAGTTTGGATGGCAACTTGTACGAAATATATTATTGACGTGCCAAAGCAAATTGTTTGTAAGAGGACTAGATTGCTATCACAACATATTGTTTCTCTGTACACGATCGAAGCAAAGAAGAGAATATCTGTTGACGGTACGTTGCCCAACCTCTTTCGTGAAATTGACTAGGGCGATTGTGAAATCTTCGCATTTAAGTTAGGGTTATAAATGGATCGGATTTGCTCAAATTCGATCCGATCCATTAATAATAATTATCATATCCAATCCGATCCAATAATCCGACGGATATTTGAATGTTAAATCCATATCCAATTAACTATGTTATCGGGTATCCGATTCGAAATTGAAAAAATTAGAAAAATAAAGATTTTATTTATTTATCAGATAGGAATGACCTATATCCATATTTGATTCATTTAGTTAACGGATTATCGAGTTTGAATCTCGATTGGGTTATCGGATTTAAGGCCCTAAATCTATCTCCCATTAATTTCATTAGATTTAGATCGAATTCGGAACAAAATCCAATCTATTGATTCATTTAGTTAACGAATTATCGAATTCGAATCTTGATTGGGTTATCGGATTGAGACCCTAAATCCATCTCCCATTAATTTCATCGGATTCGGATCAAAATTCAATCCATTGACAACCCTAATTGAAGTACATTAAATTTTTTGCATCGAACGTGGTGTAGAGCTAATAAACTAAACACACATTAAAATGCAAGCGTTCTTTTATGTACATTGTGATCCGTAATTGTAATAATTTCAAAAGTAAGCATTTTTTTAAAACATTTGTAATACTTTAGTTTTTTTATGTAATTATATAATAAATAACTAATTACTCTTAATTATATATATAACACACTATAAATAAAGAAAATTGAGAAAATCAATAACACACTATAAATAGAGAGTACATAGGATTTAAATAGATATTACACATTCGTTGGGTAGAGAGTAATATACCATAATTGGGAACTTCTCACTCAACTTCATTTTGTAGAGCAAATATAGTATTCGCATTATTGAATAATGTTTGATGTATTGTAGATCTGACCATGCCTAAAGTTCAACTTCCATCTCTGTTAAATATTCGCATACACCATGTGATTTATGTTCTAATTAAATTTTAAATAAATAATATACATAACCAATTAAGATAATTAATTAATGAGATATTTAAAGAATAAATTAGATTAAATATAAATTTTCTATTCGAATAAGTGATTAAATAAAGTAATAAAATATTACATAAACTATATGCATAACAAATTAAGATAATTAATTAATGAAATATTTAAAGAAAAAATTAAATTAAATATTTTTTTTTGAGTAAGTTTTTAAAATAAATAATTAAATATGCATAACCAATCAAGATAATTAATAAAAAAATATTTAAACAAGAAATCAAATTAAATATTGGATAATTCTACATGTACTAATTCATAAGGATGTTCATAATGTACATATGGAATTCCATGAGTGGAAGATTGAAAAAACTGTTTTTCAAATATCCAATAATATTATGTCATCTGTACATTATGGTATAATATTTTTATTTAAATAAATAACTAAAATAAAGTAATTAAATATTAATGACTAATAATAGACATAACTAATTAAGATAATTAATTACTGAAATATCTAAATAAGAAATTAAATTAAATATTATTTTTTATTTAATTAAGTGATTAAATAAAGAACTAAACAAAGTAATTAAATATTAAATAAAGAATATACATAATTAATTAAGACAATTAATTAATGAAATATTTAAATGAGAATTAAAATAAATATTAATTCTTTTATTTAAATAAGTGATTAAATAAATAATTAAATAAAGTAATTACATTTTAAATACATAATATACATAACCAATTAAGATAATTAAATAATGAAACATCTAAATAAGAAATTAAATTAAATATTAATTTTCAATTTAATTAAGTGATTAAATAAATAATTAAAAAATAAATAAATAATATACATAGATAATGAAGAAAATTAATTAAAAAATATTTAAATAAGAAATTAAAATAAATATTAATTTTTTATTTAAATAAGTGATTAAATAAAGTAATTAAATATTAAATGAGCAATATACATAACCAATTAAGGTAATTAATAAAGAAATATTTAAATGAGAAACCAAATTAAATATTAATTTTTTTATTTGACTAAGTGTTTAAAATAAACAATTAAATAAGGACCAATTAAGATAATTAATTAATGAAATATTTAAAAGAGAAACCAAAATAAATATTTAAACGAGAAACTAAATTAAATATTAATTTTTTAATTTGAGTAAGTGTTTAAAATAAATAATTAAATAAGGACCAATTAAGATAATTAATTAATGAAATATTTAAAAGAGAAACCAAATTAAATATATTTTTTTTTATTTGAGTAAGTGTTTAAAATATAATATACATCTATCAATTAAGATAATTAGTTAATGAATTATTTAAATAAGAAATCAATTTAAACATTAATTTTTTTATTTAAACAAGTGATTAAATAAATAATTAAATAGATTAATTAAATATTAAATAAATAATATACATAATCGATTAAGATAATTAATTAACGAAATATTTAAACAAGAATGTAAATTAAATATTAATTTTTTTATTTGAGTAAGTGTTTTAAATAATTAATTAAATATAAAGTAAAAAGTGTTTGGTTTTTTAATTTGTAATATAAGGGTATTTTTGTCTTTTTAAATAAAATTCTATCTTTGTAATTGTATAAATTATTTAAGGATATTTTCGTCTTTTACTCAATAAATGACCATTTTGAGGATTGACAAAATTTTTTGATCAAAGTGAAAAAAATGGCATATTGACTTGGCTAATTTAAAAATTACCCTACTTCAAATGGGGTACTTTTAACAATAGCTTTGTCAAACCAACTATTTTCCATTTTAACCATAAAAATCTAACATTCACCACAAAAGTCATTTCTTGTGTAAAAGACTAAAACGCCCTTAAATGAGTTATATAATTACAAAAATAGAAATATGGTAAAAAGACAAAAATATCCTTAAGTTACAAATAAAAATCCAGACAAGGCTCAATTGAAATTTGAAAACGAAATCAGTCTTTTCATCAGTTTACTCTAACACGATAAAAACTCTTCCATTTTTCATCCACTTCAACCTCAAAATTTCATAAACTTATCAGTTATCAACCTCAACAGAAAAATTTAGTTAAATTTTAGCACTTCAATTCGGTAAGTATCTTTTCGTAGTATTTCATTTTATTTTTATTGAAATCGTATATTTTTTTTTAAATGGTAGAAAAAATAATATTAGAGTCAAAGTTTAGGCCGGCACCGATCAGACGTCGGAACGACGAATTTAACGACGGTCCGGACCATCCGGACCGCCCGCAACGGACGGTCCGGACGGTGCGGACCGCTCGCAACGGATGGTGCGGGCCGCCCGCAACGGACTGTCCCGACCGTCCGGATCGCCCGTTGCCGACTGTCCGGATTCCGTTTGCAGACTCCCCCGCCCCTCGATTCTGATAATTTTTTTCTGATAATTTATTCTGATATTTTTAATTCGTAATGCAGATATGGCAAAAGCGTGTGTCCCAATCTGTTATTTCGGCGAATTTCAAAGGAAAGAAAATGGTCAATGGGAATGGAAATGGACGAGTGAAGGAGAAGGGGTTGCTGCTATTACGATAACAAAAAATACTTCGTTTACAGAAATGTACAGTGAAATACAAAACATGCTTAACGTCGATTCCTCTCAGTACGATATGGAATTGGGATTTTTATTTCAAAAGCATTCAACAATTTCGATTCCACCTTTGAAAGTTACTTCTGAAGCGCAAATAAAGCATCTAATTCAATTGAACCAAGGTCGAAAGACGACTCCTATTTGCGTAAGTTTGTTGAAGAAAAATGTCATCGAGGGTGAACATGAAGTTTTTGATGGAGAGGATCGTAATGAGAATGATTTTTGGGATACTGTTGAGATTGCTCGGGAGAATGATGTGGTTATTCCTGGGTCATCGAGGGTGAACACGAAGTTTTTGATGGAGAGGATCGTAATGAGAATGATTTTTGGGATACTGTTGAGATTGCTCGGGAGGATGATGTGGTTATTCTTGGGGCAGTTGCTACTCACCATGATGTCACCGTTACACGAAGGATTTACGAGGAAGTTCAAGACAACGAGGATGAAAGGCCATTTACAAATCAGGATTTGATTGCTTTATCCAGACAGAGACATGAGTCTGGTGGGAGCTCACATGCTAGGCCGAGTACACGGTCTTCTAATTGGCGCCACTTTTCAAAAGAAATTTACGTTCCAAGAATTGAAACTCGTTAAATTTTATTTCTTCAAATAATAATAATAATAATAATAATCTACCAACAAAGAATTGAAACTTGTTAATTATTTATTTCTTCAAAATAAATAATAATAATCAACCAACCTTTTTATAATTTCAATTTTAGAACCCTAATTCCACTTTTGACTGTATTTTCACTATCCCAGCAATTTAGATAATTTCCAACAGAGAATTTTGCCACAAGATTGATGCCAATAACTATGAGATTTATGCGCTGGTCGGCCAGTGATCGATGCGTTAGCATTACTTTTACTTTTGTTTTTTCTTTTACTTTGTATGGAGAGTTTTGAGAAGAAATTATCTTAATTTTTGTTTGAAAATTAATTTCTAAAAACACTTTAGAAATAAGAAGTGCTTTTTTATAAAATTAGTTAAACGGAACAAAAGTTTCTTTTAACTTTTCTAAAACCATGCGAAATGGACCGTTAAAAATTAAAGCAACGCCACTTCATCAAATTAAAAAATAAATTAGTTACTGACAAAGACCGATTTATCTATAATTAATTTTAATTATATCTCTTTATGACACATTCGAACGCAAGCTAATCTTTATTAGAGCATTGTGCTACCGTGGATTGATTAATAATAATAATAATAATAATAATAATAATAATAATAATAATAATATATTCCTGAGCACCGATGTTTAGTTTATATTGAAAACCCTCTTACCATTTTCTCCGGTGCAATTTCAATCTTGTTGAGTCGAGCTAAATACTTTATCAACTCAACCATTAGCTCAATTTGATTAACTACATTTCAAAGGATGTTGCAACTATGCATTTTAGTATTTTTTTTATTTTTTTACGACATGGCCTATTATGTAGTTCTTTAAATTAGCACTCTATCACATTAAAATCGTTTCGATGCGGATAATTCATTGTTGTTCTAAGCACTGTTAGTCATTTTATTATTATTATTATTTTTTTTTGGGTAAGATCAAGATAGGAGTCTTTAAAAAAAAAAAATAATGGTGCATAGAAAAAAAATCAATATAAAATTATTTGCTTGGTCCAACTCAATTAAGGCTATGTATAAATTATTTTGCCTTTTGTTTTTGCCTTTTTCATTGTGAAGGATAAAAGAAATACCAGTCGAGTGTGTACATCATAATGGCTTGACCTTTGGAATTATGATTGTGATTATTCATCGTGATCAGTATCTACGGAGAATAATCATTCATTTGTAGATCAGAGTAAAAATTAATCATCCTTACACTTGGGTCCAATTAACAATAAAATATTTAAAAAATATGGAATCCAAGGTCTTTTCTAGGTCCCACAAGGATTTTTTAAAAATAAAAAATAAAAAGTCGTCGTGGACTAACTTTCCAACGGCGAAAATAGGGTGTGAACCGTAATTGGGGTCCACTCCTTGGCCGACCATGGACGCGTTGCATTAGAATGAGGATTAAGAGAATCAATCATATTACTTGTACAATGAAATTAACAATAAATTTGATAATGTGTGAGTTGACGGGCATCATATTCATTGATTTGAAAAATTATTTTTGAATTCAATGATTATGATCTTTATTCTCTACACATTGTTAAAGTTATTGTACAATTTGATTGTACAAATAGATTAATTCTTAAGAGAATTGAATTAAGGTAAAAGAGAAAAGAACTTCCAAGGTGCTAGTTTACCAGGTCCTTAGAAATAGAGTAATGCGACTTGTAACCATTCACTATTGTAGTCGTCAGACGTAACATGTATATGACGGTTAATTATTTAATCAATGGGACAGTAAAAAAAATTATTACATCAATACATCAAATCACCAATTCACCAATTATCACATATATTACACGTAGAACAATTACAATAGTAAGCAACTGCAACTAACATCACTCTTAAAAATAATTACATGCATGATTCAAAATTAACTATGAGAGTAGAATTCTTTGGATGACACGTAGAATGATTACAATAGTGAACAACTGCTATAAATTTTTAGCAAAATGAATAGTGTATGTCGACCTCAAAAAATGTACCTGCAGATGGCCAACAGATCCCGAAACCTCTTATGTCGAAACAAGTCGTATACCTACATGCTAGGACAAATCATTAGACACACATCGCCTTCTCCTGTGGAAGTAGAGCCGACCGCGCGTACTCCGACGGTCAAGTCAGTCAGGAAAAAGGTGTAGTAAGTGTGGGAGGGCCTTAAACGTGAGTCCCAATATAAAATAAAGGGAGTCGATTTCAGGGAAAATCGTGAATATTGAGCAAAGTTATAAAATATCAAAGTCTAAACTTGCATTACCTTTTAATGACACTAAGTGTGAGCTTTTATAGTATCGGATAGTGAGTGAGAATCGTCGGATGAGAAGACACGTGGCCTCCTCCATGTGGGCATAACTTCCCATCATATGCATCAATCAATCATAAGACTTAAATGGTAATACCAATTTGCCTTCTATAACTCTTAGCTTGCAGCAATAGATTTAACCAAATAGGTTGGCTATGGGCAATGTCGAGGAGTAGTCAAATCAGTCGCAACACTAGATTTGATTTGAAGGATTTTCTGTCAATTAATCTTGTTTAGCGCCGCCCCTCCTGTTGGGGCTCTCGCGTGATGATTCAGACTTAAGGGTTCGACTGTTGTGAGGTTGGAAAGAATACGTGTTCAGTCATAAGAAGCTCGTCCACAGGGGTTTGGCTACAAGAATATCCCACTCGGTCACCTTCATGGGTCCGTCTGCCACATGGCACGAGTTTGGGTCTTTGTTGAAAAACGTATAACAGTGCGTGTGTGTGTTGTATATATAATCAAATAATTTTGCTTAGTAGAATGGTCACAGACTTTGAGATTAACGTAGAAACTTGCTTGAAATGGTGATAGAATTTTTCAGAAGAAATTTTATCACCATCTCCCATGGGGAGTGAATTTCAAACTTGATCCTCGCTGAAGTATGTTGAATTTCATTTCATTAATGAAATGAACTATAGGTTTTGGAGAGCAGGAATAATATTTTATGGGCTTGTTTGACATAGTTTTTGCTTTTCTTTCTTACGAAATGTTTTTACAGAAAGCTGCCTTAATTTGTATTTGGAAACTATTTTTAAAAGAATATCTTATTTTGTAAATACTTTTAGGGAAAGTGACATTGGATTAGTTTCATCTAAAAGCTCTTCTATCTAAATAGTTATTTCATAAAATTAATCAGACGGATCCAAAATCAACTTTTGGGACTCAAAAAACTATTTTTGACTTTTCAAACGTCAATTCAGAGCTGGTCCATATCAATTGATATTAGAGCTCGAAGGTGGATAATGAATAAGCACGTTTATGGAATGGATCTGATGAGCTTGATTTATGGATCTGATGAGCTTGATTTACACCACACCTTGTTTTTAAATATCACAATTCAACACAAAGTGTAAGGTTTATTTACTAAAAAATCAGGTACTATTCAATTAATAATATTATTATAAAATTAAATTAATTTACATACCCCATCCTACCTCATTCTACCTCACCAAATTTCTAAAACCCCAATCACTTTTCCGATTCCATTCTCTCTCTGTATCACTTTTCCCTCTCCTTAATCTCTCTATCACACAATACCATCGAAACACCACCAGTCAATGGGCTCATGACGTACCCGTGTTGGGCGTCACCAATCTGGCTAATGTTATGGAAGAGCATCTAGCCCATCTCTTTTTTTCTTTTCCTATCTTATTTTTTCTTCTTTAGCACTATAGATCAATGACTAATGTTTCTCTGGCGTCATCGATCTAGTAGCGAGCAACACCCCGCACGAGTTGCCCTGCTGCGCACACAACCTCACGAGTTTTCGAGCAGCGTCGTGCTTGCTGAAAGGCTAAGATTGACTAACCAAGAGGAAGCGAATTGGTTTTTAAAACTTTTTCGAAAATTAATTCTAGATATATCTATTGCACAAATACGAAATTGAATAATGAAAGTAATGTAAAGCTAATAAGTAAAAGGGATAGAGAATGCAAACGGTTTAATCGGAGGTTCGATCCAATTCAACCGATCTACATCCTCCGTTATCAAGCTCTCCATCACGAGCAAGGCTTTTTTCACTATATTGATTAACTTATGGTGCAATCCAACCCTTTTACAAAACTTCCGGTGACTTACAACGAAGGAGCACCGATCCTTTTATAATGTTGATCTTTTACAGGACTTCAACACGACCCACAAGTTTAAATTTACAATTTGAAACTTTTCTCTAAATAAATAAATATATCAAAGTTGAGTATAATGAGATAAAAATAGGCTAACACTTTAATGAATGGAAATGAATGAAGCTCAAATGTTAGATATGAAAAATTTTGATAAAATGATTTTCAAAAGTTGAATCAATCAAAGGTTTTTCAAGTATGAATGGATTGATAGAGATAAGTAATGAGTAAAGAGTATAAAACAAATATTCAAGCTCAAGAAGATCTCACTTTTAATGCTCTTCGAAGTTCTATATTGAATGTAAATTGATCTGGTATTTACAGTAGTAAAATCGTCAAATATCTGTCCTGCTAGACAACCAATACCAAACGTCCAATACCTATCGGACGGTCAACTAGTCGTTTTTTGTCAGAAATTAGAAAGGTCACTATTTGGACCGTTGGACAAACCGGCTCTACCGGACGCGTTTGTTACAACCATTTTTTCAAAAAAAAAAAATTATCTTTGATCATTAGGAAAGACCATGACCTCTTTAGAAATACTTTTAAAACTTATTTTTAAGGTTTTTGACATTTTCAAATGTGCAATAAAGTTTGTATTTTTGAAAAATAATTTTGCATGTGAAAATATTCCATGCATTGTTTAAAGATTTATTTTAAGCTTCAAACAGTATTGCTAATTATTAAAGCGTTTTATCTTTACACGTGAATACAAGAAGTCTAAATCTAATGTCTTCAATGTCGGAACTCGATGAAGTGTAAGTCTTGAATAATTTGATGTGTACACTCAGCTTTTATCTCGTCTTGCATTTGCTCATCTTTTCGCGAGTGTTTCAATGGAAAACTTTTCGTCTTCAATTGATCAAGCTTGCCATAATTTCTATAATCACTCAAATGCGATTGTTAACGATATAAGCAAGATGTTTGTTATAATCAAAACGTGAAGTCAACCGTAGGTCAACACCTACATCTATTGGTTTGGGTTGCTTGCAACCGCTAAGTTTTCAGGCGGTAAACTAGTTTTCAATGATGGCAATGGTGATGGGATGCATGTCAATTGGTTGGTAGTGAGTAGTGGTTTGAGTTGGCTAACCAGCAAGGATCTGAATTGACTAACCAGCGCGAACTGAGATTTGCCTGTTGATTGTTGGTGTTGTATAGTAGTTTTAGTTTTGTGGTGGTAGTGCTGTTCAAGATTTTTTTGTTGGGTGCTGGTTATAGTTGTTTTGGGCTATGTCTGTGTTTATATTGTTGGCGGTGGGACCGTGTTGATGGCACTATTAGGCCGTGGTGGTGGTGATCGTGGTCGCATGTGACCGTGGTGGTTATGGTGGTAGTCTTAGTGGTGGTGATATGTGATCAACTATTTGATTATTTATCATCAACTATTTAATTGTGACCTAAAAATTCGACAATTTGTTACTGGAAAATAATGTAACCAATTAATTTGAAAATATATGACCGACAAATAAATTGAGACCTATAATTTTTTGATTTTATGACCTATGAAATAAATTGTGACTTATCAAAAGTTTTGATTGTGACTATAAAATAATTTGTGACCAATTAATATGATAATATATGATGTTGTGACATAAGTACACACATATAACCATTAATTGTATAATTGTGATCTTAATATATTCAATTAATTAATTAATACCTGAGTTTTGAAATGTGAAACTTAAAACATGAAAATTGAATTGCCCCATAATGTCTGGCCTGTGAGTTTTTCCCTCATATACGATGGATTGCATTGGTGTCATGATTTATAACTTTTAGATAAAATGATAGCAATACTATACATGAAGAACGGAAAAGATCATGCATTGTGGATGGTTCCAAATATATTAAGTACATGTTTGGTAGTGATTTTTCTCTTCAAAAAATCAAATTTTGACCATTATTTTGCTATTTCAATCGTCATTTTGACTTATTCTCTAACAGGTAGGATCCACTTTTCTCTCTAATGGTCAAAAAATCAATTCTCAAAATCACAACCAAAGAAGCCCTAAGCTTTTAAATCTTTACAGGAGAATATGATAGATTTTCGTTGTCTATTCTCATTTGAAGCTATAAAAGGCAAAGAAAGTTTCTTTTATAATCTAGCCAAAAAACCTAGAAATTGGTAAATTTTGTTCGAACATATGTAAGAACTATTAAAATTCACCAATTAACGGGAAATTGAAATATTATTAGTCAAAATTTTTGTAGAGATTTCATGTCCTTGACAAATATTTAGAAAGTTCAAATGAATCCCAATTAAAGAGAAATCCTAATTCTGCAGATAAATTTGATTGACAATAAGAACCCATCAACGATGATATTTGACCTTGAAAGTTTGACGATGTTGGCCAAAGGCCAATCATCCCCCGACAAAAGATGTGCGAATTGAAAAACACCTTTGAAATGTACCCGCTCACATAAATTTGACACCCGAGCTCAGAGTTACATAAATCTTTTTCATGTATTCTCCTTTTCAATTGATTTATGATTTCTCTTTTCCGAACTGATTCGCATAAAAGATTGGCTTAGGTGAAACAAGTTTTACCGAAATTTTTAAAACGGTTTGAAAGTGAACTCCACTTCTGAAATACCAAATATGAAGGTGCTGTAAGTAGTTCATGTATATAAAATGATATTAAAAAACTCCCATTACTCCATGACTTTAATAAATATATGCATATGGTTTCACTTTATCGATTTTATTTATTATACTTGTTTCTACAACGTTTTCTGTCGAAGTATTCCGTTAAGATAATATAAAAACACTGACTTCTTCCTCGTATTTTAAAAAATAATAAATAATAAATACAAAAGTACAACAAATATTTTCCCATCAAAGCACGAAAATAGTATATTTTTTTAGAGGAATCATAATTATGGTTAAGATGTGTTAATAAATGAAAAGTCGAAGACAAAATTAACGTAAAATAAAAATTAGGAACACAAAAGCAACAATAAGAAAACAAAAGAAAAACATAATGCCTATGAAACCACCCAATAGATTACATCCCGCTCACGTGGAGGGGGGCCCACGAATATTTTATAGTATGTGAACCTCCCTCCATGTGAGGGGGTGTAATACTTTTTTTACATCATTATGTACACATAGCATTTCTCAATAAAAAACTACCCGTCTCTTAACATCATCTTTGCACTTTATTTAAACGTAAAATATTTGGACTCCAAATTCCTAACACTACAAGTGAAATGCTGATATGACTAAATTAGAACATGATGAGTTATATGTCGCTCGCAGACTTTCAATGACCAAAAATTAAGCTTTCAGAGGATTTTCCAGTGATCAAGAAATGTATATAGCAGTTATATGTCTAATTAAAATCTTAGTTAACCATGAACAATCTAAAATTTTCATGACTGATGATTTACACTTTCTATGTTTTTTTCCATCAGGAAAAGCCAGTTTTCACTAAAAACGTTTCAATGGAGAAATCTTAACCTAAGAAATAAGGGATCCATATTTCAGAGAAGTAGACTACTCGAGATTTTCACCACAGAAACAAGTCATTTTGTGCTCTAATCTACAGGAACCTCGACTTCCATCTTCAAGCCAGAGTTGCCAACAATCTGCGAGTAGTAAAGAAAATTGAAGACATATATGTCTGCTCTTATCTAAATCATACCACATATTTTCATGTTGAGACACAAAAAGTTTGCAAGCAAATTTGTAGTAATAGAAATACATTAAGAGTACATTTGGTCGCGAACATGGGATTTGCATGGAAAGAAATTAAATTCTAGATAATTCAATTAACTAGAACTTATTTGTATGGAAATTATTAATTAAATGTATTCGATTGATTTAGTTTTCAACTTAGAAAAATATTGTACTTGTTCATTTTTTATTAGTGTGATGAGAGAGAGAGAGAGAGAGAGAGAGAGAGAGAGAGAGAATTACCTGAAAAATAAAAATCACATTTTCCTAAAGAAAATATTTTTCTTGTCTTTGAGGAAAATATGGTCACATGATCAAAAGCTAGAAAATATTTTAATATTTTTCAATGAAAAAAATTGTCAATCAAACACTCCAAAAAGTAGAAATTTTGGTGGAAAAATAACATTTTCATAGAAAACAAAGTAATCAAACACACTCTAAAATTTATGGCCGGAAGGATTAAAAAAAAAAAAAAGAAGTTGCCAAACTATAATGTGTAGTCAATTGAGCATATGCTTTTGGGCTGTCTTCTGCAATTTATGGATACCCCTATTCCCACTTCCTAATGAGGTCTAAAAAGATGTACTAACCATGTTCAGCAAACATAAGTGAACATGCAGGAATAAAGTTTCGAGTAAGGAACAAAGGCTAAACCCACTACTCAATTTATGATGACACTATTAATGATGGACAAAGGGTGAGATAGGTTTTTAATGCAGAATAGCTGATCATATATTAAATCTTAAAGGGAAAACTCAGAGAGTGACACGCTCATGCTGTGACAAGTCTGGCAGGCAACATTTGCACCGAAGATGCAACAAACACCTGCATCCAAGCCAACCCTCGAGGATAGGCAAGGAGTGTGCAAGGGACCGATACCACAAGCAAGGGGGCATAGGTTTGGACAAAGGTGAATGACTAACGATGTGATGGGACCAAAGGCACAAGACAGGAGTTTCGCGTGCAGCACCAAAGCCTGCCGGGTACCACTGTCCATTCTTAAGAGTTGGAACTATAAAAGACCAAGGGGGGTTCATTTGTAATGAGCGACCAAGCGAGACTAAATTTGTGCACGAGACAAGTGACGACTTCAGTGAGAAAAATTTGTATTCGGACAGTATTACAGTATTAATCCTCTCTATTTTTAAAGATCATATTTTATCATTTGAAGAGCATCAATAAATTTAGAGAGTCAAAATTTTGAAGTGCTCCAACATGGTCTTTATATTTAATACTTAATTTTACTACTTCAAAAAAAATATTCATTATTTTTCCTTATCTTTTATTTTAACTAACTTTTCACTATATTGTTTTATTATTCTTCTACATTGAAAATTGAAACACTTTGAATGTATTTAATTATAGAGAGTAAGTTTGATTCTCCAAATCATTCTCTAAATTAAAATGTTAATTTAAAGAGTCTATTGGAATATGATTTTAAAGATTGACTATCTCGTATTTAAAGAATCTCTTGGAGATACTTTAAGATATAGCTATTACAAGAGAATTTGAAAATGTTCCTACTTTGAAGTATAGGCAAATAATTTAAACGGGCTAAACACCAAACACTAAAGTCTCACTCAATAGTTTGAAGGGTAAATTATATTATGGGTCCCAACCTATCCATTTTCTAGCAATTTCAACCCCATTCAATTTTTATCCTGCTTGCCTTGCCCAACCTTTCATTAATTCTTACAACTTTACTTTTTTCTAGAAGGCAACTTTGTCAATAGCACATGTATATATATTTTTAAAACTATTAAGAATAAACAAGGAAACAGAGATTAAAAAAGAAAAGACATAAAGGAAATAGAAATAAAAGGAAAATGAAAAAAGAATATAGAAGGAGAAAAATCAGCACCACCACCAACAACGACCTCTGTCGCTACTCCCAACCACCCCTAAAATTAATCGTCTACTGTTGCCGCCACCATCTACACCACAAGTACTAAATTACAAGTCAGATTCTATAATAAAAATTTTACATGATTCTCTCACCTGCAAAACGTCATTATTCCTAATCTTGAATTATTAATGCTAATAGATTTTGCTGTTCATTGTCCCTCGTCATCTTCAACTTCGAGGTAAAACAATTCTTGAAAATCCTTCACGTGAATACATTCTAACGCAAAAGTTCTATGAAATTGAGTTGCCTCAATTGAATTACCCACACTCTGCTCATTAACTAATTTCCCTCTCTTCATCTTCATTTTTGCTCATTTCTTTCATTTTTGGCATTTTATCCAATCACATTTTCCACTTTCACGTCATCTTGCTGAGATCTGAACAACATCCTAGGTGCAAGAATAGTTCTATAGTAAAAAAAACCAACACTACCACCCCTGTTTTAAGTTCTAATTGTCGACCGTTTCCGCCACCATGTCCACTCCCCAAAACAAATTTCCACCAACACCACAGAAAATCCTAACTGAAGCTTTATGAACAATTCCTTGGACATCCAGGGGATTGTTTGGCATCCCCCTATTGGGGGCGCACCTGCCAACTTTTATTTTTTTAATCTAAATCCTTTTGTTCCCAGTTATGATATAGGGTCTTAGTTTCACAAAAAGGAAAATACAAACAATGTCTTATTCATTCTCAATTGTAATTGGGTGAAAATGTGTGATTGTAGATGATATGGTCGCAGCGACCATTCGATTGTAAAAGCTTCGGTGGTGATGGGGAAACGGGTGGGCTGGAGAAGATGAAAATTTCCCCATTTTTCTAATTTTTGCTTTTTTGTCTCTCGATTTTATTAATTGTTAAATTATAACTTTATGATGATGTATATTTTTCCCTGCGGTCATGTGCAGTGCACCTGCAATACTTAATGGAAGAAATGGATGGACATTGTTGAGAAGGACCGTTTGAAATTGGGGATGACAAGTAAGATGAAAATTTAATAGGGACAAAATTACTACAAAACGAAAATCTTGGGACTCATGTAATTTACCCATAGTTTAAACACTAAAAATGGTATTTACCTTCATGAAGTCAGCTAGAACTAACAAAGAATCCTTTGCATAGCCTGCTTCCTCTAGAACTCGGGTAAGAACTTTCTGTTTTCAAAAATAAAAATGATGGCACCAACAAATGAATGAGCATCACAAAACCATTGAAAATCAATTTAGTAAATGAAAAAGAAACGAAGAGCAAGAAGTAGTGCAATTGACAATTTAAAATGTCATGTGACCCATGCTAGTATTGCAACCAACCAAGAAGAGCACAACATTTCAGAAACTCAATAGTTCCATACATATTATGGGGATATGAGAAAAGTATCCTATGAAACTCCAAATATATAGGGGCATGATATTTAAATTCTATTTTCAATTTTTAAACTATATTTTAAAAGAAAAGAAAGAATAGACTATGAAGCCATTGAACAAATATTGACGACTTTCATATTCGATTTATCCATTATATCAACAATAATACCCAACTAATTTTTTTCTTAAGTTGATTTTTTATCCTGCCTAACATTTTCAGTTTTAGTAGCTTCCCCCTCTCCCTATTTGCTAACTTGAGCAAATTATACCGTTAAATTCAAGTATAGTTTCTCCACAATTTTATTTATTTATTTATTATTATTATTTTTTATTTTTTAATAAGAAAGTTGGAGCTGTTATACAAAATAGAAACTTTATTCCATATACGAAACATATTACAGAGAGACTATTTATAAACGGTAATATCCTAGAACATACGGTAATATCCTAGAACATGACCCTAATTACTAAAAAACTGGAATGCCCTTAATGAAGACGCTAAATTACTATAATCTCTAACAAGAGCATCACAAACTATGCTCCATGTTAGCAAAGAATTAAGTACGGAAATTTGAAGATATAGAAGAATCTAAGAATTCATACAGTAACGAGATCTCATGTAAAAGATATGCAATTATTCCTTTTCCTCTCACCTTTAAATGCTTTCCCATTTCGTGAAATTTAACAAAAGATAGGTTTCATCATGGTTTAAAAAGAAATATTTAAGGCTTTATGCCTCGAATAACCGCCTCATGTAAGGTCAAAACCAGCACCTTAAATGCCATTTGTGAGGTTTACACCTCAATTTACTAAGGCTTACGGCTAATCTTAGTTAGTGTGAAGTGTGAACCTCAAGTCAAGTAAGTTGTTAGCCCATTTGCCCAGCAATTTTCAAACATTTAACCGATTACCCTGTGTTTTTCAAACATTTAATTATTGGTCTTAGCTTTTTGAGTTATTTCCTTGTAACATAAATATTTTTATCAGATCTTTTATATTTTTTCTTGTCACCTACACGGAAGGAAAATAGGAAGGAGAATACACCATTGCAATTGGAGGATGATAACATAGAATGAAAAGAAACTTATAATGAGAATAAAGAAGTTGATGTTAGTGATTCCCTTAAAGATCATAATATAAGAAATTTTAATTTTCTTCACTTCTAATAGTAGTACAGACGAGAATTGAGTTGTATGATTACTAGTTTGAGAATTTATTATTTTTATTTTCTTAATCCATTTTATGTTTGTTTGCAACTTAGACTTTTAATTTTAATTTTGTTAATTAGTTTTATCATGGATTTTTAAAAAGGGCTTATGATATATAGCATATTTGCGTATTTTAATATTATTATGAATGCTTTTATTGCTCTACATCGAAGCTTACACTGCATTGCCTCACAAAGATAAAACGCCACACTACTCAATTAAACCTTTTTAACAGTGGGTTTCACCTTTTTCCATGAACCTATTAGTATTCGACACATATGTGATGCTTCTTTATATATATATATATATACACACACACATGAAAATCAGCAAAAACCTTTATTCAACAAACTTTAGCTTCTTTGTTTTATACGGTGTATCTATGGCATTGTTCAATTACTGAGGACACAAGTTTAATCTTCCAACGTAATTTCTCTGGCAAAAACACATGCAATCAAAATTGTAAAGAAAGAAACAATAAGAGCGAAAATTAACCTCTCTTTGCTGTTCAGAAATAAATTGACCCGTCAAGTCGCGCAAAATATCCAGCATTTCATTGAAAGTAACCTTCCCATTACCATCAGAGTCGTAGACCTTAAAAATGACTGGAAAAAGAGAGAGAAAAAGATATATATGTGCAATTGCAACTAATGGAGAAAACTGCAACTGTCAAGATGGAACAAGGTACAAGTCAATGTATGTGGTAAGTCTTACATTCCACTTTCTGCTGCAAGCTTGCCCGAGAGCTAAAAGCAGATAAGAACGCCACAAACTCCTTGAAATTTAGTCCATCCAGCATTCTCAACAGTCTCTGATAAAGATGTAACAAAACTCATCAATGTTTGAAACTTCGGGCAAATAAAAAGCAATATCAAACTGATGTAGGGTGAATGATTCAATAACTAAAACAAGAAGAGATGGTAGAAGGGAAGAGAAGAAGAAGAACAGAGGCGGGAAGCAGAGAGGCAAACGGCTGAAGCCAACTTTAAAATTTAATCAAATTCATCAATCCCAAATAACAATGTAAGATAGGTTTAAATACTGGAAAATAATGCAAACCTAGGGCCAAGCCCAATACACAAGTCCATAAAATTAAAATAACCTAAATTCCAACTAAAATAATTAAAATTGCTAAAATTAATTGAAATTGGATGTCCTCATCAATTCTCCCGGGGTGGGAGAGAAAACTCGACCCTGTCGAGTGGCTATATCACCATAGGCATCTGTCAATCTCCCAACCATAAGCTGAGTGGCTGGGCAAGCTTCTTCCTGCGTCTGTAGAAATGTGTCAGTGGCGGTCTGAATCTGGTGTCCTCACCAACTCCCCTCGGGTGGACGAGAGGCGATCTGGGCCAAAGAAGATCGTGCTGACTCCGAAAAAGCTCTAGCAAATCTGGATCCAAATGCTGTAGTGTCTCCCTGGAGATCCATGCACAATCAGAATCTGGTCGACCAACCCAACGAACAAGGAAGCGCTGAACCTCTCCATCATTAGTGAACACAGTTTCTTCATCTAAAATAGCATCAATTTTATCTGTGTGTGCTGTGAGAGGTGGTAGTGGGTTAGAGGGGGCCAAAGAATTAGGATCAAGGTCCACAAAAGGAGGTAACAGGGGATCATCTGAGGGAATGAAATGGCTTTTATAAGCTACAAGGTCTTCAACATTGAAAGTATCGTGGTAACCAATGTGGGATGGAATGTCGACAATATATGCATTTGGACCAACTTGCTTTAAAATTTTAAAAGGACCAGCACTACGAGCTTGCAATTTGGAGGCGGGTCCATGTAGACGCCGCTCTGGCCTAATGCGAACCATAACGTAATCCCCAACATTAAACTCAATGTGTCGTTTATGTAAATCAGCTTGTAGTTTATAATTTGCATTACTAGCTTCAAGTTGTTTATTGATCTCAATGTGCAAATCACGAAGGTGTTGTGCAAATGCTTCGGCTGATACTGACACTCTAGCCTGTGGGGACATAGGGATGAGATCTAATGATTTCCTAGGCTTGTATCCGTGAACGGCTTCAAATGGACTCATACCTAATGAACGATTTACGGAGCTATTATACGCGATTTAAGCGATAGGAAGGATTAAATCCCAATTTCGAAGGTTCTCCCGGACCAGACAACGTAATAAGTTACCAAGACTCCGATTAACAACTTCGGTCTGACCGTCAGTTTGAGGGTGGTAGGCTGTAGAAAATTTTAATTTGGTACCCATCTTATGTCACAAAGTCCTCCAAAAATGGCTAGTGAAGCGAACGTCCCTATCGGACACGATGGTCTTGAGAAGCCCATACAGTTTGACAATCTCATTAAAGAATAATATGGCAACCTATCAATGTTTCATTTTACTTAATTTCTGTTGAAGAGTTATCCTCTGTTACAAGATATGTATGTCATGCGATCTCGGAAGCATACAAATAGACCCATATGCACAAACAAATAAACCATAGAATGCTTTTACTACACACTCTTTAGATTGATGCCCCTGGGTAGGGAGAAAGAATAAGAGCAAACGACCTATTCCTTCTTGTCTTTAGAGATAGACTTGGAGAAAATGTTGTTTCAAACCAGAGTTCCAGAATTACTAGAATGGTCATCAGAGCCCTCGGCCAACAACTTACTCTTTAACCTAATGTACTCGTTAATATCTCTTGTTATAAATTTTCTCATGGCATTCAAGAGCGTCACATCTGCCATTGTAAGGCCTTTCAACTTTCATTCACTTCAGCAGCAAGAAGTCTGTTGCTACTTTTTCTGTCACAATCGCTCAAAATGATCTGTACCTAAAATATTCAGTTCTTAATATAGTACTAAAATTTTCTATTTCCCCACTTCTCTTGTGATATTTTGCTGCAAAATAAAAATAGTTTGGCACATTTCCAGCATGAGAAGAATATTAGTTTTCTTGACTTTCTTTGCCATGGAGTCTCATGTGACCCAAGAAAAAGACGTGTGGAGGAAACAACGAGTTAAAGACATTTCTCCTAACACAAAAGTAGTTATAACCAACTTCTGTTTGTGGTCAACTTGATCCTCCTGCATGAAACTATGGTACTGTATATCAAGCACTACTTCAAGACGAGTCCACACATTTTCCATCAAAAGCTCCACACAAGGGCGGACACACAGTGGGTCCTGGTGGGTCACTTGACCCACCAACTTTCAAAATATTTTATTTATTTATTTATTATTATTTTTTTAAACCTAGTCCATACAGGCATTAATTTATGAAAACCGGCAGTGATCAATAATAGGGATTGAATTGCTGGGGATTGACTTATATTCTTTTATTCTTGAGTTTATTGGAATTTGCATTGGTTGTTGAAATTTTTCTGGAAAAAAAGGGTAAAAGGGGAGAAAAAGAGGAATCTTGGGTTATTTTTGAGTCCTGATTAATGGGGTTAGGCATATTGTGGCTGGTGATTATTTTTGGATTTTACGGAGATTGGGAAAGCTCAGAGGAAGTCTTTTCTAATAAGCTGTGGGACAAATTCCAGTGTAATTATTGATGGGAGGAGATGGATTGTTGACACAGTTCTCTTATTCTTGAGCAGGTTTGAATTTGTCTTTTGATTTTTGTCTAATCCTCCTTTATATAAAAGTGGATCAGCTTGAGAACTTGCCAAAGCATCATGAAGAGTTAGACTTGAAATCAAAAGCAGATGTTAATCTTCTTGTCAGGAGGTTAAATCACTTCGAAGTTTTCAATAGGAATTGAAGCAAGAGGTTAGCAAATTAGCCAAAGAGAACCAAACATAAGGTACATTCTATTTTGTTATTATTGGAATACTTGCACTCGAAGGTACGGAGACTGGTTCCAGGACCATCCTAATTCTAAATATTGGTTTTAGGACCATCCTAATTCTGTGCTTTGTAGATTAAGAAAATACAGAAAATAATTTACAAATGAAAAACATTGAGGAAATATTACATATTGATGATATTACAACTCATTTAGTTAATCATTGGTTTGAAACGGTCAATGGCTTGAAGTAACATAGCTTTCCGTCATACAATCTCTCTAGACTATAAAATAAATTGTTGCTTGGATATTCAGTTTAAATATGGTTTGCTTGTTGTCTAGATATTTATCATATGCTTTTATAATTTTCACAACTTTTTTGTAAATTTGATTGTGACCAACTAACTCAAAAAGTCTGCGTCAGCCATTGGCTCCTCTTAAAGAAAAGTAAGATAGATTAGAGAGATTGAATATTGAACATACATTAAAAAACGTGCAATGATTTGATAGTGAAACTTTTGCAAACATTTTTTAAATGCTAAGGTTCTAGATCCAAGTATGCACCTTGGCACTGAAACTTATTATCTCACCCAATGTTCCCAATAAAATCTCTTGTTTTAAATTTTTGCCCACATCCATAAATTTACAAACCCCACATTATACCGTATGATATTTATTTAGTGGCGTCTGAAAATTAGTTTAAATAACACTTGATCGTGTCTTTAATCAGCATTATAACATCATCAAACAGCCAATGCCACAAGAACAATAACCTTTCGTCCAAAAACGTGTGAGAAGTCCACTTAAATCAGTGATTTCTAAGATGTCTAAATCAGCCTTGAATTTGATATTTGTTGAGCCCAGTATGCTAATTGGCTTGACCACGTTCAAGTTCCCTATTAGCTCTTCTCATCATCAGCTACCAAACATAGGTTATCAACAGTGCAGTGAGTGTAAGATACGGAGACAAAAATTTTAATCTTGATCGTCAGAGTCAGATATGTGTCACTAATAAATGCAAATCCAACACAAACATCCAGATGCATCCATCGTTAAAATTGGGGCCATCGCCATAATTCTTGAATGCCATAGTGCACGTGTTGGTGTTTATGTGCCTTATAAGTGCTCGTAGGTGGATGAGATCAAACTACTTAATGTAATTGAAATTTGCTTATACCTAATTAAATTTAGGAAAATGATATATGGTGCTGTACACATTTTACAGCTCTCTCACAAAATGTGGGCTCACAATTTTTTTAATCGTGGACCCCACTCCTACATGTGAGAGGGCTATCAAAGACGCTATCAAAAATGGTGTACTTGTAGCACATCTGTTAAATTTAACTCCCATTTGACAACCATTATTTGAAAAGTCTTTTTTTCATATACTTATTTTCAACCACACATTCACAGTATTTTGCACGCAAACCCAAAACTTTTCCTAACTTTTAACCACACCTCCTCCTAAAAATCACTTATCAATTCATTGTTTTTCCAAAATAATTGTTGTCAAATAGGGGCGAAGTTTTGGTACTGATTTCTTTTGGCCCTACCAAAGATACAATAAAATAGACATGAATTCATTAACACCATTCCTGGCATAGTATGGAATATATATTTCTCTAAGGACGGGTTTGATTTGAGAAATTTTCCATAGAAAATGGAAAACTTTTTTCATTGTTTAATTGCAAGAATTTTTCTGGCAATTGATTTTCCAAACCACCCCCCAACGTGACCCCTTTTTCCTTGGTTTTGAGAATATCAATTCCCATGGTTTGGTGGGAAATCAGTTTTCCAAGTTCTTTTTTTTTCTTTTTTTCTTTTTTTTTTTTCATTCAAAACAAATTCTATCCACAATTGTAACGAATTCTATCCCCTTAATTGATAATTTTCATGAAAAACAAAGCCAAACGAACACCAAAACATCTAAAATTTCAACATTCTAGAGGTGAAAAATTACCAATCAAACACATTTAATTGACAATCCTCATTAAAACAAGTTCTAGGCAATTCAATTTCTTGAAATTCGTTTTCTTTCCACCCAAATTCGATTCTTGCAATCAAATGAACACTTCCCATATGACCCTAAAATCGGGAGTTGACAAGGGATTCCATGTTTGCATAAATGTAACTAACCTGGAAGAGAGGATTGACCGCAAATTCGGGTACGGACATGAACTCATCTGCAGAGATAAAGCCACACCCATTCCGGTCCAGCTGGCAGAACCTCTGGTACAATGACACTATCTCCTGCTGCGAAACTACACATCCCCAAAACAAAAGAAATAGGAAAATACTTTAATAAAATAATAAAATTCGACAATCATATAATCCATGCTCAGGGAATATGTGCAGTTTTTAGAAAAGGGATCATCACCCCTTGTTTAAAAAGATGCAATGCCATCAAGATTCAACCTTCAACATTATAATCAATGTTCTAGAAATGTAAATGCCTCAATGTAAACATGCGATTAATTTTTCTATTTTAAACAATTATAAACAGAAAAGATTAGTAAGACCTAAAGATTTTCATAGAAAATAAACAAATAAAAATAAAATGAAAATAGTTTATGGGTAAGTTACAGACAGGTGTGATTGCAACGTTCTTGGACTTCTTCTATGTCATACTGAGTGAGCAAGGAGGAAGTGTTCCCCATGTTTTGATTCTTGGAAGAAGCTTTGAGGTCTTCCGACGGTTGAATTGAATGCTATGGAATCCGTGGGTGGTATTGGGTTGCGTAAACTGCTCTTATCTCGCTGTGCTGCTGATGCAACTGCTCATTGGGATGCGTAGTTTGATTTCGTCCGATAAAGTGTTAATTACGCCTTTGAATTGGGTAATTAGCACAGGCGTCCGTAGAATGCTTTCCCTTTCATTTTTTAATATTTTTACCCCCATTTTTCAATAAAAAAAAGATAAAATAACAAATATATCATTATATTAAAATAAAATAAAATAAAATAAAAATATGCCCCGTTTGAGCCTTATTATTTCTTATTATATTAAATTAAATTTTTCTTTCTCCTACTTTTAACCACACAATTTTTCGTAAAATAATATTATAAGTAAATCAAAAAATTTTCAACCACTCATTTTTTTAAAAAATACTATTCATCTAATTATAATTTATAAATAATGGGGCTCAAACGGGGGCTATAATTATATGCCCAAACTTTTAAAAAACTGCAAATAAATCCAAATAAAGTATCAAAAAAATAATTAGCACAAACGTCCCTATCTTTTAAATATTATTGTGGAACACGTCTATATCTTTCATTTTTTACATTTTCACTTTTATTTCATATTTCATTGCGAAAATCATTATTTTCATCAATTTTTTGATTAAAAACTGAAAAACAATAATAAAGAAAAGAAAAATCAAGAACAAATTGTAATTATAGTCCCAAAATTTTCAAAAAAATATAAATAAATTTCAAATAAATAATTAAAAACAAATAAAAATAATAAATCGCTTTCTTTTTTAATTACTTATTTGAAATTTATTTGTACTTTTTTGAGAATTTTGGAAGTATAATTACAATATGCTCTTTATTTTTTGATTTATTTAAATGGGATAGTATATTCGTTATTCTATAGCTTTTAGTTGAGAAATTGATAAAAATGATGATTTTCTCGATGTTATGTGAAAATAATGGTGAAAATGTAAAAAATAAAAGTTAGGGACATTTTGCACAATAATATTGAAAGATATGAACGTTTGTGCTAATTACCCTTTTAATAATTTATTTAGACTTATTTGTAGTTTTCTAGAAAGTTTGAGGGTGTAATTGTAATTTAATTTTATTTAAATATGATGGTATGTTTATCATTACATTTTTTTTCTATTAAAAATTTGGACGAAAATGACTTTCGCAATAAAAAATGAATTATGGGTGAAAATGTCAAAATTGAAATATATGGACGTTTTGTACAATAACATTGAAAGATAATAACGTTTTGTGCTAATTACCCCTTTCGAATACACTACGTCATTATTTTAAAGTTATTTTCTTATTAATGTCAGTCTATTGAAAAATAGTACCGCTACTTAGCACCACATATGTAAAGAGAACTGAGATTTGTTGTTCAATTTTTGTTATCCAATTTATTGTCCATTCAATTAACTATTGATATGTTATATTAAATTAACATGTCTAACTTTTCTCTAACTACTCTTTATGCTTAAAAAAAATGTGAAATTTTAATTTGACATAATGTATCAATAATTAATTGGTGAACAGCAAATTGGACGACAACAATTAAATAGCATATCTCAACCTATGTCGAGTAGTTACTACATATCATTAAATATAATGTTCACTCAAATACAATGCCGTATAACTTAGGAAAATTTGCAGCAGAAGCCCAAACCCTTTTAAAATTAGTAAACTTTCCTCTAACATTTCATTTGTTGCAGTCGTTACTCCAAACATTTTCAAACATTGTATCTGAGCCCCTTTTGGATGGAATCTGTCCAAATTTTCGTTAGTTGACCTAAAAAAGTGATTTTGACCATATTTTACGCAATTTTAAAAGGGCAAAATAGTAATTTGACATTTTCTCCACCCACCTTCCCTTTCTCTCTCTCCCCTGTCTCTCTATCTCCGAGTTCCAGTTTCAAGATTTCCAAACTTCACCCCCGTTGCTAGCCCTGGAAATTATCCTTTTACGAGTTTTAGACATTGAATTTCAAAAAATTCCCCCACAAAACACGCAATCAAATCGGCTTTTGACTGAAACCCAAGCCAATAATTTCGAAGCAAGTTCTATCCACGATCTGCAATCCAAGTTTTGATCATTCAGCCCAAAAATAAAAATAAAAGAATTATCAGAGGTGAGTAACCAACCTCTTAATTGATAAATCTGGTAAGGACTGTAAATGAAATAATTAGTTAAAATTTCAAATCAAGCTGAATCTTGAGGTTCATTGGCGTCAAAATAACCAGAGAAAAGGTACATGCAGGAAGAAATATAATGAGAATGTGCAAAAATTAACATGAACAAAAATGCATACCCGTGGATTGAACCTTTCCTGGTCCCCTTCTCTAAATTTTTTACCGGAATTGGGAGGAAGTTTTGGGTGTACAAGCTTGGAGGAGTTTCACGCAATCGAATCGGCTTTTGGGGCACCGGCTTACCATACGAAGCTCAGAGTCGCGTTTGATTTCTTTGAATCTAACACACAGACGGGAAGAGAGAAGAGAGAGAGAGAGGGAAGATGGGTGGAGAAAATGTTAAATTACTATTTTGCCTTTTTAAAATTGAGTAAAATGTGGTCAAAATTAATTTTTCTGGTCAAAATCACTTTTTTAGGTCAACTAACGGAATTTTGGACAGATTCTCTCCGATAGGGCATCAAATGCAACGTTTGAAAAGGTTTGGGATGACGACTGCAACAAATGAAAGGTATGAAATGTTTAAAAGGTTTGGTGCTTTTGCTGACATTTTGCTTATAATTAATATAATTGAAACAATTAAATGTGATCATTGAGGCCAGTGTTATAGCACCACATTATTTATTAAAAAATTAATAGTTAATTTTTCATGAAAAACGTATAGGAATGTGTTATAAGTACACGGAACACATGCCGTTTGAAAAATGGAGAGAGAAAAAAGGCTAATCATGCATCACAACATCAGGGTCCATATGAATTTTATTAACATTTTTTTTCCGTACTCGTGACTTTTTCAATTCTTAGGTACCAACTTATCACTAAATAACATTATTTATTACTCCAAGCCAAAAAATTAAGATATTAGAAATTTGAAATTAAGCATTTGGTTGATCCATATTATTATCAAAATATACGTTTCTCTCTTTCTTTTCAATAATGCATTTTTCAATAAAGTAATATTAAATGCAAATTCAAAAAATTTCTTTATTTTAGATGAGACATATTCTCCATCAATCTATTATTTCAAAACACATTCTTAGCAAAAAAATGAAACTCAAATAGGCACTAAATATGTTTAGGTAAGAAAATGAATACAATCGTAGTTTTGATCAGATTTTTGAACTTAAATCATAGAATAAACTCGTGCTTACTTTAATAATGAATTTTATTGATATGACATAATAAATAACCACATTTGATAACTCATTGATACTTAATGGTGTTCCACGACATTTAGCCCCTGTTTGGTCGAGCTTCTCTTCACCTATTTATCGCTTTTTAGATCGTTACAAAGTGCATTGGAAGAAGCCACAAATGTTAACCAATGAAATATCAGCCACAATTGTTGCATTCATTCATAGTTGGAACTGTGAAATGACTTATGTGTCCTTTTGATGTTGCATTAATTCTATTCGTATAATGACATTTAGGATCCGTTTGATTGCAATAATAAAATTTGGATGGAGAGAAAACGAATTTTAAAGAATTGAATTGCCTAGAACTTTTTATCAGGAATTATCATTTTGGATATTTTGGTGTTCGTTTAGCGTTGTTTTCTATGAAAATTGTCAACTAAAGGATTAATATTTATTACAATTGTGGATAGAATTAGTTTTCATTGTAAAAATAAAAAATGAAAAAAGGTTGGAAAATCAAAAACCACAAAACCATGGGAAAACCAATTCTTCAAAAAGGTAGAAAATCTGGTCATGTGGGAATGAAGGTGGAAAACCAATTGCCAAGAAAATTTGACCAATCAAATATGCAAAAAAAAAAAAAAGAAAAAGAAAAAAGGTGGAAAATGGAAAATTTCATGGAGAATTCCTTTAATCAAATAGGCCCTCAAGGTAATTTAATTATAATAAAATATGGCTGTAGGTTTTTTTGTCAACAATTGCGGTTGATATTTAGGAGTTAACATATGCAGCTTCTCCCATGCACTATGCAACGGTGTGACAAGCGATCGTATGGGAAGAAAAGCACGACTAGATAGGGGCTTAGTATTATTTTCAAAATTTAATGATAGTATAACATTTAGAAATGGTATACTCTTACGCTAAGAAAATAATTTTATTGACCATTAATGTAATTACTGGAAACTTCAATGACAATTAACATAATTAACCCTGTTATAAAACCTACACCAAAATAGGTAGTGTAATAAAATAATTGGTAATTAATATGACATTTTTAAGATTATATATATATATATGTTTGTGCGCGCGCTCCATCGTATTTATGTCCCGTTTGGTACCAATTTTTGTAAGAATGAGAATAAAAAAATATAGTCGTTACGGAACCTACACAAATAAATAGAAAGTCAAAAATTATGATTTGGTGTGATAGATAACGATCATATTTTTCATTTTTGTGACCAAAGAATGTGAATCAAACGGAGCTTAAAAATAATCAAGTCATCATCAGACAGAAGCCATCAATTTTTCAATTAAACATTCTCGAACCTCGTTTATTATTCGAGGGTTAATTTTCATCAACTTATGAAATAATAAATAAATAAATAAATATATAAAATCATTCACCCGCCACCTCCGATTACTAAAGTCGTCTTCACTGCCCTTCATTGTCCCTTCACCTCACCTTTTTCTAACAAATTAGTCTTCTTAAAAAGGTTGAACTCCAAATTAGAGGGTCCCCACCGTCTCGCCTTTAGAACTTTGTGAGGGAGGTAAATCGCGGGATGTGTCCCAACAGATCAAGGAACAAGAGCTGTTTATACACTGCACTTACAAGGAGTCCAATTTTATGTATCAGAATTCGAACTCCCACATTGCAGCTGTCAGCAAGATTTGAGATAACCTCACTCCTATCCTTTGTACCAGTGGACTATGCTCGGGAGCAACAAATTAGTCTTCTTAGTTTGGTTCAAAGATGTTTAAGTACCTTAAAAAAAAAAATTCGAGTCCGGAGTACATTAGCCCTATATGATTATTTAAAAGGCCAAAAAAAAAAAAAAAAAGTACTTAAAACCAAAAATAATCACCTTGCGCCTCACCAAAATTATACTTGCAAACCGCTGTTGAACTTTCAGAGGGCTCAACTTTTCACAAGATCGAAACTTTCACTCTCCCAATTACCAAACGATAAAAACAAATAGAGAAAACCCTCAAATTCTCGAGGTAATATGTCGCAGTCATCGCGTCCAAATAGCCCGGATGATCAAACGGTTAGATTTCCTTACACTGATTCGTTTCCTTGAAACTTTCGTGCATCTATAGATGTTTATACATATCAAAAGCAGTCAATTCTACTGGAAAAGCTCAATTTCATGTCACATTACGCGGACCTAATTTTTAGATGTTTACAGGAATCTTGAAGTTATTAAAATGGTTTAATTTGAATAATTTTTGTTGTTTTTAATTCCAATCAAGAAATATTCCATTTACTGAAGAGCTGGATGGATTCTTCTTTATTTTGAAAGTAGGATTGTCGCTGCCAGGTGTTATTGAAGTTCCGTTCTTTTATGTCTCTGTTGGTAGTTTTAATTCAGCGAGGAGCTAAATCTGTAAAGGTTTCATGTTTGACTTCTGCTTGAAATTATATGGAAAATAATTTGTTAATTAATCATAAAAAATGGAAGTATAATAGAGGTTGTTTCGAATGTGAATAATAATTAGGGAGCTGCAATGGGAGTTCCACATATTGAACAAATCACCTTTCTGAATCAGAAGTTCTGTTAATACCAAGTCTACTATCATTATAGTCCATCACTCGCAAAATGTAATCAGGACATTAATGTTCATCTTATTGAGTGGAGGACGAATCAGATGGGTTTGATGGCGTAGTAATGGCCATATAATGACATCAATATCGCACTGAAATTAACTAGTTAGAACTGGTTGATATAAGAAAATCCTAGACCAAGCCATGGAGCATTCCCCTTTCCCCTTACTTATTGTTGCTTACTTTCTTATTTTTATAATAGAGGGAAAGCCACTGTCCTTTATTCAATGGTGTATTCTCACTTGTACTTGGGAGAAGTAGCTGAGGATCTCAGATTGCACGAGCAATAGGTTTTAGTTTTAAAATGGCCCGTCTCTTTGGCCCTTCACAGCTACTTCTCAAATTCATTGACAGAAGAGGGCAAGTTCTCTTCCAAATACATGCCCTCAATTAAACAGCGGATAATAATAAAATGATAGTGTAGCAACTCGCAAGAGGACACAAAGCGTATTGCTGTCTATTCAGTGCATTAAGTACATAGGCCACAGGTTCAAATTCTGTCACCTTTATCTGAGGTGAAGTAGTCCATCTTTCCGTCATACGCGATCCATTGAACAAGTTGGTTAATATTAGAATGTTCGAAACAATGTAAATGATGGCACATGTATCCCTATTTATGAATGACGAGTTAATGAATTGGAATCTAGACATAAATACTGTCATCTCTTAAGCTACTCATTATTTTCTGTAGGTGGTTTACGGGAGCAATCTGTTTTGTACTTTTAGACCATACTTAATGATTTAGGTAGGTAATATGATTTTGAGAATTATTTTAGTTGGTGCAATACATTGTGTTTAGATATCACCCAATCCAAGTACATCATATTTTGTAGTTTACTGAAAAGAGGAGATATACATATAGGTTGTCTTGTTCTACTATGGATGATTTTATTGGTTTATGAATGATGTGATTTGACTGGTTTTGATGATGATTGTTGCATGTGTTCGTATATTTGAATTCCAAAGTGCACAAAGGACTTTGGATGATGTTTTTATTTCTCGCATTGCCATTTGATTGTTTGTGAAGGTCTGTCATATTATTTCAGGAGAAGTTTAGTAGTATGTTCCACATATTGATACCATTCTATCAGTTTACTACAGTAGTTGGTTCAAGCTAATAGATTGATACTTGATTAATTTATTGCACAGGCAATGTATATTCGTGTCAAACGTAATAAGATTACTTACTTTTTGACATGTGTGCCAAGCGAGACAATTTTACAAATCAAGGAGAAATTGCAAGAACTCATAGATCAACCAGTTAATGATCAACGCCTGATACTAATGCCAAATAAGGAAGTGTTAGATGATTCAAAATCACTGGCAGATCAGAAGGTATTTTCTCCAATGCTAATGTGAAAAATTATAGAAGATTGAACTTGTTGTCTTCTATATTTAGGTAGCTAGTCATCTTCTCATATTTAGGCAAGAAATGAATCAGAAATAAGTTGTGTTTGTTTAAATTTAATGCTGCAACTGCTCTTACATTTATTATAAATACCTTTGCATAGCAGGTAGTATGATATATTGAGTTAAACTGCCATGTGTTTTCAGGTTGAAAATGATGCTGTTGTGGCCCTCACTCTGAGAAAAGGTTCTCTTACTTTCTATAGATGTTCCTGATTTATTATTTAACTTATGTGGACCATAACACATTCATTTAGCCTGTGTTTGGTAGGTAGTTAAAGTTAATAATTAATTTTAATCACGTTTAATGGGACCCACAACTTTTTTAACCACACATTTCATCAACTTTTGTCAAAATTACTAAAAATCTGATTTTAGTCCCCACCAAACAATGGCTTAATTTGCCTTTTGCAGGTCAATTTTTCTTTTCTAAATACCTTGAACTTGACTCACTCCATTATCTGTCTGAACTATACTTGTCAACAAAACGTCTTGATTGTACCTAAAGTGAGAAATGCTCAAGAATAATGTAGCATTACTTTAGGAAGATGTTCAGAAATTCTTTTTCCCTATTGCCATTTTTTGGTGCATAAATCTGGAGTTGAACTGGCTGTAGTTAGGGTGGCATTTATGTGTGTTCAACTGCTTTCAACACCACAAAAACTGTGTGGCATGTCATGACCTGTCTGATGGTGAACTTGAATCTCTTAATATTCCAATCGAGGGATCATATCTGAAATTGAACCGTTTCTATGTTTAAAGTTGTAATGAAATAATATGGTCATCTTGATTTCCATGGTTTTCAGAATTGATTTTTAAGGAGTCCTCTTTAGTTGAAAGGCAAAAGCTGTGTCTAAAAAGTGGCACCAAGGCATTAAGCGGGCTCAAAATGCCTTGTCTCGTGCTTTTTCGCACCTTTTTTTATCTATTTTTGTTCATTTATTTATTTATTGCCTTCTTTAAAAAAAAAAAATAAAAAAATTTCTGCATCTAGGCATGCTTTTTTTACGCTTTTTAAAACTTTTTAACGCTTTTTTCTTTAATTGTTAAATAATTTTTAGATTGATTAAAATTTTTTAAATAATATTAAAGAAAAAAAAACGCTTTTTTACATCTAGGCCTCGCCTAGGTCGAAGTTTGGTCTCCACACTTCGCCATGCTTTACACTTTTAAGAACATTGGTTGAAAGTAAGAGGTGAGAAAAGTAAATTTTGAAGGTTGCATGTAATGTGTGTGCATTAAGGAATTGTTACATGCATTAAGGTTTTCCGAATAGAAGCTGGATATATTCATGCTTTAGATGTAAAATCACATAGATAAAAGGATGAAGGTTTTTGTCTGGTTTCTATTGTTATGTAGAAGGGAAACTAGGCAACTTCCTGTTCTTTTAGAAGTTCTAGGAGAAAATAAGCCAACCTAATAAGTGAGAATATTATCATTATGGCATGTGGAAGTGTGTGCATTTGATTATTGTCCATACCACAGTTCGTATTGATGCAAGTGAATAGGTGAATTGTTTCTCTTTTTCTCTAACAAATCCTCTCGCAAATTATTTCCTAGATTTGGTATGTCATGTCTTTTCTTCTTTCCTCAAACCTTCCCCTGTATCACTTGTAATTAACTTCAGATGTTTTTTTCTCGACTACAGAAGCATTTGGTCATTTAAAAATTGAGATGCATAGATATATATGCCATATTTTTTGCACATGAAAAGAGGGAAAAGTTTACATCTTCTTCCAATGACTATCTATTTATCCAATTCCAACTCCTTTTGAAAGGCTAAAATAATCTGAAATTTTGGGTTGATTTAGGGAGTTTTTTCGGCAATTCAGGTGGAAGCCGTGATTATTTCCCGAGGTTTAAAGAAATGAAACACTGAGCATTGCTGATAATCTTAAATTCATGAGTGATGGTCTTCCCTGTCACTGGACTTTAAGATCATGTTTGATATGAAATATTGAAGTGGACTCAAAAACATAATGAACAAGATTACTGCCTAATTCACTATACGAATTATGCCATAACTGGTTATTCCATGGATATGAATTCTACTGAAAGCAAAAAAAAAGTCCGATTTTAATTCTTTTCTTGTTATATAAAATGCTACTTTGAAGGATTTATTACATGCTGTTACAGATGACAATGAATTTGAAGACGTGAATATCACGAGGCCAACAGATTTTAACCCATCCCCCGATGGTGGTTCTAATTGGTGAACCAGAACATACAAGAAACAACTATCTCCGACTTACTTTTCAACCAAAAGTGCTGCTTAAGTTGAGTTGCTTTCATAACATTATAGTTTGTCTGTCAAAGCATTTGTATCGTTGAGGTCTTTGGACATGCTATAGAGCGAAGTATTTGAATTTGATTATATTAGGGTCTTTCTGAATGGAAGTCTCTTTGCCTCCCTCCCTCTCAATCTCATATATGCAGTTGCATGCCTGTGTCCATGTGCTGTTGTTTTAGTTGTTGGTTTGTTTATTCATCTTGAAAATTTTTAAGTTTGATCGACTTTTGAAATTCTTTTACATGTTATTCCGAGTTCAGCTCTTATTTGTATTAGCTTGAACAGACTGAAAACAGCGTTCTTTTACGAAATCTTTTTATGAAATTTGATTATTAATTCTGGGTGGTTTAATTCATTAGCATCAATTGGTTTTACTATGTAATCTTATATTTTTTCTACTATGATATCAAACAATTATATTAGGGTGTCCATAGAAAAATTTCTGGTGCAGATATGTTTTTACTTTGCTATTAAGGGTTTCCAAAGTGTTCTTGTGGTAAGGGTATCAGCATTCAAAGTTTCCTTTGTTCAAATTAGTCGCTTCCCGAAATTTATATGGCTCTGCAAATCACCACTGTCTATTTTGAAAACCCTATAATGAATAGATTTTTGCTACTTTGCCATGGGGTTTTACCAACCCCATGACAGATACCCCACAAATAGGGGGTGGGGTCCGCAAAAAAGAGGGCCCCACCCCCTATTTGTGGGGTTTCTGTCATGGGGTTGGTCAAACCCCATGGCAAAGTAGCATGCTCCGTAATGAAATATTGTAATGTGTATTTTGAAATAGGGTAATTAGCACAAAACGTCCCTACCTTTCAAGATTTTTGTGAAAAACGTCCCTACCTTTCAATTTTTGGCAATTTCACCATCACCTTTGCCTTTTCTTGTGGAAATCATTCTTTTCATCATTTTTGTCAATAAATAGCTATAAAATGACTAAAATACCCTTCTATTTAAATAAAAAAAACAAAAAAATAAAGAATTAATTGCAATCATAGTCCCAAATTTTAAAAAAAGTTCAAAAGAGTCTCAAATAAATAAATAAATAATTCTCTTCCTTTTCCACCTTCCTCCTCCTCCTCCACCACCGTCCTCCTCCTGCACCACCACCACCACCAATTTTCATTAACTATTTTTGTTAGCTAACAAACAACACAATCCGACAAACAACCAAATAGGAACGAACAACCAAATAACCCAGAGTTTTCCCAAAGCTTGTCTTGGATGTAAGAGAAATCAATATAATTTGAGTTTATTTTCTTCAATCATTTTAGTTTAGTGCTTTATGTATATTATAAGTTTGGTTGTTAAGCTTTGATTTTGCTGTGTTTGAAGTGGGTGTTTGGGGCATTCAATTACAGAGCGTATGAACATGGTTGTATCTAGCTGTGATTTAATAGGGACGGTTTTCATAATTTTTAACAAATGTAGGGATGTTTTACGTAAATACAATTTAAAGGTAAGGATGTTTTTCGCAAAGAGGATGTAAATGTAGGGATGTTTTGCGCAAAGACGATTTAAAGGTAAGGATGTTTTTCGCAAAGAGGATGTAAATGTAGGGATGTTTTGCGCAAAGACGATTTAAAGGTAGGGATTGTTACTACAAATTCAATTTCATACGAAAATAGAAAGAAAACTCTTCATCTTCATCATCTTCTCCATTCATGGAATCACATTTTAATTGATTTTCTCATTTTACCCCTTATTTACACCATTCGTAAGCATAAAAATGAGATAAAATGGATTCCAGCTATTTTCGTACACGGGTATGGAAGCTTTGATTTGTGAAAAATAATCAATTACACTCATCACCAACCAAGAGCCAAGACAGGCTCTGGGAAAACTTTGGATTATTTGGTTGTTTGTTGGATTGTGTTGTTTGTTAGCTAACGAAATAATTAATGAAAATTGGTGGTGGAGGAGGAGGAAGGTGGAGAAGAAAGAGAATTATTTATTTATTTATTTGAGACTCTTTTGAACTTTTTTTAAAATTTGGGACTATGATTGCAATTAATTCTTTATTTTTTTAATTTAAATAGAAGGGTATTTTAGTCATTTTATAGCTATTTATTGACAAAAATGATGATTTCCACAAGAAAAGGCAAAGGTGGGGTGAAATTGCCAAAAATTTAAAGGTAGGGATGTTTTCCACAAAAATCTTGAAAGGTAGAGATGTTTTGTACTAATAACCCTTTGAAATATTCTGGTGTAAACTTCCAGCACTGCATTAGCTGCTTCTATCCACCTGTTTTTCAAGATTCAGTTTTACTTGTAATAACAATGTAATTTCCAATTTCAGTGGAAACTCATTACCACAATAATTCAGAATGTGATAAAAAATGTAGGATAATACTTGTTGAACATTGGGGGTTGCATAAGGGTGTCCATAATGGACACCCTTATGTAGCCCCCAATGTACTTGTAGCATAACCCAAAAATGTATTGTGGCAACTATTGGAGGGGGCGCCTGGCCCACCGACGCCCCCTCCAATAGGGGGCCGCCGAGTGTCCATTATGGACACCCTTATGTAGCCCCCAATGTACTTGTAGCATAACCCAAAAATGTATTGTGGCAAGTCTTGAATTAGTGACCTTTGCAACATAACATATTTATTAGCACTAGTCACTATCACTTGCGTTGTACGAATTTTGTATTTATCTTATTTTTATTAGGTAGTGTTTGATAACACTTGAATTCCATGGAAAATGGAAAACATTTTCCATCTTCCACTAATTTGGTGTGTTTGATAGCTTACAATTTCCATGGAATTCACTTTCCATCTTTTCTTGCCAACTCAGTATTTTCTAGCTTTTTAAGGAATTGGAATAGAGAGAATTCTAATTCCCGATTATTGTAGTAGCCCTTTTTTTTTTTTTTTTTTTTTGGGGGAACAAATTCTAAGAATTATTGTAAAAAAATATTTCCCTTTAATTGACAATTTCCATGTAAAATAAAGCCAAACGAACACCAAATATTGATGATTTTTTGATCAAAATTTTTTTTTGTTTTTTTTTTTTTTGGTTGGCAATGAAAACAAATTTTAGGAATAATAATAGAAGTGGATATTCTTTAAATTGACAATTTTCATGTAAAACAAAGCCAAAAGGACATAAAAAACACTTTCTATTTCAATATTTTTCACCTAGAAAATTATACTAATCAAACACTATCAATTGACAATTCTCAGGAAAAGAATTTCCCATCAATTCAATTTCTTGGAATTCATTTTCTTTCCAACCAAATTTCACCTTTGCAATCAAACAGACCCTTAGTGTATGAATTTTAGTTTTTTGGAAAGTTTTTGAAAGAATATCTAAAAAATATTTTCATGATATAAGAAAATAATTTCAAATTATTTTTACAATTGTATAGCAGTGTGTTATCCAGAAAAATATGTTTGTATATTTCATATTTGAATAAGAAATATACAAACTATTAGTGTTGATATGATTGAATTGAATGTGAAAATTATATTTCTAAATTTTGTTTTTTGGTTTTTTTGGAGGATAAGTTTTGTTTGGCATCGATTGAAATTTAAATTTTAATCTAAATCAAAGTTAATAATTAATTTTAATAATATATTTTATGAAAACCATAACTTTTTAACTTTTATTAAAATATACTAAAAATCTGATTTTAACCCCACTAAACAGGGGCAAGATCACAATAAATTTGAATTTTTTTTTATCTTTCTTTATCTTACTCTCTCCCTCACATCTTTTATCAAAACCTTAACTTTTCTAATTTTTTTTTTAGTTGTCTATAATTTTTCAACAAATTATCACATCTACTACAATTTCACATTCTGATCAAATTTTTAATTAATTAGAACCTAAATTTGCATTTTCTCCTATCCTATTTGTGGACATAGAATGTATTTGAACTGATTATATTCAATTTAACTTGTATTTAACGAATTGTATTTATTTGATTGAATATTGGTTATATGTTTTTTTCTTTCTATCGCTTGAATTGATTGTTTGTATTAGATAAGCTATAGATTTTTTAGACATAAATATGCATTTTCTTGTAATGAACAAAATATTAATAAAATGACTATTCGAAATCAAAGGGATGAAAATGGTGAGGAAAATATTAATGAAGAAATATTTTTTAAACGTAAATCTGCATTTTTTCGGGTCAAATATAAATCATTTAAAAATCAAGAGCAAAGTATTCGATTTGTAAAAAGTTTGATTGTACCTCTTCAACTAAGAATAATGTAGGAGGATCATATTCCATATCATATGTGATCATATTATTAAAATTTTGTCATTTTTTAAATTGATAAAAATTATTTAATCAAGAAGCATTATGCAACACTTGCCTACTAACCACTAAATCACGTCAAGAAAGTGTTGAAATTAATAAATACACTAAATGAGTTATGATGTAAACCAAGCAATTTCGGATAGAATAATACATAATGTAACATAGCGATGAAATTAGAAATTAAATTGAGATTTAGTGATCCTAATTGAGGCAAAATAAAATTTAGCATCTCAATTGAGATTTTACTGGAAGTTCAGTAACCGTTATTGAATTTGCCCCAGTTTTTCTTTATTTTACTATAGTTGGGGGCTCATTTTGTAAATTAAATTAGAAGAATGGGGTATTTTGGAACTTCAATCTTTCAACGTCTTCTTTGAATTGTAAAAGCTCCGACAATTTATTAGTACAATGTCAATTTTAAAATGTTTCTTCGATTGTTGTATATTAGAATAGACAAAAGTGCATGTGCGGTTTTCTGTAGTTATCGAGATATTTGAATCAAAAGACGCTGCGCACGTGTCTACTTAGTTGAAGCTGAAAAGGCAGTGATTGCATTTCACGGTACTTTCTTTTAGCCGGTTTAAAGTAATATATTTTTTAAAAATTTCTGAATAATAAAGAAGTTAGCAAAAGAAAACCTACATGTGATCGCAATTATTATTTTTTCCAGTAAATTTCGATTTATGTGGTTACATATTAATTAGTTTTACAAATTTCACAATTTGATCACTTGTCGTTTCTCAAAGTGATCAAATTGTTTAATCAAAAGGCATGGCACGATAAATTTTTCGCATAATCACTATATAACTTGCCAACTTTCACTACAGCATGTCAAGAAAGCGTTGAAATTAATAAATAGACTGAATGACTATGATGTAAACGAAGTAATTTCCATTTTTGGGAGAACAATATGTGACTAATGTAACACAATGACGAAATCAGAAATTAAATTGAAGTTTAGTATCTATAAATCAACTCACCAACCAGTACCTTGCAGGAAACAAATTTCTCGTCCAATTGCCTGTTCTTTTCATTCTCTAATACCATTTTAAATTCGAAGACAATTAGCTAATAGCTACGATTGTCGAAGAAGGAAGGATAAACATGGAAGCTTCCCATTTGTTATTGAATCCATTCATACAAACAATGTAATTCAATCCCCAAATGCAAGTCATTGAAAAGGTAAATAAAAAGGGTTTTGCTATGGGTGCTCAGCCAGGCGCCCCCTCCAATAGGGAGCAGCCCGGTGTCCTTTCGTGACACCCCTTAGGTACACACTTGTGTACCTTTAGAATTATCCAAATAAAAAAGCACAAGATAAATTATTTACAAAACAAATATTTGATTCGGTTAGTCAGAGCTGAATTGATCATCAGAATTCCTTTCGAACAATGCTAGAAAATCAGGGATTCAATCCAGGTTTTAAATTCAGAGCACACTTGTCAACAGGGCATTGGGCACTCGGAAAAAACAGACAAAAAATCAACCAATCAGACGCCGCCACACTGCACCTGGATTTAAAACCTGTTGCAAAACCCTATCAGAATAGTTTAATTGACTCCTTTTTTATTGTCATTATATTAAAAAAAAAAAACATTTGTTTTGTAGATCTATAGAGACAAATAATAAAAAAGGGCTAAGATACTATCAATCGAGCAAAACACATCGGTCTTACTTGACATCGACCCAAAACGCTTAAAGAATTTATTTCATCAACAATATTTATACTCAAGTTAGGTACATTTAAATTGATATCATTCATTGGTAAATCAAAGAATTATTAAAGTCACAAAAAGATATAACCCTGTCAAAGAATTTAAATGAAATACACAACAATCAAGTAGAATTCAATTCTCCGCATGATCATGCTATAGAATTAAAATTGACACGTGGAAGTTAATGTCATGTATTTCATCAAGAGACTACAAGACAACTAAATGTAACCTGGAAAAGGGCAGCTAAGCTCTCCTAATTAAGCATTCAAGGAACATTTCAAGTTGGAGATTTCAAATATTTCAACCATAAAAGGGAAATATTAAAAAAAAAAAAAAAATATATATATATATATATATATATATATATATATATATATCTCCAAATGTTTCCCTAACAGTACACACTGATCTATGTTTTTGTATTAGGACTTTGCTACAAGAACATAGGGGACTACATAAGGGTGTCCATAATGGACGCCCGACGGCCCCCTATTGGAGGGAGTGCCGGTCGCTGGGTGTCTATTATGAACACCTTTATGTAGCCCCCTATGTTCAACAAAAAATATCCTTTGTATTATTGGTCACCAGTATTCTATTCATTACCCGTATCTTTTAAAATTCTTTCAGCACCGACCATTAACTTGAAAAGCCAAAAAAAATAAAATAAAATCTAAATGCCTCGGATTGGAAAGGAGGATGGTCCCCCTTTTGATCAAATCCATATAACATGTGATCATTATTCTTAATTTGCCTGGTACATTTCATCTGCAGAGATTGAAACTCATGAGTTACTGAACTTTTGATCGTTTTCATGAATCCCACGATGATCGTTCAATGAATTCTTTTCTGAGGGTGAAAAGAGTTTCATGGATTCCTATATAAGTTTATTTCTTTCTTTCGGTTGAGATTTATGGTGAGAACTAGAAATGAAATACAAGCATTTACCACTTGCAAATAAATTTCTGACAATTCATTTCTATTTCTAGAAAAACCTCATTTCTTGGTGTCAAAATAGAATATGTGGTAGAAAAATGGAAGGTCTATTCTCTTTTTTTTTTTTTTTTTTTTTTTTCCAAAAAAAAAATAACAAAACATTCATATGATATTAGCCTACTCGTCTTTTGATATCATGAAAATTATCTTATATGGATGATCATCATTTTCTATAAAAATTAATTATCTCAATATGGATGATCACCGATTTCCATAAGGACCCAAAAAAAAAAAAAAAGAAAAGAAAAAAAAAAAGGGCAGATTAACTAGGTAAATGTGTAGCTTCAACCAACTTGCCGTTTAAAATAAAATGAATGAATTGAGAGGCCAAACGTATTAGTTGTCCTTGAACACACAGTCTCATCATCCCTCTCTTGTCTCAAACCAACAATATTGTGATTTGTGATTACATTCACTCTCATTAATCTCTCTCTAGTCTCTGCCCAACCCAACAATACATGATGAATTTCTCTAACTCAATCTCTCTCAGAGCAAAAACGAAGAATCTCTCCATCGAAAATCTGTCACGTCTAGTTAAGAACCCAGGTCTTCTTTCCCATCTGCAAGATTTAAAGCTTGATGGAGAAGAAAAAAATCTTAGCTTTCAATGGCTCGGCCCACACTTTTTAACTTTTCTCAAATATGCAACAGAAGTATTGCAATGCCTGGATCGACGCGATTTCATAGCATTTAATATGCATGATTTGTGTGATCTGCATGATCTGTTGAAGTATCTTGATGATTCAGCTTACTGCATCTTATATGGAGAGATCTTTTCTCGTCTTGATAAAGAACATTGCAAAAAATTTTTAGAAATCATTCTCACTTTCATGCCAGAGCTTAACAAGTTTTTCACAATTCAAACACCCATCTCAAATAATTCCAATGTAAATGAACATTGGGAAATCTTCATCGACTTTCTTTTTGAAAGTATTCGAGAATTGCTTAGTTGCCAAAAGGATTCGACCGTTCTTGTGAGTAATCGAGTCAAAATTCTTCAGCAGGGGTTGAATTTTCTGCTCACCTTTCTTGTTTATCCAATTCCAAGCGATGCGGAAGAACAGAAGAAAAGTATATTCACAGAAATTGAAGCTGTATTTAATGAAGCAGGACTTTTCTTGCATTCTTTCTTTTTCACCACAGATCTTGTTACCTCCACCAAAATGGATCTTGCAATTTCTGTTCTGTTAGAAAGGATTGAGGTTGTGCTAGTGAAGATGAAATATTATAGTATTGCAGTGTCAAGTGAAGTTGGAATTGGAAGCCTACAAGTTGCAGAAAGTCCAAGTCATGTATCATCATCCCAAGATAACAGCAGTCCCATGGCAGAAGAGATCGTTGTGGGCTTAGAGGACATGACAACACAAATTGTGAACAAGCTTGTTGGAGGACCAAAACGCCGCCAGATTATTTCCATCGTTGGAATGGGTGGACTTGGCAAGACAACCTCAGCAAAGAAAATATACGATCATTCCAATGTTGCGTACTATTTTGATAAGCTCTCTTGGTGTGTTGTTTCTCAATCTTACAATAAGAGAAAGCTGTTGATTGACATTTTGAGCTCCTTAAGTGACGTTGACAAAGAAGAGATGTTAAAAATGAAAGACGAAGACTTGGCCGAAGTTCTTTACAAAAATTTAAAGGGTAGAAGATACCTCGTAGTTATGGACGATCTATGGGATAAAGAAGCATGGGAAGATTTGAAAAGGTTATTTCCAGAGGACACAAATGGAAGCAGAGTATTGTTCACCAGTAGGCTGAAAAATGTGGCATCCAAAATTTCTCAGGTTATCATTGAACCTCCTCTCCTATCTCCAGGTGACAGTTGGAATTTATTAGAGCAGAAAGTGTTCAAGAAAGAATGTTGCCCTCGAGAGCTGCAAGATATTGGTAAGCAAATTGCAGCAAATTGCAAGGGATTACCACTTCTAGTAGTTTTGATAGCTGGAATTCTTTCAAAGATGGAGAAAAATGAAAGCTTATGGCGACAAGTTGCAGAAAGTTTACGTTGTCACATTTTCCAAAAAGCCGATGACTACATTCCCACATTGAAACTTAGCTACATCCATTTACCAAATCACTTGAAGCCATGTTTCCTCTATCTTATTGCATTCCAAGAAGAGGAGGAAATTCCAGTTCGGAAGCTATTATTACTATGGATAGCCGAAGGACTCATAGAGAAAAAGGAGCACGAGAGCTTAGAACATGTAGCAGAGGAGTATCTAATGGAATTAATTGACAGGAGCCTGCTGCAAGTTGTCAAAAGAAGATCTAACAACAGAGTAAAAGCTTGTAATCTCCACGATTTAGTACTTGATATGTGCCAGAAAATATATGTAGAAGAGGAAATGTTTCCATTTCAACAGTAAGTTAACTCACTTTCTTTCTGATTCCTTCTCGTTTTACTTCTCTTTTCCAATTTAGCCTACTAATTTGTTGTAATTATGTCGATGTTGCTGCTGCTGTTACTGATGTTGGTTGACGTGTCAAACTGACGATGATCCACCTCGTTCTTATTATTCTACTTCTTTAGACCATTATTGATATCTGAGAGTCTCCGTCGCCTGTTTATGGATCGGTATCATCATCATCATCTCCCCGGGGCCTTCTCCATTTCTGTTAATTTGGAAAAAAATAGGATATTGGATTCATGGAAATGTGGAAATTCTCGACTGGGAATCAAAATTATGCCTGATTTGAGGTATTTGAGTTCTCTAACATTAGAGCCATCGGTAGGCAAACTCCATCACCTTGAATACCTTCGTTTGAAATCTGTAAGTGAAGTACCATCATACCTTCTCAGTATGCCTAAGTTAATACATCTATATGTCAATAACAAATATCATATCTCAAGATTCACAAAGGATTGTGATGGCTCTCAAATAAATTGTCTACAAACCCTTCGTTACGTTCGTATTTCCGATCCGAAAGATGAAGCAATCTTGAGATGTTCACCAAATCTTCGTACGCTTAAATGCGAAACTTCAGTAAATCACTTTCCTGATCTCAACTTTCTTTCTAAGCTTGAATCACTTTCAGTTTTAACTTATGGCAAAAGAAAATTTAAAGGTGACTACTCAGTGTTTAAATTTCCCATGAATATAAAAAAGCTCACTCTTTTATATATGAGTTTGTCTTTGGAAATTATGTCATTAATCGGGACATTGCCCAACCTCGAGATACTGAAATTAGAATGTACAAGCTTTGAAGGAAAAATCTGGGACACCAAGGATGATGAGTTCCAGAAACTCAAATACCTTGAATTATATTACGTGTACCTTGAAGACTGGAATTCGTCAGAGGATCATTTCCCTATACTCGAAAGATTGGTGCTGAAAAATTGTAATGTTTTGAAGGCGATTCCTTTTGAATTTGGCAAGATTTCAACACTACAAGAGATTGTGGTATATTATTGTCGCAAAAATGCCGAAACTTCAGCTCTGAAAATTCATCAAGAACAACGGGATTATGGTAATGAAGACTTTGAGGTGCACATAAAAAGCTTTTGATTATGAAGACAGCCTTGTTCTACTGGTGTACACCGTGTAAGTCAAAGCTCATCTCATAATACTTTTTTCCTGAAATAAATATTATTTATTTGAGTAATGTTTTAAATTTCCTTGCAGGAGATTACTTTACATCCCACAGCACATGAGGAGATGAGAGAATAATTTTCCGCAATCGTTAGTTGTTCTTTTTCGTAGCTTTTCCTTGTAGTGAACGTGAAGTTATGACTTCTTTGTTGCAAGTAAAATTAAATAATGATCCGATCAAAAATTTTGCTATTTTATGTGTTAAGATTTGGAGTTCCATCTTAAAAGGTCAATCTTGTTAAGAGGAGTAGCCCAATACCGATCTTTTAAGGCTTGCTGCTGAAAGTTGCAGGTACTTTTGTTTTATGTTTATCTTTTTTGGTTCTCCCCATGTACGTAAGGAATTTGTTTTTCGCTACTAATGGTATTTTTATTCAGTTTGGCATGAAACTCACTAGAAACTTTGGTAAGCTTGAATTTTTGCCAGTAACATTTTCACGAGCACTAAAAGTACTGGTTTCATTACACATCTATATGGGGGAGTGAAAGTAATTCATGAGTTTGCATTCTGCCTATACACTAAACAGAGTCTAGAGAGAGATCTTTCTGATGCATTCTGTGACTTTATTATAGTGGCTCTAAAGGTGTTATATGTTCTTTTGATGAACTATTAATTAGCTATTAAATGTCTTGATTTCATGCTATTACAATCAGTAATTGTTATGTACAAGGACCTTAAATGATGCATTTTGTGGTGATGTATAAGCTATGTTGATGAAAATTTCTGAAGGAACCTTCAATTTTAATGTGATTTTCTTAATTTTCTTGCTTCAACATAGATTTTATGAAATTTATGGTGATTTTTTTCTTATTTATTTGCAGATTATGTTGTTCATGTTCGTGGGAAGAAGTTTACTCCATTTGCACAAGATAAAGTTTCTCCAATAGTTGGAATCTAACAATTTTTTTGTAAATTATTTTTATTTTATGTTGTTTTGAACTCAACAATTAAGGAATTGAATGAATATATTTGCAATTCCATTTTCATTGTTATTTAGTTTGTACATTTTATCGAATTTTAGCATTTTTTTTAACTTTTGAAATAAACTTTAATATATTAAATTCTCAAGAAAAGAATAATTAAAATAATAATCATACTTTTTTTTTAATTTTAATTTGCATTAACGACAAAATAACAATAAAAATCAGTTGCTAATCGACGACAGACTTGATGTAGGCATTTGCGACGAAAATATTGATAATAGAGTTGGTCATCAATTTTAATTTTTTACGACCATTTTTTTTGTAGTTGAAATGAAAGATACCTACATTATATTTTAACGACAAAAATAGTTAATTTAACAACCAAATAAATGGTTGTTGAAAAAAGAATTGGTTGTCAATACAAATAATTTACGACCAATTATTTGGTTGCTGAAATATTACATTCAACAACCAAACATATTTCTAGTCGTTAAATACTTTTGCCAACACCCTTTGCCAACCAAGGAACAACCAACTGATTTTGGTCATTGAATATTATCAACAACAAAAAATATATATTCTACGACCATTTACATGGTCGTTGAAAGTGATATTTCCTGTAGTGACCTTATAAATTGGTCTATATTTATATCTTTATTTGATGTGGGATATTTTATCTCTTAACATGCCTTCCCAAGATAGTGACTCGTTTGAACAGATCAATCTTGAAATTTGTGTGCTCATTTTGGAGTCTTAATCTGATCGAATTGCTCGTTAGAGCTTAATGAGTTATGATATCATGTTAAGATTTGTGAATGTGGTTCCATCTTAAAAGGTCAACCTAATTAAGAGGAGAGGAGTAGTTCGAGACCTTATAAGTTGGTCTATATTTATACCTTTATTTGATGGGGGATATTTTATCCCTTAACATTATGGTTAATTTGAAAAAGTGGTTGGATCTATATTATGGTCAAAGCTTATGGTTAAATTGAGAAAATGCGTCTACAAAATACGAAATAAATGAAGGAAAAAATTCAGCCGCATAAGAATTGAAAAAAAAAAAAAAATAGAATCTAGGCGCGAAACAAAATGTTTTTACCGAGCTTCGAGTTTAGGGGATGCCTAGGCACTCTCTAGACAAGCTTTTTGGAACGGTGCTTTTGTAGTTTATTATGGAATTGACGATTTTCTTGAAAACGCACCGATACGTTTGCTCTCCACTTTCTTGAAAAGCCCATTTTCTTAATTGTACACAATGACCTAGGTTTCTTGATTATACCAACGACAATATTAAATAATCAAGTGGGTACATGATTAATAAAAAATTTTCTTTCTCCAATTGATAGAGAAATAGTAAAAAGTGTACCATAAAAATTAGTACTTTAGAAGCATGAGATTATTCTTTTAGCATTATTAAGGACATCATTAATGCTAACAAATAGTTAATAGTTTATTAGCAGAAGAGACAGAAATGCATGTGAGCTTCAAGTGACAGAACATGCTGACTTAGTCAATGGTCTAAAGGCAGTCAATGGAAGAGATAAAGTCGTTAGCTTTCAATGGCTCGGAATCCGGATCACACTTTTTAGCTTTTCTCAAACAAAGCTGCTACAGTGCCCGAAATTTTTTTACGAACGACCTGACCGACACTCATAAAGGGAATCCCATTTTTTTGGGACTTTTTTATTCACACGAGATCCACGCGTATGTTATAAGATGACAACCATTCTATCAAATAAATTCGGATGAAGCTGTTTGTACAGCTCCTTCACATATGGGAAGGCCGCGAATTTTTTATTGAGCATGGGCCCCCACCTTGTGAGGGATGAGCTGTGAATCGTGCCATGTGTTGAGTTGTGTACACATCGGTACATAGCACGGTCCAATCAATTCGGACAAAATAGTTTAATTTTTTCTCAAATATGCAACAAAACAGTGCTTCTCCTACAACCACAGGAATGACACATCCAGAATTTGCCGTATTGCCACAAAACTGTGTTTGTGCTTCAACTACGAGAAAGAGGAATTCAGATTTTTTATCTGCAAGCTTTAAAGCTTGATGGTTTTTGTAATTCAATATTAAAAAATTAAAAAAAAAAAAAAAAAACCTCTTCGCATGGTGAGGAGATAGTTCAATCAAGTGCGGAGTAAAAATAAAAAAAGGTGCGGAGAGAAAAAAAAAAAACTTTGCCATGATGCGTGTGTGGAAGAATATTTGTCAATCATGATAAAAAAAATTCACAAAATATAAAATTAAGCATATAAAATTATAATAACTTTTTTTTTCAAATAACATAAAAAAAATATTTTTATTTTCAAGAAAAAACACATTTAAAAATTAGCAATTTCATAACACTTTTTTTAATTCTCGAAAATAGAATTATAAAAAAAGGAAACAATATTGAATTAAACATTTAATACTCAAGAAATTCAATATTAAATAAATTTTATACATTTATAACAAATTATAAATCAGCTTACCGTATTTGCAGGCAGCTTATAGTATATACTGCCTACCGTATTTGCAAACAATTTACTGTATTTGCATCTACCGTATTTATAAACAACTTACTGTATTTACAGCTTACCGTATTTGCTACCTACCGTATTTACAACTTACCGTATTTGTAGCCTACCGCATTTGCAAACAATTTACTGTATTTTCACCTTACCTACTTGCAGCTTACAGTATATGCTGGCTATCGTATTTGTAGCTTACCGTATATGCTGCCTACCATATTTGTAGTTTATTGTATTTTTTATATACAGATTTTTGCACTTACAAATCGAGAATGCAAAACACCGTAATTCACTTACCAAGCTGAATTTCAAAAAAAAAATTCAGATTTTTATTTTTTCAATATATGTTGTGCATGTGGCTCATATAGAGTGGAACACAGGTTTTGGATCAAATGGGCCGATGCCGACACAGAGCAGAGCGACGACATCTGCCTTGCCCGGGTTTAATTCACTGTCTGGTTGTTAGGGACGCTGAATGGGGGCGGTATGGTACAGGGGTATTTCTTGTACGGCCTTAAAGTCTTATATGGGCCAGGTTAGGTTAGTATAAATAATATGTTGTAATCCAATTTTTCACTACTAAAAAAAGAAATCTCTACTTCGCTCTCGTGGACGTAGGCACACCGCTGAACCAAGTAAATTCTTGTGTTGATTTTCTTTTTCATCTCTTTAATATTGTGCAGAAAATCCAACAACATAAGATAAATATTAAATATATATCAAGTTGGGTGGTATGACATTATCAATATCACCATCTTTGAAATTGTCATCTATAGATTTAAAAAAAATCATTATTATTTAGTCTAATATATATATATAGGTGCAGAGTGCTGTCCAAAAAAAAAAAAAATTGGTGTGGAGCTGTACGGAGTGTCCGTACCAATTTCGTTCCGAGACTCCCCGCACCAATTTTGTGCGGAGTCCTCGCAATGCTTTTAGACCGAGATCCACACAGTGTGCATGCGAAGAGTGAGAAGAGTTCTCTCCAACTCTCTGCACAATGCGAAGAGTGCACTCCGCATCGTGCGAAGAGTGCGGAGCATTCTCTCTAACTCTCTGCACTGTGCGAAGAGATGGCTCAGCGCTATGCGGAGAGTGCGAAGAGATGGCTCCGCATAGTGTGGAGTTTTTTTCCTAGTTTATATATATTAAAAAAACAATGAATAAAACAACCAATTGCAATAAATTTTAAGTTCAGCAATTCAATTGGAAGGAACAACTTTCCACATAATTGCCTAAATCAAAATAAGTTTGCTTCTCTTAAAGTAAATTGCAAGTATCTCATGATAAAGCTGCTGAAAATAGTTATGTCATTCAAAGAAGATCTATTATATAGAATTCATCATTTAAAAGAAAATATGCATACACTGAACACAAACAGAAACTCTTAAAGACTATCAGAGATTAGAAAATGACCTGAGAAAAGCTTAAAGAAGTACTTATGTCACCAGTCAAATATGCTTCGTGCTTGAGAACTTGCTGATGAAGATATGTAGCACAAAATTTGGCAACCACCTTACCTGTGAAATTCAAGGCATTGATAAGAGAACAATAACGCACTGACCAGATAACAAAAAAATTGGGTAGCAAAACTTGATTTATAGCAAAACATTATTTCAATTCAAACAAATTATAATCTTTAATGGATTTGTATTGTGACTTGTGAGTACAAGATCTCATGACATAGATTATGGTATACAAATGCCTACAGTCAACACTTCATCTTTCTTTTGCCTAGTCATATCTTTTGAATCATAGATATATGCTAAGGAATGCCGATTTGTATTCACAATATTCGTGCCATAGTAAATGGCATGCACCATAATTTAGTATGCAATATAACAACAGTAGAAGTAGAAAAACTTACCCCCATGACCATCATAAACACCAAAGAATGAGGTGGAAGCATCCAAATCAGTAAGCGCTGCATGCTTGAGAAAAAAACAATAAGACCATAGGTTATTCAAGGTAGTGAATAATGCATCTCATTATTACAAAATTACAAAATTTGCATTATAATGTTATACAACTGTCTTCCCTTATTTTCTTTCTTGCACTACTACACTCGCAAGCTCCCTCTCTCAAGCAGCCTAGGTGCCCATGCACTCTATTAAGAAAATGTCTACATTAATCAAATTACCAAATTGAAATTACAAAGTGCCTACATCGATCTCAAGCAACCTCTCGCAACATTGTTTAAATTACTAAATTGAAATTATTTATTAAGAAATTAGGCTCTAATTTTTGTGTGAAAAAGGGGTTGCTTGTAGTGTCTGATTTTTGTGTGAAAAATGGAGAAACAGAAGATTGTAGGTAGAAGAAAGAGAAATGGAAACGATGGTTGCGTGTTGAAATTGAAATAATTTTGAAGCTGTTAAAATCGGGATGGAATGAAAGAATGGGATTCAACACTATTGTAGATATTGCATATCCAGATATTAGAAAAGGCATAGCTATAACGTATGAAAATGGAGAATGAAAAAGTTAAAAAAAAAAAAAAAATGACGCCATTTTTTCTCTTGTACAGTAATTTGGGATTGATTTACTATTCCTTCTACAGTAGCAACTACTTCCCGTTTTTAATAGAAGTTAGATATAAACACAAGGTAATTTGAGGGTTCTCTTCAGCTAGGATCAAAACAAGAAATTATATCGAAAATAATAAGGTTGAAAAATGTTGCAGCGGTGGCGGCAGCGAAAGTGACAGTGGCTGGTGGCGAGAGACCTGATGTGGGGTTTAATTAGGGAAGATGAGTGTCCCTTATTTTTACTATCCAATTTAAGTTTTATTTTATTTTAAGGTTGAAAAGGTCGGTTGACCTTTTGCTTTTTCTTTATCTGGGACATGCGATGAAAATGGATTGACTAGCGAAATGGTTTATACGTTTGGATAATGCCGAAAAATTCTCAAAGATTGGAGATTAAAGTGGAGAGAAAAATATTAGGACTGTTTGCTGCAATTTATCCTTGTTTAATCAATTGGATAACGATTTTGATGGTGTCTGAAATGTTAGAGGATGGATTTGGAGGTATCTGGAAGTTAAGGCTTGGATTGAAGGCATTTTGAAAGATTGAGGATTGATTTAGATGTATCAGAAAGATCATGGATGGCTATGGAAGTTTCTAAAAGTAGGAGAATTAAATTGGAGGTATCTCAAAGTTTAAGGACTGATTCAGAGTTACTTGAAAGCTGAAGAATTGGTTTGGAGTTAAGAGAAAGCTGGATGATTGATTTAGAGTTATCTCAAAGTTGGAGGACTAGTTTGGAGTTCATAGAAAGTAAGGGAACGATTTTGAGTTAGTTCGAGGACTGATTAGGAGATACAAGAAAGTTTAAGGATTGACTTGGTATTAATTTGAATTTCGAGGACTAATTTGGAGTTTATGAAAGGTGAATGACATATTTAGAGCTAAGAGAAAGTTGGATGACTGATTTGAAGTTAAAAAAGTTAGAAAACTAATTTGGAGTTATGAAAAAGCTTGAAGATTGATTTGCGGCTCGAGTGGAATTAGTAGAAAATGAGAGGGTTAAATTAGAGTTCAGAGAAAGTTGGAGGGTCGACATCGAGTTGCCAGAAGTTCGAGGACTTGTTTCAGGTTAACAGAAAGTTGGAGGAGTTATTTGGTGTTATCATTAAGTGCTAGAACTGATTTGTGATAATGAGAAAGTTGGAGGACAATTTTGGAGTTAAATGGAAGTTGGAGGACTTACATGATGTTACTAGAAAGCTGGGGACTAATCTACAATTAACATAAAGTGCCATGATTGATTTGTGTTTAAAAGAAAAGTTAAGGACTGATTTGAAGTTATCGAAATGTTGGAAGACTCATTTGCAGTTACTAGAATGCTGGAGGATTGAATTGGAGTAATAGAATGAGAACACTTATTTCCAGTTACTACAAAGTTGAAGGACTGAGTTATTAAATGTTGGAGAACGATTAGGAGTTGACAGAAAGTTGAAGGATTTATTTAAACTTACAAAAACTTTGAGGATTGGTTTTGGAGTTTATAGGAAGCTCCGGGACATATATCTATAATATATATTAATATTAATCTATTAAATATTACATTAAGTGAGAATCATTTTGGACGATTTTGATCCTACGACAATTCAATTATTTCAATAATATATTACATTTCTTTTTTAATATATAATGAATACTATAAAATCCTTGTCATAAATGAATTTCGCATTATTAATTCTCAAGTAATTAACATTCACATCAATTCAGATTCGATGAATTTTGACTTGATGAATATTGATTTACATGAATCTAAAATTATTATAAATGAATTTATTTCTATTCATGTATCTAAGAATTTTAATTGATGTTTAAATTTATGTACTAGCAATTCATTCTTATGTATCAAATGTAGTATAAAAATGTTGTTCATTTATAGCATTTCATCATCACAAAAAATTTAAATCATAGAATTTAAGTACAATTTCTTCTTTTAAATATCTATCATAAATTTTATTTTATTTAGTTTGTTTGAGATTTATCAAATCCTCCAAACAAGTTGTATAGAGGGATTTTATGATTATTTGAAAATGTTCTTGTGAGTAACTTTTATTCACTAATGCTTGTTGAACAAGACTATTGATAGAAAATTTAAGAATCACATAATCATTGATATAATGTAACATGACACTTTATCATTAAACTGTTTTAAATACAGTCAACTCTTTCGTCAAATTACATTTTGCCAACTAATATTATGTCACTTCATTTGTCAACCACTTTCTATCATAGTGGCATAACCGAAGATTTACATAATTTTACATAATTAGGTAACAACCTGCTCAAATTGAAAGTATAAATAAGAGTATGAAACACAGTTATCATGTATGTCATAATGTCAACAACAAATATTTCTATTTCGAAATGTTAACATGGTTGTAACACTAGTCGAATTTTTTTTTTTTTAACATTCATTGTGATCGGCATTGATATGTTTCAGACAAAAATATATGTATGTTTCATTCATGTATGGCCAAAAAAAAAATAAAGGCCAATGAACGCTGCAATTTGCATGTGGGAGTGGCTCCACTAACAAGCAATCTCCTTTTTTTATTTGTTTGATAATTCAGTGGGCATAAATTTCATCACTATCGTAATTATGTTGTAGGATCAGACAAAAACAAATATTCCAGAACAGTTATATAGAGGGATATGATGAATAGTTGAAAATGTTCTTGTGAGTAACTTTTATTCACTAATGCTGGTTGAACACGACTTTTGATAGAAGATTTAAGAATCATGTTACAGTGACATAATGTCACATGACACTTCATCATTGAACTGTTTTAAACACAGTCAACTTTTTCGTCAAATTACATATTGCCAATTAATATTATGTCACTTCAGCTGTCAACCACTTTCTGTCAAAGTGGCATAACCCAAGATTTAAATAGGGGCTAAGAGCCCCTATTTGAGTAGCATCTCTCTTATTCATTACTATTACATTGGCAAGCAAGAATTTTTATCCATCTAATGATAGGCTTGGTGATTTGATACACACACACACTAGTCTTTGCACGGGCATTATTATTTTAAAGGTAATGTTAGTGTGTTTATAAATGTGTTCGATTTTCGTGAATTACATCATCAACAAATATTGCACGGGCTAGGTTATTTTGAAAGTAATGTTAGTGTGTTAAATGTGTTCATTTTTTGTGAATTACATTATCAACTCAATCACTACTAAAAAACAAGGCTTCAAGCATGGATTTTTCGTGCCTGAAACCTTAATATACGTTGCTATTACTTTTTACCAACGAAATTTTTGCAACCACAAATTCGTTGGTAATGTGAGGGTTGCTGATAGTTACCAACGGATCGAGCTGTTGGTAAAGAGTAAACATTTTACCAACGGATTTTTCGTTGGTAAAGTATGAATTTTTTCCCAACGGATTTTTCCGTTGGTAAGTGTGAATTTTTTACCAACGGAATTTCCGTTGGTAATAGTCTAAATCAATACCAACCGATTTTTCGTTGATAAATGTCTATCATTATAATTGCTAAAAATCAATATTGTAAATAGTTGTAGGGTAAAAAAAATTATTTATTTATATTTTATTATTGATATTATTATTATTATTATTATTATTATTATTATTATTATTCATTTATTTATTTAATAATTATAATTTTTTGTTTTAATTTTTAGCCAACTAAATTGAAAGGCCAAAATATTGTTTAACCCCCTATTGGACCACAAATTTATAGAGGACAACTACAAAGACATTTTTATAAACTTTCGATGTGGGATAAGTGAATTATTTCTACCGACGGATAATCCGTTTCTAATTACCAACGGAATATCCGTTGCTGAAAGCTCAAAATGTTAAACGGTTATATTAGGCACGGAATATCCGTTGATAAAGAGATATCATTTTTACCAACGAAAAATTCGTTGCTAATTACCAACGGAATATCCGTTGCTAAAAGCTCAAAATGTTAAACGGTTATATTAGGCACGGAATATCCGTTGGTAAAGAGATATAATTTTTACCAACGAAAAATTCGTTGGTGATTATCGTAGATAAAAGTAAATTACTTTTACCAACAGATAATCCGTTTCTAATTACCAACGGAATATCCGTAGGTAAAAGATCAAAATGTTAAACGGTTATATTAGGCACGGAATATTCGTTGGTAAATAGATATCATCTTTACCAACGAAAAATTTGTTGCTAATTATTATAGCTAAAAGTGAATTACTTTTACCAACGGATAATCCGTGCCTAATTACCAACGGATTGCATCCGTTGGTAATTTTCTGTACATTACCTACGGAATATCCGTAGGTGAAAGATGTGAAAGATCTAAATGTTAAATGGTTATATTAGGTACGGAATATTCGTTGGTAAAGAGATATCATCTTTACCAATGGAAAATTTATTGCTGATTATCGTAGCTAAAAGTGAATTACTTTTACCAACGGATAATCCGTTATTGAGCATGTATGGAAATTTACTAAGTTATATCATTCTAGATCAAGCAAGCAAACAAAGGAATTCATTTTTTTAGTAATAAATATTCTATTGTCAGTAACAACAGTAGAGAGATTTAAAATTTCTAATTCTTTTGATTTGTGATTAAGTACGAGAAACTATAGCTTATGTCCAACTTCATTTCCTAATTACTTTCAATTCACTGAAAGTATTTTATCCTACAGCAGCATATGAACACTTTAATAGATTTACAAAATAAGTTCATCTATAATGCTTTTACATGTACCTTCCCATCACAATAAACATTCGCTCCCGTTGCTCAACATTCAAAAGACATTGTTATTTTAGTCCAAAAGAATTACCAAAATAGCATACTTCATTCAGTTATTAATAACACTAAAATAGACCCCATTATTATTGAAAAAATTGAATTATGGAACAAATGATGCAAAGGAAGACCTGGCATTTCGAGAAAGCACAAATGCAACTATGCTAGAAACTCCACGCTAACTAAGAATCCCTCTAGGGAGGCATGAAAGGTCAAAAATTGTATCTCATCTATTGCTAAATCTAATGGGGTTAAGGATGATGCACTTGGAGTTAGACCATTTGTTCTCTGCAACTAAAGTTATTCAAGACTCAGCAAACAACTCTCTCTCTTTTTCTAACATGTTCGTATATCTTTATGTGTCTGCGTGCTTGCTAGTTGTTTGTTTGCTTGTTGACTCACTCTTAATTTTGCATGGAACTCACCTTTGATTTTAGTATTTCATGCTTCAAATTAAAATAATCTCAAGCTGGAAAGACAACAAACGAAAGCTCCACACTATGAAGATAGATTTTCAATAAGTTTCATAAGGCAAATATCGCCTCGAATTGAACTAAAACCTGCAAATGTAAATTGTCGTGAATGCAGAAGTTGATCAAGCTCCAAACCCTGCTCATGAAACCATGTCCCTCAATAACACGTAAATTAAATATAATTAAATACGATATATTGCAAGCATCTTTGCCTATTCAAAACAAATAGAAAATATTAAATCAAATTAAAAAAAAAACTAAAATAGCTCAAATTTTCACACAACAAGTCCATAACACGTTCTGCATTGCCAACTGTGATCGTTTTCCCTATCAATTTGTCCAACATATAGAAAGGCTATATTTTCTCATTTATTGCCCTCAAAACACCGTAACAGTCACCGAGCATCAGCATAAAGCACGAGTATCTTGGATAAAATAATTTATGAAAAACATTATTAATCTGGAGCTGATAGAACTTCCACTGAGACAAACAGTATGCCATGGTTTGGTAAAATGTGCAAGTGAGCATATAAAACAGTACATTGGTAGTTGACACATTGCCTATGCTATTCCGTCATATCTCTTCAGCATGAAAGAAGCCAGGTATTTTTACTAAGTTAAAGAAATACCTTATAAGCGGATCTGCAAACTTAATCACAGACTTTTCACTCAATGGGCAAGTAACATTCAAAAGATTACACTGGGTAATATTTCAAGTGCTTCCTATGTGGTTTTTTTTTTCTCCGATTATATGTGAATATGAAGAGAACCGACCATATCTTAAAGTATCAAAATGGCGACATTTATGAACAGAGGAAAACCAGGTAATGAACAGTGAGAATTGAAGATTTGAAGAATTAGATGAAAACAACCAACCGTCTCTTAATGTAGCAAAATGGCATCATTTATGAATCCCACCACATTATTATCCCAGCATATGCACACAACAAAGTGAAACCATTGCTATAAAGTTAAACCAATGCTATGAGATCTCCAGAAATACTTTTGTTTGCACATGTATAGTCACCCATAATAGAAGCTAGTTATTAGCATATCATTGGCAAGTAAAAAACCAAAAAACTTTAGCTCCTTCATTCATTACCATTTATACAATAAGTTGATTATAGTAGAATAATGATAATGTCATATACAAGAATTGAGGCACTCCTATAATGATAAAGTAGCAATACCAAGTCCCGAAAGAAGATGGTGTGAGAATTCAAGGTAGTTGAGAAAAGAAAACGAAGGATAAAAAAATGTATTAACATAATAGGGAAAGAAAGCCAGTAGAAATGTTTTCATGTGAATAGTCCTCAATCAATGGACGAGAAAAAGAAAGGACTAAAATGTATTTTAAAAAATGTTCTTTCTGTTTGTTTTTCTTAATTGTTTGAAGCTGGAAAGAGGGATTGGTTGTTGAATTACAGTATGTCAATGTAGCACATCAGCATTTCATCGAAGCAAGCACTTAAATATTACCAAGTGAGAATCAACGTTGAGAACTAAAACAAAGCATTACCTTCATGTCATCTGAATCATTCAACACATATGTGAACCTCTTTTCCTTGCGAGAACGAGCTGAATTAGATATGTTCCATTTACCTCCCACACGGTGCATCGTTGAAATCTAAATGATAAATAGAGCACATAATAAAATATATTTAAAATGTCTCTTGTTATTATTGTTTGGAGATTAAAATACTAATGTTCTCTTACTTAATAATTGCAAAAATTCAAGATTATTTTTATAACAAAAAAATCAAGAATAATGAGGATTGAATAAGTCTTAGATTTTTGGACGTGTTTTTATTTTTAACTCTAATATCAATAAAGGCTGATGTTGGGCTAGATAGAGGCACAAAGTACCAACTCTTCACCTTTTTAGGGATGCTAAGTGAAGTCAAATAATCTTAGCAACACATTCAAGTAATCTAGCACGTAAATTTTCACCAAAATCAACACCAAGAAGGAATAAAATGTATGTTGCATATTCATTGCAACAGAATATGCTTCACAAGGATGTACTGCTCTATCCTCATGATGATTTTACTTTGAAAATCATAAACATATGAATATGTATTACTAAAAGATAACCAACTCAATGCAGCAAGAAATTGCTATTTCTTACAAGAGCACTCCGGATGAGCAGACTTCCCCCAAGCCCATGCATACTACAAACATCAAACACTTTGCCTCGAATCAGTGGAATGTCCATATCTATAGATGCTTTGGATTGCCAATGTCTCTATCATCTTAATTATTTTCCTTTCAAATCATAAGCATATGATTATATAATACTAAAGATAATGTACTTGGCACAACATGAAATCTCTATTTCTTACGAGAACACTCGGTAGGAGCAAACCTCCTAGCCCCATGCATGTTACAAATATAAAAGGACAACTTCACCTCAAATCAGATGAATGTCCATAACATAGATGCTTTGAGCTTGAAGAGGTAAAGGTCGATTTCAATTTATCAACTTACTTCCTAGTTCCTAATAAAATAAAAATTTTCAATTATTTAGTAAAAGTTAAATATCCATCACTGTCATGCAATCTCTCTATCCCTTTCACGAGTCTTAATCAAAAGCCCTCGTCCTAGAATTCTCATTATATTATTGTTGGGCTGTGATGCCATTTGATCTGGTCCAACTATTAGGCAATGATGAAAGGCCCAAATATGGATTCAATACTTGGTCCATTATTTAGATACCTAGAAGGCCCACTTAATCGAGCCCAATACCCAGCCCACACATCTTAGTCGCTCTTGGACCGTTGGATTGACCCTCTGATCAACGGTTGATGGTTTTAACTATAAATACGACCCTTAGCTCGAGTTTGGGAGCTGGATCGTCATTCCGTTCTCTGATTTTTCTCTCTACCTTCTGGAACCTTCGTGTGCTTCGTCTTTGTGACTCTTCCTTCTTCTCTATGTGAGATTTCTGATTGATTATCTTTGTGATAATCGTGTCCTTGTGTGATTCTCCTTTGTGTGAGTAATCTGTTGAAGGTAGGCTGTCCATTTTTGGTTTCCAGTGAAGCGACTTTGTGTGTTGGGGTTGTGAGGGCTTGTGTTTGAGTTTCGGTGCCTCTGTGATGGTAAAAGGGGCGTGGTCTGAGCCTACAAATGAAAGATCTAAACCTTGATGTAGTGGTTTAGGATTTATGTTGTAATCTGCAGTTTCCATATTTCGGTTGAATATTTTCAGATCTTGATTTAATAGTGGTATCAGAACTATCTGTGTTCGTTCTTGAGTCTTCGATTGAAGGTTGAACACTGGAAAATTAATTTCTAGGTGTTCGACTGGAGATCATGAAACCCTAGTTTTTTATTTGAGTCGACCTAGTGGTCTGTGGAGCTAATTCGAACCTGGACTGTGGAATGTGAGGGATTTTCTGTGAGTCCTCGCTGTGATCTGTAAAAGAACTATAAAACTAAGATCCTGTGGGTTTGTTTTGTGCTGGAACCCTAATTTTTGGAGCTGCAAGGGCTCGAAACTGGAAGGACTTGAAGCTGTAAGGGCTCGATGTGTGTCTTGGTGACCTGCAGTGCATTCATCCTTGCTGCAATAATTTGTTCCCGATTTCAACTGGTGGTTAATTGTGTAACCACCATCGGTTTGCACTTCTTGAACCCTACACGACTGCACACTCACTGAACACTGCTTTTATGTGCACATGCATCTATGTTGATATGTTCAATTACTGTATATTGTAACCTGTTACATTAGTTTGTGATATCTTGTTATATTTGCCTGTGATCGTTTAAGTTTGGGTGATTCAAATTGAGCCTTGACCTGAGAACTCGATTCTCACGGAATCCTGGTGAATTTGATCAACCTTAGGTCCTGCAGATATTGATTTTTTAATCCTAAGATATGGTTCTTGCCTGCATTGTTGTATGTTCTGGTTCTTGTGGTGTTTACATTAGAATATCTACTGATCCTGTTATTGATTGAAACTATTTGTGAATAAAAATAATTGTGGCTCATTCATTTGACTGCATATTACTTTGTGTGATCTAAAACATAATTTTTTTGCGAAGGTCAAATTCAACAGATTTTTCAAAAGTTGATCATCTGTTCTGTTATAATTTGTGAAAAATACTGTCTGTTAGTTTTTCACAATAAAACATGACAAAATATTTTGAATTTGGTGTTTTTGATGGAAAAGGGCATTTTCCCATTTGGCAACAAAAAATACGAGGTGTTTTAGTTCAGCAAAAAGTTTCTAAAGCAATAACAGATGAATTTCCTGATACCATGACAGATGATCAAAAGGAAGAATCTGATGAACTTGCTTATACCTCCATTATTTTGCATTTGTCTGATCAAGTTTTAAGAAAAGTAGGCAAACATGATACTGCTAAGGCCCTATGGGATGAATTAGAGAAGCTTTACCTACCTAAGTCTTTGCCTAATAAGTTGTTTCTATTAGAGAAATTTTTTAGTTTTAGAATAGATCCAGCTAAAGACTTAGAAGACAGCTTAGACATTTTTAATAAGTTAGTTCAAGACATTATTAATACAGGTGAGAAAGTTTCTGATGAGTATAAGGCTGTAGTACTACTTAATGCTATACCTGAAGCCTATAAAGAGGTTAAAGCCACCATTAAGTATGGTAGAGATACTCTTACACCTGATATTGTCATAGACTCTTTAAGGAGTAAGGAACTTGAACTTAAGTCTGAGAGAGGTAATAGTGGCCATGAAAACTTGTTTGCTAGAGAGAGGACTTTAAGTAGGTCTAGTGGTACTCAGGAAAGCCGTAATAGTCAAGGAAATAACAGTAGGAGAAAGTTTAAAAGTAGAGGCAGGTCTAAGTCAAGGACTAGGACTAAAAAGTGTTATGGGTGTGGGAAATCTGGACATTTTATTAAAGACTGTTATAAGAAGAAAAATGAACAGAAACAAAAGGGTGTTGATGAAGGTAATGTGGTAGAATATGAAGGTTCTGCCACAGTTGATGTATATGCTGTGACTGAAAATTTACATAGCTCTGCAAATGTTGTTGATGAGAATTAGAATCAAGAATAGATCTTGGATTCTGGTTGTACCTTCCATATGACCTTTAAGAAGGCATATTTAGATAATTTTAAGAAAATTGATGGAGGAGAAGTAGTTATGGGCAATAAATGTAGCTTGCAGAGTTGAGGGAGTTGGGAATGTCACTTTGAAATTCGATAATGGATACATTTACACTCTTGAAAGGGTGAGATATGTTCCTGAATTGAATAGGAATCTGATTTCCATGGAAATCTAGATGATATGGGATTGCAAGGAAAAATAGGAGATGTCTTCTTGAAAGTGATAAAAGGATCACTTGTTATTTTTAAAGGTGTTAAAAGAAATGGGATTTATGTGATCAAAGCTAGTACAGTGTTTGATCACATAGGTAAGTCTTCTAGTGTAGAAGTTGATGGTACCTTAAAGTGGCACAAGAGATTGGCCCATGTAGGTGAAAAGGGCCTACACATCCTTTATAAGAAAGGTGTGTTTGGGAAGGACTCTATATCTAAGGTGTCTTTTTGTGAAAACTGCACCTTAGGAAAACAGCATAGGCTGCATTTTAACACAGGAAAACATAGAACCACCTCTATCCTTGAGTATATACATGCTGATTTATGGGGGGCCTTCATCCACTATCACTCAAGGAGGAAATGGATATTTCTTGTCCTTGATTGATGACTATTCTAGGAAGGTTTGGGTTTATTTGTTGAAACACAAATCTGAAACCTTTGATAAATTTAGAACTTGGAAGATTCTGGTGGAAAATGAGATTGGGAAGAAAATTAAGATCCTTAGGACGGATAATGGCCTTGAGTTTTGCAATGCTGAATTTGATTAGTTGTGCAAAGAATCTGGTATTAAAAGGCATAAAACTGTACCTTATACACCTCAGCGAATGGAGTGGCTGAGAGGATGAATAGAACCTTGCTAGATAAGGTTAGGTGCATGTTGATAGGCTCAGGTGTCCCTAAGATGTTATGGGGTGAAGCTGTAATGACAGCTTCATATATTGTTAATAGGACCCCCTCAAGTGCTCTAGGAGATAAAACCCCAGAAGAGCTATGGACAGGACATGTTCCTGATTATTCTCATTTAAGAATCTTTGGTTGTGCCGCCTATTCCCATCAAAGTATAGGAAAACTTGAACCTAGGGCCCAAAAATGTGTTTTCTTGGGATATCCCGATGGGGTTAAAGGTTATAGGCTATGGAGTAAAGAAGTAAAAGGTTTTAGAATCATCACCAGCAGAGATGTTACTTTTGATGAGTCAAAAATGCCTTGCTTAGAAAATAAAGAGCCAAAAGGGCTACCTGGTGATGAAAGAGGTGATAATACCAAGCTGCAGGTGGAGCTTGGCTTACCTACTGAACCTGTTAGTGATGAACAGGTAGATGAAGAAGCTGAAACAGCTTCTGATCCTCAAGAAAATGAAGAGGAAAGTGTTCAAGAAAATCTGGAAAGTCAGCCTGATGAATTGGGAGATTACCAATTAACTAGAGATAGGACTAGGAGAGAAGTAAGAGAGCCTGTTAGGTATGGGGATTACCTTTCACTTGCTGTTTTGTCCTATCATGACTTAGTGTTTAAAGAACCAAAATCTTATGAAGAGGCAATGAGCTGCAAGCAGTCTGAGAACTGGCATGCTGCTATAATAGATGAGATGGACTCCTTAATGAAAAATGAGACTTGGACTTTAGTTCCAAAACCTGCAGGTAAGACCCTTGTTGATTGCAAGTGGATCTTTAGTGTTAAGGAGGGAAATACTGAAAAGGTGCCCATAAGATTTAAGGCTAGATTTGTAGCGAAAGGATTTACGCAAAAAGAAGGCATAGATTATAATGAGATATTTTCACCTGTGATAAAGTACACAACAATTAGAGTTATGCTTGCC
>NC_036245.1:10048876-10053291 GCF_002742605.1 Olea europaea var. sylvestris | reverse complement strand
ATGTCGTTTTTAGTATTGATGTACTATTGTTTTATTTTTTTATCGTCATTAAATCCATGACCAAAACCTCGACATTCATCTTCGAAAAAATTTTGCCCGCACTGAATTAAAATCCTGGCTCCGCCCCTGGCTATAGGAATGAAAAGAACAAAAAAATTGTTCATTTTGTTATTCAAATGATAAGCTCATGGGGATAAAGAAAAGAAGACAAAAAGGAAAAAACAACTGGATCAACATTAAGCTGGAGGACATTTTATTTCTTGTTGAAAATTAAATTTGTGTTTTCTACAGCACCAGGTAAGATAGGGAACTGATTTTTTTGAATTAGTGGTGGAATGGATAATTGAATCTTTAGCTTTAATTTTTGGGAGCTCTGTTACTGTTATTTTCTAGCATGAAAGGTATGGGTTAGGTTTGAAAAATTGTATGTGTATTTGGTTAATTGAAGTTGGAAATATAAATAAAGAACATGAAATTGAAGCCAGTATGTGTTTGTGCTTTTGTTGTAGAGAAATTAGGTAGGAAATGTATTAATATAATTTTGTTATATGCACCTACAATTTGATTATATGGATTTGTAAGATGGTCAAAGGATAGAATTGAAGTGGGAAATAGAACATTGATATATAGAGTAGTAGAATTATTTGTACCTATTTTCCTGAAAGAAAGAATTCTTCTTCTATGATTAGAGGCGGTGGTGACTCTGTAGGACTCAAACGGATTCATAAACAATTGTTGGCAAAAAGATAATGATTAAAGGGGATAAAATTAAATGAAAATGAAGTGAGACGATGGTGGCTATAGGAATAAAAAAAATTGTTCATTTTATTATTCAAACGAGAAGCTCAATGGGATAAAGAAAAGAAGAGGAAAAGAAGACAAAAAGAAAAAAACGACTGGATCAACATTAAGCTGGAGGACATTTTATTTCTTGTTGGAAATTAAATTTGTGTTTACTACAGCATCAGGTAAAATAGGGAACTGATTTTCTGAATTAGTGGTGGAATGGATAATTGAATCTTTAGCTTTAATTTTTTGGGGGCTCTGTTACCGTTATTTTCTAGCATGAAAGGTATGGGTTAGGTTTATGTGTATTTGGTTAATTGAAGTTGGAATATAAATAAAGAACTTGAAATTGAAGTCAGTATGTGTTTGTGCTTTTGTTGTAGAGAAATTAGTTAGGAAATAGATTAATATAATTTTCTTATATGCACTTACATTTTGATTATATGGATTTGTAAGATGGTCAAAGGATACAATTGAAGTGGGAAATGGAACATTGATATATAGAGTAGTAGAATTATTTGTACCTATTTTCCTGAAAGAAAGATTTCTTCTTCTGTGATTAGAGGCGGTGGTGACTCTGTAGGACTGAAACGAATTCATAAAAAATTGTTGGCAAAAAAATAATGATTAAAGGAGATAAAATTAAATGAAAATCATGAAGTGAGATGATGGTGGCTGTAGGAATAAAAAAAATTGTTCATTTTACTATCCAAACGGGAAGCTCAATGGGATAAAGAAAAGAAGAGGAAAAGAAGACAAAAAGAAAAAAAAACGACTGGATCAACATTAAACTGGAGGACATTTTATTTCTTGTTGGAAATTAAATTTGTGTTTACTACAGCATCAGGTAAAATAGGGAATCGATTTTCTAAATTAGTGGTGGAGTGGATAATTGAATCTTTAGCCTAAATTTTTTGGGACTCTGTTACCGTTATTTTCTAGCATGAAAGGTGCTTTTGTTGGGTTTAGAAAATTGTATGTGTATTTGGTTAATTGAAGTTGGAAATATAAATAAATAACATGAAATTGAAGACAGTATGTGTTTGTGCTTTTGTTGTAAAGAAATTAGTTAGGAAAGGGATTAATATAATTATATTATATGCACTTACTATTTGATTATATGGATTTGTAAGATGGTCAAAGGATAGAATTGAAATGGGAAATTGAACATTGTTATATAGAGTAATAGAATTATCTGCACATGTTTTCTTGAAAAAGAGAATTCTTCTTCTATGATTAGAGTGATTAATTACTTCTGTGTTGTACTTTGTACAACTTTTATTTCAATTTTGTGAAAATAGTTCTTACTTAACGAAATTAATTCTTTATTGCATTTGTAGTATTAGAATCTGTTCAACATGAATATGTTAAGAAATCATGAACTATAAATAAAATTTTATATTTTTGTATTAACTTATACACCTATTTTATCTTTTAGGCTGTCAATAAACAGGGTCATTGAATAGTAGAAAAAAGCAAAAATAAAAAATAATAATAATGGCTCTGAATTTTTTTGTTGGTTTAGTTTGGATGTCTATGTTTCGTATGTTTAAGAAATTAAGTTAGCTTATCGTTATCATGGATGCTTCAAAAACATGTCTGATGGAGCGATTGGTTCTCTTAACTTCAAAACAATGTTCCATCGACAACAAGAAAATCAAAGGCAAAGGGATCAACGAAATCGATTTCGAACTGGCTGCGGCGATCATCATAAGAGGATAACTAATCCTATGTGATCCAGAAATAATAATTTCGATGTTGTACAAATGCAACAATCTATAATGTATCATGATTTGGTGCTTCTACTTCAAACCAAGAGATACGTCATATTTCCAATTTTATATTACGAAGTGGTTGTAATATATTGAATATACCAACGATTGCATGCATATTACTGACAAGTAATAGCTGTAAACATTGTGGTGCAAAAAAATTTTATAAAGAAATTAAAAGCTTCTGTTGCTCTGATAGAAAAGTTCATCGCTGTATACCTGATTCACCAAATGAATTGTACAATTTGTTTACTTGATCGGATTCCTGGTGTACACATATTATTGCTTTGACGAAACAATTGATAAATTAGAACAAAGCTTACAAGACGATTTTTTTGAATACTTTGACTTCAAATGGGATTCCACTGCGTGAATTGTAGTTTAAGATAAACTATCATGTGATGTTATTGTGGCACATCAATCCTTCAGAAGGGTTATGGAATGGGACACATCTTACCTGTAGAAAATTTGATAAGAATGTAATTTTTGTTGAAATAACAGCTGGTGAATATTGTGAAAAACATGTTTTCTTACCAAGAATTCCTTTTATACCTCTAAAAATTGATCAAACTTCAATTCATTTTAAAAGAACTCAAATTTCCGATTAGGTCATGCTTTGCAATGCCAATAAATAAAGCACAAGGTCAAAAGAAGGAATTATTCCATTAATCCTTTCTACTAATAGTGGAATCAATGGTGCAATACCATAGGTTTATTTTTTTACTTTACCTCATTCCACTTGATTTCGTTGGTTTGTATCTTCCTGAACCAACTTTTTGTCATGATCAGCTTTATGTTACATTGTCAAGAGCTAAAACAAGCAAATGTTTAAACGTTTTACTACAGCCATTAAGCACTAAACATTTACATTGTATATGTACTAAGAACTTTGTCTACAGAGAAGTTCTATCGTTCGTACATTTGTAGAACTATAACTTCTTTGTAATTATTCTTTAAATGTTTTAGTCACCCATTGTTATAATTAGATTGCTGATTTTTTTATTCTATATCTGTTGCTCATTTCTTTTTTCTATAATTAATTTAGCTTTGGAACATTTGAAGCTTTATAATATTTGTGTATATTTTATACACTTACCTTGATTTGACAATATGGTGCTCTAAAATTTTTGTGAGTACTGATTATTATGTTGCGTACATCAATTTTGAGTTATTGTTTCGTGCTATAATTTATAGAAGACTATGAAACATTTCGAAGTTTCATGAGCATTCTTTATTTTAAACCATAAGTTCACTAGAATTTCTTTTTGTCCTATAGAAATGCAATATAAAGTTTACTACATTCATTATTCAGTTTTATTAAAGTAGCCCTTTCCTTTTCTTTTTCCTTTTCCCTTTTCCCTTCCATCAAAGAATACTCATCTGGCCTTTTAAAATCTATTAAAATAATTACAGAAAACTATGTTATAGAGTGTCATTACATCTTGCCGCAGTTAATTCATTAGTTTTCCTTTGATATATTTGGGAATGCTAAATACCTAGAAAATAGTATAATAGTGAGATAAAATATTTTAATAGTTATAATAGTTATACTGTATTAATTCCCTAATGCTCAAATTATATCTTATTATCTACCAATGTATTTTTTTTTTTTTCTCTTCACCGTTCATGTTTTTCCTTTTCCCTGAAGTGTCCTAAAATGTTCTGTATGCTAATTTCAATGATTCATATATTTGCAGGGACACAAAAGTAAAGAACACTATTGGAGCTCTTAATTTTGCTCAAGAAAACCAAGCAATAAAGAGGCAAAAGCATGGAGGAGGAAGTGAATATTATAATGTTAAATTTTTTTCCCACTGTAAGTAGCTTTGTTTTTTTTTTTTTTTTTTTTTTAAATTT
>NC_036245.1:10034102-10048776 GCF_002742605.1 Olea europaea var. sylvestris | reverse complement strand
CGAAACAGAACATAGTTCCATACTCGTACCAAATTAAGGTAGAAAATTATGAATGTTCCAAAGTTCATGACAAATGATATGATAGAAAATACCGAATTCATGCTAACTACATTTACTTCCATAGAAATCCTTGATTGATAAACTCTTGATTATTGAATTCATAGTATTAGTATAAATAGAATAATTCTAGAAGAAAATTTTAATAAGCTTGACTTGTGGATGAATAACTATTTATAAATTACAAACATCTAAAAACATGTCTTTTCGAAGTTAAGAAAACAGAATTTTATGCATAATAGGTCTTTCATTTAGCTTTTCCTTTACTCAGTTTCTGAAAATCCACATCAGTGACATTGGTATGTAGATAGATCACACCATATTTCTCCCACTTACAGAAAGAGAAAACCGTAGGAGAGTGTAAGGAAAATTTTAAAGTAATATCCCAATGAACCAAATATGAAAAAAATTGTATCAAACACTTGCAAAGAGTTTTTATGGTACATTGTTTTGTCATAATTACAGGTTGGAAGCAGAAGATAAGAAAGAAAGTGAAATTGAATTAACATTTACAACTTAATCAGAGGGAAACTTTACCCCCTTTTCCAGGATAAATTGAAAAGAACTTTGCGCCTTAGTAACAGGATTATTCGACAAAACAAAGGTATTAGCTTCTAAAAGTGTCAAAACAAAAAGGTACTTGAGTTGACAAAGTTTTACCTTTAGATGCAAGGGAAGTAGGAAAACTAAAAGAAACAACTACTGGTTTTCCTTTTGTCAAGCATGTTTTATAGTTCATTAAATTTTCACGACTCTTATCCAGAAAAAGTAAAGAAAATGAACATAACCATATATTCTAACAAGGAAAGATTCAGAACCAATTCGCAAATATTGATCTTTTGAAAAATCATCACCGCACCTAATAAACACGGCAAATGATTAAAAGGAAATAGAAGGAAAAACAACCCAATACTCTATAAACAGACTCAAACAGCCCCGTGTATTCTTCAATTTTAAAGTATTTCACGTAAATCAAATATGGAGAAGCCTGAGATTCCTGTCATAGCAATCAAAAATTTAGAGAAAAGCTTCCTCATAAGCACTCCAAAACATGATCACGTTCCCTACAAATCATCTTTCTTTCTTTCTTTCCTTTTTCTGGTTTTTGAAATGACATTTAGTATAATATTAAAACCTCATTATAAAGTTGAGAAGACCAAAAAACTGACCTAGCACTGGGAGGCCTTCTGGGAACTTCAGGTTCAAACTCAACAGGGAGTCCAAGAAACCCATTGAACCTATCAAATGTGACATGGGCAACATGTCTGACATTAGTAGGCAACCCAATTTCCATTAATTCTTCAACCCTACAATTTTCAGCTGCACAACAACCCACCAAAGATTTCCTAAAAGCAGTCACCAAAGCAGCCAAAACAGACAATTGATCCCCCTCCTCTTTTTGTTCTTCTACATCCTGTTGTGCTTGTGTACTATTATTTCTCCTGAAAAAATCTATCGACTGAATGTTAATAAGAGAGTGCAACCCGTCATCCACAGAGCTTGAAGGAGAAGCCATTTATGGTGGTGGGGAATGCTCAATGTCTATCATTTATTTTGTGTAGTGTGCATGTGAAGATTGGATTTTTGGGTTTAAATGGAGGGAAAATGGGTGAACTTTGATACGTTTTCTTGCTTGTTTTGGTAAATTAATTTGGAATTTCGATGATGGGTTGGTAGATTGGAAATTGGATTAACAATTGAATATAAATTCTTGAGAATTTGGTTTGAGTAGAGTCTGTTTAAAGTAAAGGTTTTATGGAAGGTGAAACGTATACATCAGCATTCATTCCCCTCCCCCGTCTTTGCTCATTGTTTATATGTTTGCATGGATACGTATTCTTTAAAGCTGTAGATTCTTAGGACTAGGAGATGATAGAAATTCCAGTACACCAAGTTTGGAATGAACAGGTATGGTTCGTCCACGTCCCAGACACTATAATATCCAACGAGGACTGAAGAAACTAATATATGTGCATATTTTTCATAAAAGCTGGCACTCATATCATAATCGATCTATTTCATTTAAAAGTTAATCAACCCATAAAACAGCAACCTGTGTTTAGCAGGGAATCCATCCAATTCCCTTTTTGCAAGCAAACTTGATTAGTAAAGTCCAGGTTCGTTTCAACGAGTTGTTAGATATCATTTCACCATCTGAAATGGAATTTGAAGGGTCAATTAAATATTCTGCATTCTTAAAGACAGATTAACAAATGAATAAGGCCCAGTCGCCAGCACTTCTCATTCTGCTGTTTCTTCTCGTAGAATTAATTGGTATTTGAAAACTAATTTGTAAAATAACTTCATCTTCGAAAAGAGCATTTAGAGGAAATCACATTCAATCAAATTCCTCTAAAAGCTCTTTCGTAACCAAACGAGTTTAGAAGCAACATTTGCATCTCAAAAACTCATTTTAAACGGACCTTAAACAAATCTCAATGTTAACTTGGATTTCGATGTATTAACACCCGGAAAAGTAATGCCTAAAATACTATGAATAGTTCCGCACAATTATGTTGTAAGCATTCGTTACAAGAAGTGGGAAACTATTTAGAGAATTCACAACAGAATTGGCTTTGCGTGGACTAGAGCCGCCTGCGTTGCTTTAATAGTTCTTAAATATCGTCTTTCACCTACAAGCAGCTTAGCATAATCTCCACCAATAGATAACGTTAATTTCCTTCAGATGTGGCGGTGCCGCGGCAGTGGATCTGGAATAGTGGCGGGACGTGGGAAAGATGATGAATTTTTTTTCCTTTCTTTCTGGACTTTCTAAGTGAAATCCATTTATTCTTTTTGTAAAAGTTATGAAACTCAATTGTAATTTTTTCTTATTTTTTGCTGTTTTATTGCTTTTGTTTATTAAGAGGACAAATTCATCACTTTACGTTAAATTAACAGCAAAATTGGGTGGAATAACGTGATTTGCAATTAAATGAAAGAATGCAAATGTGCTGTGCTAAAAATGTTGAGAATAGATAAGTAACAGTTTACAAAGATTGAAAACAAAAGGTGCAAATTTCTCATAAAAATATTACTACAAATGATCGCAGTGGTGGAGAATGTAACAGTTATAATTAGCAAGCAGGTGAAATTGTGCATTTCATCATCCCAAATCCCTATCCATAATCAAGAAGAATTTAAAGATCATGAGAAATGATCCCTTAAGCACCGATTAAACAACATTGACATGACCCATCAATTAATTGGTGAATAAATGAGTAATTGATATATCAGGTTATCGGTGCTTAGTTTATGAGATCATTTCTATACAGATCACATCTCAAAGCTTAGTTCTTCGTCATAAAACAGGTGCATTTAATTTAGTCAGCAAGATTATTAATTCAGCCATTAAATACAGAATATTGAAGCGGATAATTCTCACAACACATTTTAAGTAAATCTAAGAACAGGTTCTTTTGGGGTATCATAAAGCTTCAGCATCCGAAATAACACTCCACTACAAGTTACATGAATCCATACCATTGCGAATGTATAATTACTGTGGTCTACTAACGGGCTCAAGTGCCTCAACGGTGACTACACTATTTCCCCTTATGACCTGCAGAACAAGAAGGAAAACCAAAATTTCAAGTTAGACCTTATCAAAATGAACTGAGGAATTATGACAGAAGCACCAAAAGATCAGAGCTGAGTAAACTGACCACCATGCCGATTTCGTTTTTCTCATTGCCATTCACTTCAACAGTGTTGTCCACCACCAGGTTCATAAACTGATCAAAACCACGAAGTGTTCCAACCACCATCCGATTAGCATTCAGCTTGACTAAAATGCAAAATGCCGGATATTTAATAATAGGACAGAGTACAAAATTGGTGGAATGAAACAGAAATGTGGTGCTCAAGAGATAGGAAATGTAAACAACAAGCGTGTAAAGTTTTCTTGAAACAGTAAGTAGCAGTTTGCGTTAAGCAATATGACAAAGAACATGCTGTACAAGATTTAATTTGACAAAGGCTAAACGCTAAAGTATTTATCCATGGACAAAATGCTTGTATACAACTAAATTTAGACGATTCTCCTAGAAACACATATTTCGCTGGACGTCCTGGTATTCTACCATTTGAAGCAGATATCAGAGTTGATCACAAAAGAACAATGAATTTACGGGGAAATAAAATATTTCTGCTTCTTGTCTGTGTACTTAAAAAAGACCAACTTATTTATTGTCCTAATGAAACAAAAAAAATAGAACAAACAGAAATTTAATTGCCAGTCCATTAATTAGTTTATAAAAGAAATACACATTTACAATAATGCTATTGTGAGATGTCTGGAATATTTAGAAGCAAATAATTGATTATGAAAAGGTTGGGATCATTTAGCCACTGTTTGATACACATTATAAAGAGTTTTTTAGGGAGAATAAGTTTTGGACTAGTGTTTTTTTTTTTTTTTTTTTTTTGGAGTTTGTGTGGTTAAGAAATAGAAGTTTTAAGTTTTTGCAAAATATTTTGCCCCTGTTTGAGCTCCATTTTATTCAAAATGTCTTTTTCTCTCTCTTCTTTTCAACAACACATGCTCCAATAAAATAATATTATACTTAAATCCAAAACTTTTTCTTTCTTTTAAACCACACATTCTTAAAAAAATCGATATTCCAAAATACATTTTTCCAAAATTTGATTTTAATGGAACCCAAACAAAAGCTTTATCATGAAAATGTGTGATTGAAAACGAGTTCTAGAAAAAAAGAGTTTCTGGAGAAAGGTAAACAAACAAGGGCTTCTTACTATTTTGTACGGTATGTAGAACTATAAATTTGACAGATCAGAATTTCTAAATTCCTAATAATATTTCTAATGTACAAATAAACACTACATTAAATTAGAAGCAATGTGACATCTAGATATTTCATTATCACTATTGAAATGATTCTCCCTTCAGAGTGATTTCACTGCCTAAACAAACTACTGACTTGTCACCATACGAAAATTTGTCAAATTATGTCCCACTGATTGGTGTATTAATCTAACCACCCAAAAGTTCTGAAAGCATTAAGACAGTTGAATGAGAGACGCAGCCTAATATAGTAATATTGACACAAGATAAAAATACAATTGAAATCTCAAAGAAATCGTCATTTTAAAAAAGAGAATTGAGAGCCTACATTGCTAAAGTCCCATTATGAGCGTGGATAACTGGAACATCCCAAAAAATGTGAAACCTTGAAAGCAGGGAAAAAAAATGTTCCAAAGCCTATCTCCAGGAAAAATTGCAGTTGTCATCCTCAACCTTCATTTCCTTTTGCAATGTTGTCCCCAACCTTTCATTTTTTGTCTCTGGTCCCTAAGGATATTTTTAATCTAAATATACTATTAAGTAGTCACATCCCTTCATGTGCTCAAATAAGTAAAGGGCAACAAAGGAATATACAGCATGGAAAATTAAAAAAACAAAAAATATTTTCTTCTCTAAAATAAGAAATCTACTAATTTCTCTATCACATCTTCAGTATAATTTGAACATGGGTAGAATTTTCCTACATGTAATCCCCAAGTAAATATTTTTTCTCCGAACAACCCATATCTCATGCTCCAAAAGGTGTCCGTCGTTATTGTTCATCCGTTTAAAGTTCATTCGAACTTTCTCAGCAAACGCTACTGGTAACGAAATTAAGTGTGTTCATTATATATTAGAAACTAAATATTTGGAGAACTTTAAAAAATCAAATAATTATTGAAATTTGCAATCACACCATTAGATATAAAACAGATAACATCAATTCAGATGAACATATGGTGCACAAAAAAGCCAAAAAAAAATATGAAATGATTCACTGCACTTGAATATTTTTCCCAGCATTTGAACATGAGGCAAACAGTTAAGACTTACTCTGAAGCTTCTTGTCCATATACCTATGATAAAACAAATTAATCGTTAATAACAAATTTAATTACAGAAGTAACTATAATTTACACGAACACATTTAAGGTACAGAAATGGGGACCACAAAAAAAAAGAAAAAAACTTACTTCTTTAGATCCGGAGGCTGGCCTGATCTGCTCATGCTTAAAACCCTAGCCGGAGAAAGTTTTAGAGAGAGAGAGAGGGCGTTGTCTGCTGCGACTGGGTTTAGCTCAGTTCAAAACCCTAGAAAGTCGCCTGAACCTCAGAAGGTTGGCGTGATATTTTTATGACTCGGTGTCCAGAATAATGGGCTGAGTCTACCATGAAGAACAAAGCCCAATTCTGGACAAGGCCTAAATGGGCTCCAGTCGAGAATAGAAATGGTTCGCAAACGCAATTCAAGATTTTTGTTTGCGTTCATGTTGATAATTTTTTATGTGAATTTGATGGGTCGTTCATTCCCCAGAATCTGACATGGACTTAGGGATGACAATCGGATTCGTCGACTCGAGCCGCTCGTGGCTCGGCTCGAAAAAAGCCCGAGCCGGCTCGACTCGAGGCTCGGGCTGAGCCACATTTTGAGGACACGGGGTTTGCCCGAGCCGGCCCGTGAGCTCACGAGATTTTAAAAATAAATAAATAAATAAATAAAATAAATTTACTGCCTAAACTGCTGTCTCTTAAAGGCAGCAGTTTGCTGCCTTATTTTAATTATACTGCTGCCTTATTTTAATTATACAAACATCCACCTAAAAGTGTCTAATTTTAATTATACAAACATGCACCTAAAAGTGTAACATGTTACTATATAAAATATCATCATGATGCTCCCTTAAATAGTTCTGATAATCAAGAAACTGAATATATGTCAACCAAATCTTTTAACTTAATACATCTAAATTACTTTAAGACAAATATTAAATAATTGTCTTAAACCAACATTGACATGCAATTACTTTAAAATTGATATTGAAGTGAGAATAGAGTCGAAGTTTAGGAGGAGGAGGAGGAAAAAAAAAAGAGCCTGCCCAACTCGGCCCGTTTGCTCGGCCGAGCCTCTTTTTTTTTACTGAGTTTTGCTCGGCCCGACTGGAGTCCGCAAAAAAGCTCAGCCATTTTAATCATGCCGAGCCCGAGCCAAAATTTTAGGCTCGCGAGCCGGCTCGGCCCGACTCGTTTATATCCCTACATGGACTTCCAATGGGTACTTAATTTGAAATGAGAAAATGAGGGTATGTACCTATTCTGATGTATATGATATTGAGGGGTTGTGTGGCAAAAATTTTAGTAGATTTTGATAAAAAGTGGATAAAATATATAATGTTTGGTGGGGATTAAAATTCAGATTTAATTTAAATTAAAGTTAACAATTAATTTTAATCACATATTTCATAAGAATCACAACTTATCTATTACACATTTTATTAACTTTTATCAAAATCTACTAAAAAACTTATCTTAATTCTCTTTAAACAGAGGAATAGTTAAATATTTGTAATGTGGTTAAAGGGATAACACGTTATTCAAAAACTTGAAATAATGTAGGTTTATGAGCCTGTTTGGGAGTAATTTTGAGAATTGATTTTTTGACCGTCAGAAGAAAAGTGGGGGTCCACCTATGAGAGAAGAAATCAAATATGACGCCTGAAATAGTGAAATAAAGATCAAAAAATCAATTTTTTTGGAAAAAAATTGCTCACAAACAAGCTGTATATGATTTTTTTTATAAGGAATGAGGTGTCTCTGAAATTTTTATAATTTTTATGCGATGTATGCGCTATTCAAAATTTAAAATAAAGAAGGTCCGTGTAATCCCTACTATATAAAAAGAAGAATGTGAAGTTACTGTAAAAAGCAATAGTGACTTAATTTATTTTATCTCACAGTAGCTTTTTTATTTTATTGAGAGGAGTAAAATGACGTCATTTACCTTGCTTGATATATATTTTATTATACAGTAAAAAAATATTGCAACACGCAATTTTCATTCCTCTCACCACTCCGTGCTCAACCACTCTTATGTAGATATATATAGTAGAAATATAAGAAAAAAATCACTTTTATATTAAAAAAAATTAAAATTAAGATAATATAAGACATAAAATATTTTACAAAAAGTTATTTGTAAGTAAAAAATTTGAAAAGAAAGGAATTAAAAAGAATTTGGAATTGAAAAAAAAAACTATTTATATATATAATGTAAACTAAACAATGCAAAAAAAATTAAATTTCTCCGTAATATTTTCATTTTTATTTTTTTTTGGAACTTCATAAATAATTGTTTTTTTATCAATTTATTTAAATTTCTTTTTAATTCTTTTCTCTTCCAAATAAAATTTAGTCCCTGTTTGATTCCTATTACCTAAAAATGAAAATGAAGGGATTAGTATTTTTTAGAAAAATGAGTGGTTGAAAAAGAAAGGAAAAATTTTCGATTTATGTGTAATATTATTTTATGAAAGATTGTGTGGTTGAAAATAGGAGAAAAAATTTTCGATTTACGTGTAATATTATTTTATAAAAGATTGTGTGGTTGAAAATAAGAGAGAGAAAAATGGAATGTAATTTAATTTAATTTAATGGGGATCAAACATGGACTTAATTTTTCAGTTTTAAAAAAAAAATTTATATATTCTTTATTTAATTTTTGTAACATTCTTTTATTTAGTCTTTATTGTATTTTTATTTTTTAGGAAATTGTTTTAAATTTCATTTTTATTTTTTTTTTCAAGTGAAGGAGCAAAAACTACGTCGTTTGTCTTAGTATATATTTTAATATATAGTATACCTCCAAATTTACTGCAACACGTAACTTTTCATACTTTCCACTAAGTCTCGTCTCTTCACTCCGTGTTCAATAAAAAAATATTAGCTCAATATATTTCTAAAATGTAAATAGTTAGTTATAAGTAAAAAATTTGCTTCAAGTTTTTTAAGTGAAATAAAAAAAAACATATCATTGTAGTTAGTTATTATATGTAAAAATATATTAGCTTAAAAAAAAAATCTCTCTCTAACGGAGACAAAGTCTCCATGCATTTTTTATTTTTGTACTTTATAAATAATTGTTTTTTTCTCAATTTAAATTTCTTTTTAATTTTTTTCTCTTCCCAATAAAACTTAATTTTTCAGTTTTAAATAAAAAGTTACTTGCAAGTTAAAAAAATTGAAGAGAAAATAATTAAAAAGAATTTTAAATTGAAAAAATAATATATATAAATTCTCCCCCCGTGCATGGAGACAAAAATGTTTCCATATATATTTTTTTTAAACTTTACAAATAATTGTTTTTTTATCAATTTAAATTTCTTTTTAATTCTTTTCTCTTCCAAATAAAACTTAATTTTTCAGTCTTAAACAAAATAATATTTCTATATTCTTTATTTAATTTTTGTAACTTTCTTTTATTTTTTTTATTGTAATTTTTTTTTTTGGAAATTGTTTAAATTTCTTTTTTTTTTCATATTATAAATATTTTTTTGATTTAAAATTCCTTATAATTCTTTTAAATCGACAGTGTTTTGTTCCATTTTGTCTTACTGTAGCATTTTTTAAGTGCGAAAATCACGCCTTATTTCTTCTTCTCAACTCCCTTCTCTCCGTGTAGTTCCTATCAAGAATCCATGAAGAAAAGACTAAACAACATTCGAATATAAATTACATTTTCCAATTCTTAAATTTCTTGACAAGAATTGATGTAACCAAAGAGAATTAATTGATGCAAAATTAACAGATTGTTAAAGGCATGATAACTATCTAGAATTTATAGGATCCAACAAAATTATCATTTCCAAATAATAATCGAAACGCAGAATGTGTTATAATTGAGAGCCTGATAATATAAATTTTTTCAATATGTATATATTTTTTTGTATTATCATTTTGTTGCTGATTTTTGTTCATTGGCACGTTTCCAATAAATTTGGCTAAAATTTTGTAAAAAGCGAACAATATTAAAATTTCTCTAAAAATCGAAAAATTGGAGTTGTTATTATTAGCTTATAGAAAAGATAAAAAAAACATATAATAAGAGAAAAAAGAAAAGAATTCGAACAAAGTGCACGGACTGCACTCTCCGTGCATGGAGAGTGCACACGTGAACCATTGAATTTAATATCATAGGGATCAATTATCAAAAGACAGTACCTATGCAACATTGAATTTCTGATCAATTATAATAACAAAAGACAGCACCCATGCACTGTTTTTATTTTCCTGGTCGTATTAGTTTTATTTTTGGCCTCGTTAGCCTAAACACCAATATTGTTTGGTCGGATTTTCAATTCAATAGGTTCTTTTTTTTGAAATTCTCCAATCGATAGAGAATTTTACAGCTTTGATACGCTGTGGATTTAGATGGATTGTACTTTTCATGAGTTATTCGGTTGGAGAATTTTTTCAAGGAGCTTTCGTATTTTTGCAAGGTTTTATGATTTTTCTTTTCTATAAGGTCGAGATGATGATAAAAAAAGACAAATAACGAGAGGGCAAAACTCCTACGTTTTATTTTTGTATGTATTTTGGCTGAATTTCGTATATTATTATGAAATTTTTACCAGAGTTTTTTTAGTTAATCACTTAAATGTAGAAACCAACTCCTTTACTCCATTTTATACAAATATTTTATTACAACTTTCCTAATTTTTCCCCTTTATAGAAATACTTTTTAATTATCAATCTCAATCTCTCGTCAGTCAAATTGTTTACATTATAAATAAATTTTTTCGATTTAAATTTTTTTTTAATTCGTTTCTTGTCATGATAAAACTTAATTTTTCAATTTTAACTAAATAATATTTATATATTCTTTATTTAATTTTCATAACTTTCTTTTATTTTGTTTTTACTATATTTTTTTGAAAATTGTCTTAAAATTTCATTCTTTCTTCAAATTATAAATATTTTTTTATTTAAATTTCTTTTTAATTCATTTCATTTTATGATAAAACATCATTTTTTTTATTTTTAATAATTGATATTTATTTTTATTTTTAATTATTTTAATTTAATTAAAAAACTTTCTAATACCTTTTTTTTTTCACCTGCAACTTTTTTTCTTAATTTGTTAAATCATTTAATTTTTTTATTTGTGTGATGTAACATGATAGCTACAAACTAAATTACTCAAGATATTAGAGAAAAAAAAGAATTACAAACAAAAATAGAAAAAATTACAAGAAAAAATGAAAAGAAATAAAAAAATTATTATAAAGTTTTTAAATTAAATCGAAATAATTAAAATTAATAATAAATATTATTTTATGAAAATTAAAAAAATTGCGTTTTATCGTGAAACAAAAAGAATCAAAAAGAATTTTAAATCGAAAAAAAATATTTATAATATGAATAAAAAAAGAAATTTTAAAACAATTTTCAAAAAAATATAATAAAAGAAAGTTATGAAAATTAAATGAAGAATATATAAATATTATTTATTTAAAATTGAAAAATTAAGTTTTTTCATGACAAAAAAAGAATTTGAATTCTCTCATTTTAAAGGAGAGTGTATTCTGTTTAATTTTTTTTTTTTGTTATGATAAAATTTCATTTTTTTAATTTTAACTAAATAATATTTATATATTCTTTATTTAAGTTTTGTAACTTTTTTTTAATTTGTTTTATTTTTATTATAATCTTTTAAAAAATTACTTCGTATTATAAATAATTTATTTTTCGATTTAAAATTCTTGTCATTTTATCACTTTTTAAAATTTTAATTAAATAAAATTTATTTTTAATTATTTCAATTTAATTTAAAAACTTTATAATAACTTTTTTTTTAATTTTTTTCTGCAAGATTTTTTTCTTGTTTAATTTGTTAATCATTTAGTTTTTTTATAATATGAAGAAAAAAGAATTTGAATCATAGAACGAAAAGAATTTTAATAAAAAAAATATTTATAATATGAATATTTTTTTTAAAACAATCTTTGAAAAATATATAATAAAAATAAAACAAATTAAACAAAAGAATGTTGCGAAAATTAAATAAAGAACATATAAATATTTTTTAATTAAAATTGAAAAAATTAAGTTTTTTCATAAAGAAAAAAGAATTAAAAAGGATATTAAATAAAAAAAATTTTATAATATGAACAAAACAAATAAAAAATAAATAAATGAGGAAAAAAAATAAAAAACGAAAAAGAAATCTCCATATATCCTAAGATAATGTAATGAACTAAACGATTAGATTTCACCAAATATTTCGAATATTTTACCAATTTTGAGAAATCTACAAATTTGATGCTAATAAAAATACAATAAATATAAAACACGTGCAACGCACATGTCAAAGACTAGTTGTTAAAAATGAATGAATGTCTCTTACATATCTTAAACTTAAGGAGGAGTATATATGCAGTATTAGAAAACCCATAATCTCCATTTTGAAGTTTTAACTTTCAAGCGAAGAAAATATTGAGAAAACATATGAAAATAACAATCTCCATTTGTCTCCAGTTATTTATTTTTATTTTTTTGTTATTTATAAAATTTAACGAAAACAAGCAATTTATATTTGCACTAGAATTTTTATTTGTTGCATTACATTTATTTGAAATGAAAATCCCTCATCTTTACTCATGTCACATTTATATCCCTAATCTTTTTGTTGCATCTTGTATTCAACATTGCATTGATTAGCACATTTTGTTCTTGATGATGGTTTCCGTCCAAAAAAAAAAAAAAAAAATTGTCATGAGAACATAAAAAGATTTATTTGTCTCTTATGTTTTTAAAGAAGCAAAACAAATAACAAATACAAAAGTTTGATAAAATACCCATCTCTTATTTCAAAGCATGCTAACTTCGACTAAATCATTATTTCAATTGTTTTCAAGGTAATCCATAAATGCTAATAAGACACTGCAAATTAGATTACATCCACTGATCACTTATCCTATTTTTGCATCCAAGGTTCGTCTCAGCCTTAGATTCCAACATCATAAATTGGGGCTTCAAGCTACTGTCAAGACCAACACTACATCTAGCATTGGTCCATGAAATTTTTATTAATCCCAAAGTCAGCTAATCTTCTTGATGAATGCCTATACTTTTAAACTATAACACTCACATGATGTCTTTTGTGTATGAAGTTTTTCACGCATCAACCATTCTCACCCAATAAACAAGTCAATTACTACAATTCCGTATGGAAAATCCTCTACCCAAGTACAAAAATTGCCATCTCTGTTTACTTTTATATACATGTTCCAATCGTTTTTTGAATTGAGGGTCACCACTCTTTTTCTCCCATAAAGTCAACTTAAAATAAGGTTGTTGGTTCAATCATAAGACTATTATAGTTAACCGTGAATTTATGTTTACTCAACCATGCTAGATGCTTGTCTATGAACATAATAGTTAAAAATTACTGAGTTCTATTATTCCGGCAGATTTAGAAAAGTAGTTTAAATTCTTTCAAGCATCAATCAATTTTTTTTATTTGCGGAAGTTATTGATAATCCACGAAGTGATGTATTTGTTAAGTAATTTTTTTTGCCCTTTTAATGTGTTAAGAGTGTAAATTTATTTTTTTTGGTGGAAGTAATTTATAAGTCGAAGTAAATGAAGAATATCAATCCCTTGATCCCCATCCAACCGTACCTCACAAAACAAGGCTACAAAACCAAGGTCCCACCACCATTTTCTTCAATGCAAAAGTCAAGTTCTTCCTATTTCACCCACCCTTATCTTGGTTCAAAAAAATGATGGAAAAGAAGCTCAATTCAATGAAGAAACTAGCCAAGAAGGTTAAGGTCGTTGGCAATGTCAATTGCCAGCTATCACAAAAACAAGAGTACTTGCTCTGGGACGAAGGAGGAGGAGCCTCCCTGATCACAACCAGCACCACCACTACTCCCATAGGTCCTTTTGGGTGTACGTAGGTGAGGATAGTCCAAGATTCATAGTCCCAACAGGTTCTCTCTCGCACCTTCTGTTCAAAATACTGTTAGAGAAGGTCTCCAATGAATTTGGATTTCAGCAAAGAAATGAACTGGTTGTGCTCTGTAATGTCATTGTATTTTAAGAAGTTATAGGTGTAGAGGAATGCTGCAATAGGAAATTTGATTTTGGAGACCGGGTAGAGGAGTTTATTTAAGGGCTGTTTGGGAGCAATTTTTTCTTCCAAAAAATTGATTTTTTGACCGTTATTTTACTATTCCAGCCGTCATATTTGACTTCTTCTCTCACAAATGGACCCCACTTTTCTTCTAACGGTCAAAAAATCAATTCTCAAAATCACTCTCAAACAGACTCTTAGGCAACACTATACGTAGGACAAATGTTGTACTCATATGAAAGGACGGTGAATTTATGAATGGATGTCCTATCCTGTAAAATACATGCAGTTTGTAAAATAGGTCCAGCTGATTGTTTAAGACTGCCAAATTTTAGCAAAACTTGAGAATTTTGGGGTAGTTATTCAATTAGTTAGTTATTGTTGTAAGCATTTAGCAAGCAATACACAAGAAATTCGGCTACTGCAACCATAAATGATCCAACTTTTGGATGGGCTCAGAAACTAATTAGGTACGACAAACCACGCGAGAGTCTTCAATCATGACTTCGGAAGAGATTTCTTTCAACTCGTCCTTAGCCTTGTTGATCTCCAAGCGCAGAGACTCTTTCTCAACTACGGTTCGAAGATATTGAGTATGCTTGGCCTTTAGTTCAGCGTTCTTGGCCAGCATAGTAAGGACCTCGGAGTGAATGACCTTCAACGTCGCTTTAAAGTCGGCA
>NC_036245.1:9994403-10033260 GCF_002742605.1 Olea europaea var. sylvestris | reverse complement strand
AAATAGATGTGATTTGATGTGGATGGTGATTTGGGCCATACAATGTGCTCTCTAGAAGGTGACCATGAGGTACCAGCGCCTACAGTGCGTGTAGATGAGGCCAGATCAGTGCGCAACCCTCCTTAGTAAAGGCTTTCTTCGCATATGCAACATATTATTGAGTTGTGTGAGCAGGTTGCTGCCCTTTCCCAGCTGTTCGATTTGTATAGGGCAGAGTTAGAACGACGATTGGAGGAGGTAGAGCGGCTTTTGGTGAAGGCACTTCGGCATTTGGATGAGTTCGAGCGTCGTCACACTGACATCATGCATGCACTAGTGAACATCTCATGCACGGTATCTTTTATGCCCACTACCGTCACCACCTCTTTAGTATCAGGTCAGCCACAGACATCACCTACTATTGGTTGTAGTGATCAGGTACACGAGTTTCGTATCTCATTTTTTGTTTATAAATGATTGCTTGATGAACATGTGGTCAATATCGATTTCGATTATGCAGATCACAGGATCGAGCCCTATAGATACTGCATCAATCGATATTCCCGCAGCCAGTGATCTGATTCTTCTACCCAAAGGGAACAAGCTGAAGATCCATGAACCTTTTACTCCCTTTATTTCGAAGAAGAGCAAAGGGTAGTATGTTTTAAATCGAAAATTGTTTTCTTTATTCGAAAATATTTTGATGTTTTTGGGGGAAAAACCCAGAATTTTGCAGGAGAACATTGCTGTGGAGATTAGGAGCAATGACTTTTCTTCGTTCCAAGATAAGAAAAGGTAGCCTGTGGAGGAAGACCTAACCGACTCACAACACAAAGATATTGGAAATCAACTGGCTGTGAAGAGGGCAAAACAAAACAAAACTTTGAAAATAGCAAAATATAAATAATCATAATATTTCTAATTTCATTAACAAAATCTATCATTAACAGAAGTGTCTAGAACTATCGAACAAGTTTGGACAAAAAGTCAACGATTCATTAACAAAAGTCTCTAGATCTATCAAACAAGTTTGGACAAAAAGTCAAAAGATAAACTAAATATAAATTTTTCTCAACTGAAATTGGAGTTGACCAGCAATGGTGAGATACCTCACCATTTCTTCGTCTTGGCAGAAATCCTCGAGTACCAACCACAACGGAGTATTTTATTTTCTACACTTAGCATTTTTGCAACTATTTCTTCGATTTTTACTTTGACAACGTATAAAGTAAGATCTACTTTCAAATCTTTAATAGTAATTAGATCCATGCATTCATCTCCAAAAAAGACCGTGAGGGAAGATTTTTTCTTTTTGATGTAGTTCACGACAAGAATCCTGCTCTTCAGAAAGTTTAGAAATTTTCATGAAGGAGGTTTGGATTTACGGTTGTTTGCATGATGACGACTCAACTATTGGAAAATCAACTCGTATTCCCCAGTAGAGATAACCAAGGTATTCAAGAAGACACCCCCCTTCAGATGGGAATTTTGTATTGACTTTGAATCCTATCATCTTCCTTTCTTTCTCTTCTTGGATCCATTTCTCCATTATCATTTTGTCAGTTGTCACTGTGGTGGTAGTAATTAATTTTTTCCGGCCAAGTGGACAAATAACCTCATGTTTTTTGAGCTTTCTGGCCATTTTGATAGGGGGAGGAGTTAAACATGGTTTTACACACAAGGTATTCATGGTTGGAAGATATTTAGTGGAGGAAGAGTACGAGGAATAGTGAGTGAGTGAGTGAATGGGTAAAGTGAAGTGGAACAATATACAGATGAAATGTTCAGGGTGAGGGGCTCATCTTTTTAAAATGGATTTTGTTTGTCCCTATAACTATTTTTTACCTCTTTGGCTTTAGTTCTGATCAACATATTATTTTGCCTAGGTGGCAATAGGGACAGCATGATGAAAAGACACTTTATGATCTTTTTTTATTCTGTTCGTTCAGAATCAAAGTTTACTGAGAATGTCTATTGAATTAAATTTTTAGGATGATTCCGGGTCATGTTGGTTTAGGTTGAATTAGTTTTAGTGCTTTTAAGTTACATACCCCACGTTCTTTAGCAATAAAACAAATATATATACATCTTGAAAACAAAAGTTATGAATTAAAATCAAGTTTGACTAGAAAAGTAGGTGATCTCTAGTGTTTGGGCATTGAAACCTGGTCGAAATCATCCTCAAAACTTAATTCATTAGACATTCGCAATAAATTTTGATTCTGAACGAACCGATTCATACAATATCTTTTTATCATGTTGTCGTTATTGCCGCCTAGGCAAAATAACATGTTGATCAGAACTAAGGTCAAAGAAATTAAAATTAGTTATGAGGACAAACAAAATCCCTTTTAAAAAAGATGAACGTCTCACTCTGAACATTTCATCTGTACATAACTCCACTTCATCTTCCCCATTCACTCTATCACTGTTCCTCTTACTCTTCCTCAACTAAATCTCTTCCAAATATGAATACTTTGTGTGTAAAATCATGCTTAACCCCTCCCCTATCAAAATGGCTAGAAACCTAAAAAAACATGAGGTTATTTGTCCACTTGGCCCAAAAAAATTAATTACTACAACCACAGTTACTACTGACAAAATGATAATGAAAAAATGGTTTTGGGAAGAGAAGGAAAGTAAAATGATAAGTTTCAACATCAACACAAAATTTCCTACTGAAGGGGGTGACTTCTTGAATATCTTGGTTATTTTGGAGGGAATACGAGTTGATTTTTCGATATTCAAGTCCTAATCATGCAAACAATTGTAACTTCAAACCTCCTTCATGGAAACATCTAAACTTTTTGAAGAGTAAGATTCTTGTCCGGAACAACAAGAAGAAAAAATCTTCCATCGCTACCTTTTTTTAGAGATAGAGGCAAGGATCTAATTGATATTAACGATTTGAAAGTAGATCTTGCTTTGTACGTTGTTGAAGTAAAACTCGAAACCATTGCAAAAATACTGGGTATAGAAAATAGAATATTTCTTTGCGGTTGGGCACTCGGAGTATTTCTGTCAATACGAAGAAATGGTGAGGTATCTCACCATTACTGGTCAACTCCAATTTCAGTTGGGAAAAATTTATATTTAATCTTTTTTGACCTTTGTCCAAACTTGTTTGATAGTTTTAGAGGCTTTTGTTAATGAATTGTTGACATTTTGTCCAAACTTGTTTAATAGTTTTAGAGACTTCTGTTAATAATATATTTTGTTAATGAAATAATATTATTATTTATATTTTGTTATTTTCAAATTTTAGTTTTGTTTTGTTATTTTCACAGCCAGTTGCTATCCTTGTTGAGCCGGTTAAGTCTTTCTCCACAGGCTACCCTTTCTTGTCTTGGAACGAAGAAAAGCCATTGCTCTAATATCCATGACAACATTCTCCTATTGTTTATATACATATCCGTGAATACTAAAATACATAACTAAGAAATTTGAAAATGATGATCCTTGTAATATGTTAGGGTAACAATAACGCGAAGAAGTTCACGAATGGAAATGATCTTAACTATCACGCAAATTAATTAACCTTTTAAATGGAAATTTTATCCGTACTCGGCAATACGGCTATTGGATTGACATTATGAAATGTGTCTCTCTTTGTATAGTCAATAGTCTTCCGTCAAATTTTTCCTTTGTATAACAAACACTTTTATTTTATATGATGAAAAATATTTGCAATCAAATGCAGCCTAATTTAAGTGGCTTTTTCCAGGAAAGGAAGATAAAAAATGTCAAACTTGGGAAATTATAGTTTCTAGAAAGTGATGGAAGGGTGGTAGAGGCTTTTCTTTGGGAAGTCTGATGATTCTCAAGTACTAGCTAGTAGGTATAATAATTGCCATCAACATGCTTAAGGATACCCGTCTAGACGTATTGCTAGGATAACTCAATATGCATTTGATAGAATGGGAAAAAAGGTGATTGGGTCTAAAAGGACTCTATATTTTTTCAAGAAAACAAGCTATTTATATTCAGTATATAATTTTTGTTTGTTGTAGTACATTTATTTGCAATGATCATTAATCTTTACTCATATCACATTTATGTGATTTCCTTGTTCTTTTGTTCTTCTCTGTCTTCCTGAAGTTATTATCATTTTGTGGGCGCCAATACCCTTCTCATTGACGTCTCACTGGAAATTTGGTTCTTACATCTCATTAGGCCTTTAGGAAGATATATTTGTTTTCATCAGCCCTAAGCACTTTCCTTCTGCTTGGTGATGCGGACTTTGGTTTAATAGCTTTTGAGAGAGCATTTCTGACACTCTTCGTGCATCTATGGAAAACAATAGAACATTTTTTTGTATGTCGTTTTGCAATACAATTATGAGTATACCTTCGACATTAAAATATATCTTATGCGTGGGATCGGTGGCAGTAAATGATGACTTCTTTATGGTAGAACTGGCTCTCTGCAGTTGTAATTTTCTACTCTTTGGGGGTATATCCAGGGATGTTCTCATATTGTGTAGTGATAGGTCTTCATTTACCCGTGACAACCCTCTTGCCATTGTTTTAAGCTTTCAGAGCTCACTCGGCAGTTTTAACAGTTGATAAGCTTATCCAGGTATCCATTTTTCTTATATGACTTTCTGTTAGTCATTATTCACATTTATTATATTTCTATTAATGCAGATGTATCAGAAAGCTCTAAAGGCTGATCCTTATATAAACTAGCTGCAGAATGTTTGGCAATGGTATAAACAGAGCTTGGCACCAGCTTAAATCTTGGTGGTAACACTCAGGATGTTATTCAGAAATACTATGAAGCTATCAAAATTGACCCACACTATGCTGTAGATTCATGTTTCTTGGCTTCCTTATTTGGAATGCCAAGTTACTTTGATTTTGCTATTCAGGTGTGGTGGCTTTCTTATTACAGCCTGCTTATTACAACATTGGTGTTGTCTATTCTGAACCACCCTGAACTGCTATGAGAGAGATGCCCATGTATGCTGAAGCATATTGCAACATGGGCGTTATCTATAAAAATCGTGAGGATTTGGAGTCTGCAATTGCCTGTTATGAGAGGTGCTGTGCTTTTTTCATTAATTTTTTTGCGAATATACTGGATAGGAGAGTAACTTTTTCAGATCTGTGCACTTGTCTTCATCAACAAGTGAAGTTTAAATATGAACAACTTTTGGGGTTTCTTCCAGAAGTAAAGTCAGTTCTGAACATGAATGGCATTCCAAAATTCTTATTGAATCAATATTTTCCTGCATTCTCGTGTTTTTATCATTAAACATGATCTACTATGAAATGGTTTATGAAAAGTAACCAAACTCCTGTATAAGGGTTATTGACATGGAATGCTTTTGAGCAGGTCAAATTGGAGGGTGATATCAGCCAAGGTGTGGCATAGTATAATTGGCACTATGCTGATGCTATGTACAACATAGGGGTTGCTTATGGAGAAACGCTGGAGTTTGTCATGGTCATTGGGTATAAAAATCGCGTCATAGGGCAAACAGCAAACTGTAGAAGATAATCTTGTGACAAGATGCTTCCTGGATAATCTTGTAATCTTGTAATAATTTTGTACATCAAGTAGAAGAATAAAATGAAATACAATGTTAATTTCTGCTATTTTTGCTCTTGGAATTTCAACAGAAATGATGAAATTTTTTTATTTATTTTTTCTTGTAGTTGGACAATTGGGTTTTGTGTAAGATACAGAACAAGGAGATGTTCACGTCGACTAGACGAAAAAAAAGACTTAAGCTCGCCAAAAAAGTCCTACAACTTGCCAAAAAACTGGTTAGACGAAAAGAGACTTCAGCTTGCCAAAAATCTGATTAGCACATGAACTTTTTGTTCTTGTTTTACTGGTTAAGTTATCCAATATTTTATTTGGTTAATTTTCATATTGCTGTGTGAGAAAATAACATGTTCTCGGTTATACTAACTCATTAATTATTCATTTATTTGGAATATAGCATAATTTAGGAGTGAATGGGTGTTAATTTCTAGAAGAAGCCTATTAATATTAGATTGAAGCTTGAGGCAAAGGCATGGATTCCAGAAAAGACAGCACAAACTATTGGGATTTTAGGCAGTCACTTTGGAAGAATTGTGACATTGTTGAAAAGCTATTGTTAGAAAATCCATTTTCTGTATTGGATGAACCAAAATCTGCTGTGAAGAGCGAAAAAATAGTTTGAGGAATTTGTTCAATAAAATAGCTTCCATATGGTTGAACTCTTTCCATGTGTGTGTAACCTTTGAATTGTTGAATGTTTTTGCATTTTATTCTCTGTATTTTGTTCTTAAATGCAAATGTGATGCGTTCGAGTAATTGTGACTTTAATTAGCCGATATGATAAAGAGATAGAGGTTTTGTGTTTTGAATCTGATGATGGGATTATGTGTTTTGATTATTTTATAACGAATAAGGTTAATTTTCGTAACTAAATTGAAATGTATTACTGAGTAATAATTTGAATTGTAAATTACTAGGCATTTGAAGAGTCCTAGGCCCTGTTTGGAGAATTTTATCTCTGTTAAAATTTAATATAATCCATTATGATTTAGAATTTGAAGATCAATTCCAATTACGTAGTTTCAATGAAATCTAGTCAAAATATTATAGCTGCGCCTATCCTTCAACTTCATCTGTACTTAAATCAATAAAAGTTTTCCCAAATAGAAATGCACATGACCAACAACCTCTCCATTTTTCATCTTCACGTTGACATAAATCCTTACACTTGAAGTCCTTTTGTTTGCTCCCAGCTCTTTTCTCTTTGTTTCTTCAATGTATAATTGATGATTGTATATTGCAAGTTCTATTGCCAGATCTTTGTATTCAAATTGAACCCTATCCTCTTTATACCATCATTTACCTCTTAATCCATTTTTTCCAAATGGATTTTTAAGTGGTAACGGTTGTGGTAATCAATCATTCCTTGTCAGTGCACATGATTTTGAGCTTTGGAGTGAAGCATGGTTTCACCTTGAAAACATATTCCCAAATAGAATTGCACATGGTCCCAATAATGGCAAAAAACTTCACCACTTCATCTTCACGTTGACATGAATCCTTGTCCTCGAAGTCCCAACACATCTTGTCTGTTCCTAACTCTTTTTCCACAATTTCCTTTCTGGGCTTCCGTCTTCTTCCTCTTTTCTTTTTCTTTCATTTATTTTTCTCTCTTTTCTTTCTTCTTTTTCTTTTATTTTCTTTGGTAATGTTTTGGGGCAAAATCTAGAGCACGAGGAGGAGCAATCAAAGGATTTAGCAAAGCTTGGCGAATTCAAAAGCAAGCAATTTTCATCTTCACAAATCCAACAAAAGGAGGTTTTATCTATACTTTTGTATTTTCTTCATTATTTTGTCAAACTTGTAATGTATTGCATGAAATTTTCTTCTTTTTACCATTTATATAACGTGGGCTAAATATTTGTGTTGAGATTTATGGTATTAACTAAATTAGCTTTTAATTAATTTTAATATTTACTTTTAATGTTAAGTTATTTATTTTCGTGTATTTTTACTATTGTTATTATTACATTTTCATTTATATGGCCAATGAATGACTATGTTTATTGATTTGTATATCGTTTGAGAGAAGATTGTGCATTTTAAACCAAATAGTAAAAACTCTAGAGATATATTTCTAACCCTAGGTAACCTACTGAGCTATTTTCACAAATATTTCATGTGGCCGTTTGGTTTGAATCGACATAGAGATATAGTAGGTTAAACCAATCAATTAGAGTTAATTTCGCTCGATAGAGGTAATGAATTAAACTTGGAAAATCGGGTCTAACACGTAAATAAGTAATTTATTAATTTGTTGTTAGAGAAATTATCTAGACGATGGTAAAGTGAAATCATAAATTCCAACCACATTTGCTTCCCAAATTTCCAAGACTTTATATTTTCTTATTTTGTAGATTTTTAGTTATTTTCCAAAATCATAATTTTTATTGTGTGTTTATTTTTATAGTTAAAATTAAATTGATTAAAGTTGTTTAATCTAAAATAAGCATTTTTCGAGAGATCGACAACTCGAATTCAAAAAATCCACTTTATTACTTGAACATGATCCGTGTACTTACGGTTTGAACTTTTTTAGCAAACACCTTTTGTGACAAACTGATTCAAAGTACTTATTCGAAAAGAATAATATATCTAGTTTGGACAATACTAAGCCCATCGAGACTCAAGATACCACATCAATATATAAAATATATAAATCAAGGCCTAGCCTAAGTATACAGTGCTTCATGTGCCTATTCGCATTCTCAAGGCTACCAAGGGACCTTCTAACATTCCCTGTATATATGTATCGAACTCCAAATACCCATCCTTGGCTACCTTTAATGACCGTCAGGAACCTCAAAATGGTATATTTATTCAGACATAATAGTACGGTATATCTATAATGAGATTCACATTCAAATTTTACAACCACGAACTCAATAAAAATGATGAAAACGTAATTATCCATACATTTTCCAAATAAACTTAATGCACACGTGTCACATTACCATGTCACATAGTAAAAAAAAAAACACGTAATTTCACAATCTATCTCTCATCATCTGAAAATAAGGAAATAATAAAGTTAGGTAAATAAATCACATACACGTGATGCATGTTCATGATATGCATATACATTGTTTTAGAATAAAACAGTGTTCAAATTTGTATCGTATTTTCTGTTAACATTTTTAACATTAAACATTATAAGCTCAATTTTCTATGTTGTTCAGCCAATCAGAACGCGTTGAGCAATTATTATTCATAATTTGATATATATACTTAGTATCGCAACACGATTAATATTATACATTTGACGTTCATTGATCAAAACATGTAAGGTATTGATAATTTAAAGCAATGTACATTACACATACTCTATTTGTTCCATAAAGATAGACTTACATTCTTTATGTAACACATTTTATATTATGCAAATGGATCGGGAAAGGTTTATTTACCTTCAGAGATTTATTTTTTATTTTTTAAGTTGAATTGCAAGTGGACATGTCCCTAACAACCGAAAAAGTTGACGTGTCAAAAGTCATAGTTCATTACCATTGATTTATAAAAGAGACCTCATCATTTATTGTTATTATTATATTAAGTTGACTGAATATAACTTTCCATCTAGCACCATTTAGACGTACCAATTTCTGGACAGAAAAATAAATTTAATTTAATTTCCTAGGCATCAAATTTTGTTTGATTCCATATGGTGAGATAAAGTACACAAAGATACATACAAACTGACCTTTAGATTAAGTTAGGTATACAATTGACCTTTTTTTTTCATTTTTTTTTGCCCTTCGGGTATAACTCAGTGGTGCAAAAGACAGGAATAAGATTATCTCACGCCTTGCTGGCAGTTGCAGTGCAGAGATTCGATTCTCGAGACATGGAATTAAATTTCTTAAAGATGAAGTGTACAGACAGCTCTTGTTCCCTGACCTATTGTGACACATCCTGTGATTTACCTTTCTCACAAAGCTCTAGGGGCGAGACGGTGAGGACCCTCAAAGTTGAGGTTCAACTTTTTTAACTTTTTTTTTTAATTATATATATAATAAAATGCCTTCATGCATAGAAAAAGTAAAATTAAATGTCTTAAAATAGGTGAGAAATTCACTTTTATTTTATTCACTGCCAACCACTGTTTGAAAGCACAAAACTCGTAGTGATGTGAATGCATGTTCGAAACAATTTTTGAGCGTAGAAAAGACCGGCAAGAGATATTTTCAGCCAAGAAAACAGAAACCATAGTATAAAACGAAAATCGGACAAGAAGAATTAGAAGAAGAGGCAGAGGAACTCACTAGGAAGATTCTTGGATATTCTAGGGACACGTTGCATTTCAATACTTGAAACACTTCTCAAATATGAAAATGCAAATTGAAGAGTTTCTAAAAGAAAAAAATGTTTTGGTCTATACTTGCAAAAGTTAATTGAAGTGAAGAACAAAAAAAATTGACATTTTGGAAGCACAAATGAATTTGGAATTATTATAGTATATGATAGAATATTATAATATTTATTAGTTTTATATATATTGTTCAATTTGTATAGAAATTATTAAACGCTATATTATTCCTAAGTAGTTTGTGGAGAATATATCTCATGTAGATTTTTGAATCAAATAAGAAGAGTGGGCAGAACAAAAGTATGAAAATATATGTAGGAGACTTGTCAAAGCATGGAAGTAATGGGTCGACCAATCAGTTATCCTAAGAATACTTTCATTCGTAAGACAAGCAAGCATAAATAATATCACATTTGTGAGAGTAGCCACAAAATACGTTCAAGATCGAGAAAGTGGCACGATCAAAGAAGAGATAAGAGTGATCAGGATAATGTCAATGTATGTGTGTGTGTGTGTGTGTATATATCAACTCTTTAGCTACCACTTTGAAGACCCTTTCTCCAAGAGTATCTATAGGTACAGTAGAGTTATTTATGCAGAAAACAAAACTAAAGGCATAATATATGGGAGGGAGTTCAATGTCGATCATCCCCTCCACTATGAAGTCACATAGCTGAAAAGCAGTCATTCTAGTTCAAGTCGAAGGGATCTATCCGGGGATCATGCTCACTTGCCATCATCATCCCTGTGCAAAGGCATGTTGGACACATTACCTAAGAAGCACAAAAGGAATCAATTAGCAACATTGCGAGAAGGGAAGGAAGGAGAGCCAGAGCTTCATTGTCATTCAAGAATTTAGTATCAAGTAATGCAATGGCCTCACTTAGGTAATTGAAGATCTTAAACTTTTAAATGAAATGGTTCGCATGTTGAAAGTTACTTTTAAATGAACTGGTCTCTTTAAGCTTTTAAATGAAATGGTTGGCAAAGCGCAACACAGGAGAATGGAGCTAATATGCATGTCAAATACAAACTAATACAAATGAATCGACAATGATCGGACTAACTTTAAAATTTTCAAGAGTCACTATGTTTACTTGAAAATATTGTAACTGTGTCAATCATGGAACGAAAAACATGGGTGGATTAGCCCTCGAAGTTAATAAACATATACAGATATTATTTTTTGTATGCACTGCTGAAGTTAATAAACATATACAGATATTTGCTTAAGCATTTCCTGGTCCCCTCTGGCTTTTTATTGCTCTCTCAAGGAAGAGCACTAGCTGACCATATCGGTGGGGAGGAGATTCTTCTTCCATCAAAAATTGGATATCTAAAAATATATATATAGAAAATTGGGTTCCGCCTTCCTCCCGAACAAAGCATAAAAAATTAATGATAATTCTATAAGTTCTGCAATCAAATTACATACCTTTCCTGAACCCGAGCAATTCACACACTTTCGAGTAGTTGGTGCACGCAATGGACGACTAGAAGGATTGGTCACAGAAATAGGTTCAATGGACAAGCACATACCACTTGCAGAACAGTTGGCACATGACAAGTATCCTGCATGACAACAGGAAAAGATTTAAAGAAATCACTCCAGAAAAATTCATGTCTAGTGGAAGTATAAGATAGAAATTATAAGAAAATGACGTGACACAGGTTAGCTCATTACTATACTCCAATTCTCGATATAAATCTGATAGGCTTGCTGAGTTTGGAGTTGTGATTATAATAATTTGAGTAACAAGTGAATCTTCCATAGTGTAAACTGTAAAGCATACTGGCTGTAATATTCTTAAATCACAAATGGACCAAACTAGATGAAAACTAAGATATAATAGTTTGGTATGGTGCTGGAATACCTTGAAAATGTAACGCTATCAAATGATAGAAAATCTTCGGTACAATCCCCTTGAAACCATATAATTATTATTTTATGCCAGAGTACTCTATGCTATTACATAATCCACAAGCAAGAAAAATGGCAGTAATTATTAGGATAGGCAACCAACCACGGATTTGTAAAGCTCGTAAAATTTCAACTTAAATAAATACCAGTTCCATGGCAATACTTGCACCTTCTCTTCTCTTGTTGCTCAACATTGTTAACTTCTAATAGCATAAGTGCAGAAATAACCCCAACTGCCCCACCAGAAAACGAAGCCACAATAGGATCCACCTGACTGAAATAAAAATTAAAGATTATGTTTCAGGAAATCTCTAATATTAACTGTTAATACCACACTAAAAAAGAAATTTTCACAAGAACAGCTAGAAAATTATTTCATGAAGTAAATGTCAAACATTCTAATGGGAATATTTCTGACAACTTACCTTAGTTGCATTGGCAAGTGCATGTTGCGTATAAAATCCTCATATGAGGTACCTCCCAAACCCAATTTCAGCTCAAGCTGTCATGTTAAAAAGTTTCAGAGGTTTTAACTCATCCATGTGAATCTTACGAGCCCAGCTATAAGTTGAACTCCGCAGGAAGAAAATATTTTAAGTTACTTAAATTGCCAATGTTGGTTATCCGCAAGAAAGATGATGTCTCAAGTTTAGGAGCTTACACTTGGTGCAATGAGGCCACCAAAAACGATAATTCCAGATATAAATGAAAAGCTTGTCAGAAAAAGATGCTGCAAGGTCTTCGGCGTCTATTTCAAAAGGAAATGTAATATATAAAAACAAATATTAGGTTTTGCCAAAATGAATGCAGAATAAAAGTGACAATAATTTTGTAACAGAACACAGAGAAATGCTCATAAATGGAATGATTCTACAATCTTCTCATATATCACCCGTTCACATTATCAAAATAATGTCGGCATTTACAACACATTTCAGAAACATGGAAAGGAATTTGAAAAATATATCGACAAGTAGGCCGTGTTGCGATTTCTTAAGCATCCACTGGTGAATAACTTATTGTCTAACAGATAATTTAGATAATGAAAATTCCTAAACAGTTGATGCGATCCTAATACTTTGTGCATTATACATTTCTAAGATTGGTGAAGGTTTCTAATTACCAGATGAGGAAGAAAGGGAATTGATGATGGGATATCGGGCAACTCATTTTCCTCTTCACGTGTCTCGTTAACAGCTTTCATGTCCTTGATCCGTTGTTGGACTCTTAGCCTCCTCACCTGGATTGGAAACAAAGAACAAAACTATGTCATTCTAATTTCTAAAAGCTGTTTTAATCTTACAAGCTCAGGTTAACCATATGGACACCATAAAAGATATCATAAGACTAACCTCTTCCATCAGGAGAAAAATCTTACTGCGCCTGCTCTTAATGTTTTCATGGATATCCTGCAGCTCCATCTGAACGAAATCCTGAACAGTCTCTGGTCCTTCTATAATGCAGAAATTGCTGCAAACACAAGATTTTCATATAATGCAATAAGATAGCAAAATCTAAAACATAGATTGTTGGTCTCATGTGTGGCGTTCTTATAGATTGATGCACAGACAACTAGAACTATAAATTACTTTGGAGTGTCAATAAGACAAAATTATAATACCTAGGAGACCTTGACGGGTATTGGCTTTTTGCATAATCTTAGTATAGCAAGCTGGAGTTAAAGGCTTAAAGCTCATAAGAACTGTTTTCAAAAATTAACTAGGATGAACAACTATCAGTTTTCCAAAAGCAAGTGCTATATGTTAAAAGACGGTCGAAATGCAGCATCCACAAGAGCCCACAAGTTAACTATCACAACCTCCACCAAACGAAAGGTATACAATTTCATCACAGTAATTAAGTAACATGTTCCGCCACAAGTATAGATTATAAATTTCTCATCCACCAGAAATTATTGAAAAGCATAGACTGTTTAATTGCAATTTAATGTGCAGGTGGATGGATGGGCGAAATTATCCGCAATTACCCAACTACCGGTTGTATAGAGGTAGCAAATAACTGCAGTATCTACATACAATTGCAGTTGACAAATTATTAAGAAAATAATCTGCTGAAAAAAGAAAAAGGGCAAAACTAGAGAGCCCGACCTTGGGATGTTGCCGTCTCCAGGAGGATTATTGGCAGAAGCGGCATCCTTTGGAGAAGATAAACAGATTGTTAGCTTAATTTTGGAATTGGAAGTTTTGTTCAAGAAGCATAAGCGTTTTGTGTTTGTGTTAGAGTGGAAGCAAAATACAGAATTGGATGAAGATTGAAGCTTTGAAGCGTGAACTGATTGAATGTGAGAGCTAAGAGAGAAAGAACCCATCAGTCCTCTATCCTGATTCTGATTTTTTATCCAACTCTGCTGTTTTGGAATGTGGGAATCAAAGTAAAAGGGAGTCGGAGATGCCGCCTTCCTGTGAAAGTTTGTGTTAAAGGTCGGTATGGGAAACTCCGAATTTTATGACAAGCTTGCTGGTGGACCCAAAAATATGAAAATTTGCATTACAACCCCTTTAACTTTTGGCTTCATCCATGGGGGATACATTTTCAAATTCAAGATCTTGCATTTGTTCTCTATATACTACTCCACTTGGGATCCCGCCCACCCTACTCCTTGTTTAGTTAAGATCTGTTGTCCATTTTTTATATTTATTTTGCTGCCTATTCAATTAATTATTGACACATCATAAATTTAGTGGGTTAATGATGAAGTTAGTGAAGGTAAATCTGAGATAGCTTGTTAATTATTGATGACATGTCAAAAATTAATTGGATTGACAATAAAATGGACAGCAAATCTCAACTCCTTAGTGGTCCGCTTCAAATGAAGCAGGGATTCTTTAGTTGTCAAAAAGTGAAGGCGGGATCCTGACTCTTAAAGCAAGTGATATTTTAATATCGCTTCACGAAAATTTCAGTTGGAATAGAGGATAGGAAAGGTCACGACAGACCAACCTCGTTATCATTCCTATATTCAGTATATAATTAAAGTTAAGTAGAAGTTTTTGAGAATATTTATTTTCACAACGCCTGAGATTGCAATAATTATAACAACTTTCGATGCTTGTTGTGCATGTGTTATAAAACATCTCCGTACATCTTGTGATGATATTGAGGTTTCATGTCTCATTCAACTAATTCCTATGGCCAAAGATTTGTAATGACACGACGAAAAATCAAGAAATTTGGCTAAATATAAGAAATGTAAGGCAAAGAGACGAAATATAGGTTTACATGAAAAATTTTCAACTTTTTAATTACTCAATGATGCAAAAGGAATCCAAGTACAAGTTGTGAAGGGTCAATATTGCCATTGTTGTCTCAAAAATTAGAATATATAACACAAAATTTGTATATGCATTGATGGCTCCAACCATCTCGTGTAGCAAAATAGCCCCATTTTGAAGGACTCGAGAAACCGCTCTCAACCATTGGTGTATTGCACTAAAATTTTATGCAATGTGATATGTCAAATCTTGGGAAGTTTTGGGTGAATTTGGATTTCTCTGGAACTTCATAGTAAATATTGAACACTATATTTGTAGTTGGGTACGTGTTGACTAGAAATGAATGAACATTTGATGCTACCGAATCAAATTGGGTGGTTCTTCTAATAATTCTTAAAAAGTCCAAGGACTAAAATGAAGATAAATTTTGTAGACATTTGTTTATTTGGGGAAAATATGCAGATATTGAAAATATGAGGGTCTAGATTTCATTATCTGGCTCAAATTATAGTTCGTAAATTATATAGAGATAATTCAAGAAACGTGCGATTTGGACATCCATGTCCAAGAACAAGAAGTTCGAAGAAAAATTGTGGTTGTTTATATAATGAGGACCATATGACATTTTTAGCACCTCATTTTTAAGGTAAAACAGATCCGAGATATCCAATAAAAGTTTTAAAAGCCTAAGTGGGCTCACTTTATTAATCCTAATCGGACTCTAGCACCAGTTTTCTTTACCATGGTAAAAGCAAAAGTCGAGATCAGAGTGGGGAAAATTTTATCTAGAGAGGGAAAGTTCGATAATATAATCCTTGATTTTTCTTCCAAATTTTTTGTTGGCTTTATCAAGGTAAGATATAAGTGTAAGTTTATAAATTTTCTTATAATGATTATTCACGAAAAGCTAATCGATCTTAGAATCCTTACAATGAAAAAAAAATGCGAACTCTTTTGAAAATTTGAAATAACACAGACTATTCGCATCATCATGGGCAAAATGTAGTATGAAATTATATATACTCGTGATTAAGTCTGTCTATTGATGAAAACTGCACATATTGTATCTTGTTTAGTAATTTACCATAATACTCATCATTTTTCCTCCAATCCGTAGATTAGTCCGGAGCGTTGGGATGCATGGTTGCATGGTGGATATGTTTTAAAGGTCTTGTTTGGTAGGAATTAAAATCAGATTCTAGTAGATTTTGATAAAAGTTAAATGGTTAAAAAATTATAAAACCCATGAAATATGTAGTTAAAATTATTTGTTGACTGCGACTTAAACTAAAATTTGAATTTTAATTAATACCAAGTAGGGGCAAAATATATGTTGTTAAAGATCTATTGTTTATGCCTAGAATTCTAATTTTCCAGGTTAAGTACTTATTTAAGGTGTGATACAATAAATAAATTTCTTCATTTTTCTATGATCTTTTCCACATCCTTTCATCAAGAAATGAACTTTATGTTTGTAGGGAAAATATCTTCAAAGTGAAAAAAGTTAATAATATTTTTTAGGTATATCTTGAAATGAAAATGACACTTGTACACACTTTTATTGACATTAATGTTGACATAACAAGTGTTGGCAAAAGTTGATTGTGTAAAAAAATTATCAAAAATTTAAACAATTCAATGGTGTGTTGTCACGTGACACGATGTGAAAAATAATATAAAAAATGATGTACATGTAACATGATTAATGTTGAAATTACAAAACCAATCACACATGGCAAGTATATATTGTTTGTAGTGAGAAAATATTCGAAGTGAAAATGGTCAATAAATTTTTGAAGTGTATGTTGGAATTACAAATCTAATGACACATTTGCGGGAAGAAAATCTTCAAAGAGACTATCAACAGTTGGAGAAAGTGGCCTAGAAAAATTGTAAATTTCCATAAAGTAGTAATTGAAAGAAATTTACACTCTAAATTATTATTATTTTTAGCTACTAAGAAAAATTGAATAGAATTCCAACTCGAAAAATCTCCAAATTAACTTAGAGGGTGTTTGATATCCATTTTCTTGTAAAAATGCATTTTCGAATAGTAAATTGATGGAAAATGTGTGGTTGAAAAATAAGAAATTTTTTTTTAATTTACGTGTAATATTATTTTAATAAAGAATGTGTGATTAAAAAGAAGAGAGAAATAAATGCATTTTAAAAAAATAAGTACTAAACGGGGACTTAGTAAGTAAATCAATATTAAACATATTAAAAGTGGGAAACTACTAAATTTTCTACATAAACCTGTAATTCAAGCCCACAAAATATGCGAACTTTCCATGCAATAGCTATTGTGACTTCAAAAAATGATTTGCAAAATTACAATTGAGCTGACTTTCGATAGACCGCGTGACCATTGACCAAACTTTAACGCGCATCAAATGCTTGTACATTTTGGATTCTTGCACTTTAATCAAGCAGGTCCCTACATGATCATTATCATCTTGACGCGCATGTTTGCCGGTTGTGCCGTATGTCATGGTGCATTCTTGTTTTTTGAATTTCCATCAAAAAGCTGACAAAAAAAGAAAAAAGGATGCCAGCTGAATCTATCCAGATTTGCACGATGAAAAATGGTTTTATGAATAAATTGGAACTCTTACTGGTTACTTCAATTTTGAAGTACTTTTACTGGGTGCAACAATATCAACTTTAAGCTTATGGGTTGGATCACTCATATGAAGGTCAAATGTAAAAAAATGTTAATTATAATCTTAGGACATGACCAATTAATTTTTATATGACGTCCTACAAGTGAAACAAAGTCATGATCACGAATTTGCGCCACTAAGAGCATCATATTACGGGAGAGATTGTTAGGGGGCAACAATAGAGTTTTTAAGCTCAAATAGATAAAAGAAATCGTATTTTATATTGATCTGTTCATCCATTTCGTCAAACCCTTATCTTTTTTTTTTTTTTTTTTAACCATTAAAACTTTGCAGAGATACACCATGTTGTGTGAATAATACTGCATTGCATTACTTGTGGTAAAGGTCGCTACTGTCGTCATATTAGACATCTTCTTTCCTTTGATTGTGACGTTGATTTCGCACATCTATCGTGAGGAAAATCAGGTTGCTGAATTAGTTGCTACAGAGGATTGGCAACGACACCGCTATTTGAAGTATGGTTCTCTCGCCTTGTCCAGACAACTTCACACTCTAGTATAGACCGATAAATGTAGTCTTCAGATTTTATTGTTTCTTTATTCATATTTATACACAAGGTAATGCTTCCTCATTTATTGCTTTCATCTATCATTTATTTGACTGGAAGTTAAGTTTATGCCTACTCTATTGTACTCATTTATTGTCCATTTATATCACACGAGGGGAGTTCTAATCCCCTTGAAGATGTCGTAGTGGTACCTAAACAACACATCATGCTTCATTAACAAAAACTTTTGGTCATGGGAGATTGAACATCGAGAAAATGGACAAATTTTGATTACACAAGCTTCAAGCTCCATATAGAAATTAAATGTTCGGTACGAAGATTGAAAAAGATTTTGATTCTTTTTTTTTTTCTTACTACTATTCAATACTATTTAATTCTTTGATCAAATATGTGACGACCCGATTTTTTTATAAAATTTAAATCGCTAACAAATTTTATTTGGAAAATGGTCAAATTTTATATTTATCCACATACCTTATATGATTCATTAATTTTAACTACTAACTTGTGAACTTCTTGAAATCCAAATTTATTAGAAGTAGACAATTATAATTTAACGTGTTTGACAGCCAACTAAACATTTAAATTTAAAATGGAAATGGGCAGAGGACAATTTCACCACTACATCAAATTATTAATTTAACTTTTAATAAAAAAAATGCAATATAAACACATGTCCATATACAAATAAACATGTACGAGAATTTAATTATGAATAATGTCTATTGCAATTAAATTTAAAAGAAACAATTTACTTGCTAAATTTAGATTTTCGTTCAATGAAATGAGGCACAAGCATACCATCAAATCATCACGCTCCGACACAACTCGTTATAATCTACGAGAGAAAGGAAAGAGTGTGAGTACATGGAAATACTCAATAGGATACGAATATTAGTACAAAACTGAATAACATTTATCATTCATTTATCAAAATAAATCGTATCATCATACCATATATTTATAACTGGTAAGAGCTCATAACATTCATTTGTAACGAATGGCTATATATATCGTATCGTATCATGTCATTAGCAAAATATTTATAAATATGAAATATCAAAAATTAAATTGTACAAAATCACTTGTACGTCGTTATCCTACATTATGACCTTCAAATACGTTTCAATTAAAGGAAAAATGTTGAGATAAAATATTTAGTATAAATGCTACTAGACAATTTCTTCTTGTTTTGATACACTAAAAAAAGAAAAAGGAAAAAATGAGTAATAAATATATGGAAAGACAAGTTATGAGATGTTAAACTAAAGAAAACCGTGAAGTGATAAGAGATAAATAAGATAATTGAAGAAATCTCTCTTATTAGTTGGGTAAGTTGGAAAAATAAATGGCAAGTGGACGAGTGGAAGTTTTTTAGAGGTAGTTAGATTTATTAGGAGGCAAAAAAATAAATAAAAAAATTCCAAGATAAAAACATGTAAAAATATTAATAAATTTGCATTTCAAACTCTCTCTGTATCTATATGCACACACATATGGTCACTTGCAAAGATACATCATGCACAAGTCTATAAAATGTATTTGTTAATTAATAAAATAATACCCATTAAATAAGCGTCTTTAAATTGAAATAATTTTGACCCTCTCTTATATCAACTTACATTTTCTTGAGTCTAATATATGTTATTTCATGTGAGCTACAAAATGAGTCTAATATTAATATACATTTTCTTCTCCTACAATACTTAGATATTTAGTCACTCTATATTCAAAACACATAAAAATTTTCCGAGTGTTACAAAATATGTCATAAAATATTTTAAATTAGATGTGTTCATTTGTTTTTCCATATTGCGTAAAATATAAATTTGCTTCTTCCGTGGAAGCATTATTTCAAAATTTTAAGACTTTTTTGTTTTTCCCTCAAAGTTCCTTGGAACGATGACAAATAATAATTAAATAAAAAAAGAAGACAATTAACTTGAGCATTACGGATCTATGTATCTTATTTCTGTTGCCAAGAATGCACATCTTGACTTCATGATTCTACATGACTCCAATGTTTTCCCGACAAAATTTGTCTTGTTGGTTGAAAAGTAGTCAATAATTCCGAAGCATTTTCACTTCAGAAACCTTGTCAGTTAGGTGGAATCCGTGTCGCATAGAAGAAGTTTACGTAGTCTTAGTCTTCCATAAGAGTCAAGAAATATAACAAAAATTGTTGGGATGAAAGCAGACTTGAATTATACTTTAGTATATTGTTGCGGGAGTGACTGGGAAATTGATCATGGGGGTAACGATGAAAAGCTGGTCGTGTTTGATCAGCTCGACTGTGATAATTGGTATATATAAATTTAGTTATTTAATTAATTTTGGCATTTGATTTGACTTCAATTCAATCCTTCAAATTAACTGATGATGAATCGAGTCTACGAACATGGGAATGCCTTTATACTATCCAATATTACTTTATGTCAGTTTTCATCTTGTGGCCTTGGAATTGATCCAAATACGAGTGAGGGGATTATGCCAAGAGAAAATGACCGAACCGTGAGGAAAAAGAAAATTGACCAATTTTCTTCTAACAGTGCTTTGACGCCAAGCTGTAGAAAAATAAAATGGGAACACAATTTTTTTTCCTTTCCTGGTATGCGCAATGAAATTTCCAAGAACACACCAAGATCCGTACACACACACACACATATATGGAGAGAGAGAGAGAGAGAGAGCTGCTACTAGCAATGGAAGATCAGATGACACCAGGTTTTAGGTTCTACCCTACAGAGGAAGAACTGGTTTCTTTTTATCTGTGGAGTAAGCTTCAAGGGACAAGACTACTGGACATCGATAGGGTTATACCAGCAGTTGATGTTTATGATTACAATCCATGGGATCTTCCACGTAAATAAATTCTTTTGTTTCGAATTCTTGCTTTTTTTTTTCTATTTTTCTTTTTCCTGTTGCTTCAAATGGTTAATTAATTTGGGCGATGATTAAAATCTTTTCTTTTCCTGTACCTCTTCACGTTTGTATTAACCTAGGATTTTGCTAGAGTCATCAATATTCAAATTCCATAAATCAATTTGAGTACGAAAAAATAATTTATTGAGTTGGTAAAGAAAGTATAGTTATCAACACCATAGCAAAGTTTTGATGTCTTCTAAATTATGCCACTAATTTTTTAAAATTTATCTTTTTCTCAAATTTATTTTTAACCACACATTTCCTTCATAAAATTATTTTGCACTGGACTTATAATTTTTTCATACTTCTTTCAAAAAATCACATTTTTACAAAATCTATTTTCAAAAAATTCACATCAAACATGCCCTATCTATACGAGTGTATAATAGTTATATTATGATATATCTATTATTATGATAATTATTATAATATATCTATTTCTTTGACAGCTGTGTCCTAATTGTTCAACAATATTGCTTTTTACTTGCTTTCGAACACTTCCTTTTTAACTTTAAAGCCACAAAGTTAAAGCATGTGATTTGCATTCATATTCTGAGCTTGATCCCTTGAGAAGTGACCATTAACGCATAATTCTGTGCGGAAATCTTAATGTAGAAAATTTAAAATGATAAAAATCCAGACATTTATTGGTACATTTTCTTAAGAGTCACAACTTATAATCTACAGGGAAATTAAAAAAAAAAAAAATTCCCTTCTTAGTAAAGTGAATTAAATGTAAAAAATCAAAATCCCAGTAATTATAATTTTCAGTATGCTTTATTATCTGTCCAAAATATACAAAAAAAATGGATGAATATTAACTGCTGTGTTTATTTGAAGGTCAGGACTAGAATTCTAAATCAAAGTTAATTATTTTTTACAGCTAATTTATGAAGTAAAAGAATAAGACAAAAATTTGGTCAACATTTTAGGTGAGTGATTACGGTGGTGGAAACACAACTAATTACTTTAGAACGACTGAATTATTTTGAACAAAAAACAACCGATAATGTATAATTAAGAAGCAAAATATAGACCAAACATGTACATTTTCGGGTTCAGCTCAATCTTTGTTTGACTCTCATTTTTTAAAACTCATTTTCAATTACACATTTTATGATATATACCATTTTTATCAACTTTTAAATATCCCGCATTAGATAATTTTTTTTTAAAATCTACTAATATCGGATTTACAGCTAAACAAAACAGGAGCTTATTATCATTTTTGGAGTATATTTGGAAGTTAATTTGTTTTGGCCAATAAAGAAACTATGTAGAAAGTAGAAACACATTCACCTCAGCGGTCCAGCCTTGGTCCCTTTTTGGGGGCTGCCGTTTGGAATATTCACGACGTGTTATTTATATGTGACCATTCTCATAACACGCGATGGGAATTGATAATTCCAATTTCTCCATGTGACGCATAACGGAAGTAAGAAAAAAACAAAAGATTCACCGACGTAAATCTTGAAAATAAGAAAATTGGAATTCTCCAAGAATAAAACTTGTATATTATTCAATGATGATGACGGAAAATGTTCCAAAAGCCATTAAATACGCGTTATAAGAAATCCTAAAACATAGAAAAAATAAGACGTTCCAAAAATAGCGAAAATTCAAAACGGGAAATACGAAAATTAATTATTCGGAGGCCTAAACGAAGGAATTTGGCTAAAATCCTGAGATCTCAGGTTTGTCCCGAGTCCAATTTCTCGTGTCGTTTCCAATCAACCTGCTAAATTTCAACCCATTCCGACACCGTCGCGACAAATGACAAAATTGTCCCTGGTGTGATTTTTCTTTGTTAATTTTCTGTCCAACACTTTTTCAAACTCCAAAACTAGTTGTCCTATATCACCATGAAAATGACCGTCGCTCGCTATGGAGAATGGTAGAATAGAGCTTAAGAAAGAAATAAGCAAAACAGTTCTTGAAAATGTCATTTAAGAATATTTTAAAGTAAAAATTCTAAAAAGATTTATATAAGTGACTAATAAAAAATAGGGACTAAAGATGTTTACAGTTATCTCAGCCAAGCTTCGCATGCACTACTACAAAATAAGAATAGTGGTGTTACCCTCACTCACCGTACATAATATAAAGTAACTAAAATTTGAAGAACATAAATTTTGTCAAAAAAAGTTACATAATATATCATTATGTCATTGTAATTTCTGAAATCCTTCATATTTTGTGAAACTTTTGCGATTACCTCATTGTGCATAAATCAATTTGAGTACGAAAAAATAATTTATTGAGTTGGTAAAGAAAGTATAGTTATCAACACCATAGCAAAGTTTTGATGTCTTCTAAATTATGCCACTAATTTTTTAAAATTTATCTTTTTCTCAAATTTATTTTTAACCACACATTTCCTTCATAAAATTATTTTGCACTGGACTTATAATTTTTTCATACTTCTTTCAAAAAATCACATTTTTACAAAATCTATTTTCAAAAAATTCACATCAAACATGCCCTATCTATACGAGTGTATAATAGTTATATTATGATATATCTATTATTATGATAATTATTATAATATATCTATTTCTTTGACAGCTGTGTCCTAATTGTTCAACAATATTGCTTTTTACTTGCTTTCGAACACTTCCTTTTTAACTTTAAAGCCACAAAGTTAAAGCATGTGATTTGCATTCATATTCTGAGCTTGATCCCTTGAGAAGTGACCATTAACGCATAATTCTGTGCGGAAATCTTAATGTAGAAAATTTAAAATGATAAAAATCCAGACATTTATTGGTACATTTTCTTAAGAGTCACAACTTATAATCTACAGGGAAATTAAAAAAAAAATAAATTCCCTTCTTAGTAAAGTGAATTAAATGTAAAAAATCAAAATCCCAGTAATTATAATTTTCAGTATGCTTTATTATCTGTCCAAAATATACAAAAAAAATGGATGAATATTAATTGCTGTGTTTATTTGAAGGTCAGGACTAGAATTCTAAATCAAAGTTAATTATTTTTTACAGCTAATTTATGAAGTAAAAGAACAAGACAAAAATTTGGTCAACATTTTAGGTGAATGATTACGGTGGTGGAAACACAACTAATTACTTTAGAACGACTGAATTATTTTGAACAAAAAACAACCGATAATGTATAATTAAGAAGCAAAATATAGACCAAACATGCACATTTTCGGGTTCAGCTCAATCTTTGTTTGACTCTCATTTTTTAAAACTCATTTTCAATTAACATTTTATGATATATACCATTTTTATCAACTTTTAAATATCACGCGTTAGATAATTTTTTTTTTTAAAATCTACTAATATTCGATTTACAGCTAAACAAAACAGGAGCTTATTATCATTTTCGGTGTATATTTGGAAGTTAATTTGTTTTGGCCAATAAAGAAACTATGTAGAAAGTAGAAACACATTCACCTCAGCGGTCCAGCCTTGGTCCCTTTTTGGGGGCTGCCGTTTGGAATATTCACGACGTGTTATTTATATGTGACCATTCTCATAACACGCGATGGGAATTGATAATTCCAATTTCTCCATGTGACGCATAACGGAAGTAAGAAAAAAACAAAAGATTCACCGACGTAAATCTTGAAAATAAGAAAATTGGAATTCTCCAAGAATAAAACTTGTATATTATTCAATGATGATGACGGAAAATGTTCCAAAAGCCATTAAATACGCGTTATAAGAAATCCTAAAACATAGAAAAAATAAGACGTTCCAAAAATAGCGAAAATTCAAAACGGGAAATACGAAAATTAATTATTCGGAGGCCTAAACGAAGGAATTTGGCTAAAATCCTGAGATCTCAGGTTTGTCCCGAGTCCAATTTCTCGTGTCGTTTCCAATCAACCTGCTAAATTTCAACCCATTCCGACACCGTCGCGACAAATGACAAAATTGTCCCTGGTGTGATTTTTCTTTGTTAATTTTCTGTCCAACACTTCTTCAAACTCCAAAACTAGTTGTCCTATATCACCATGGAAATGACTGTCGCTCGCTATGCAGAATGGTAGAATAGAGCTTAAGAAAGAAATAAGCAAAACAGTTCTTGAAAATGTCATTTAAGAATATTTTAAAGTAAAAATTCTAAAAAGATTTATATAAGTGACTAATAAAAAATAGGGACTAAAGATGTTTACAGTTATCTCAGCCAAGCTTCGCATGCACTACTACAAAATAAGAATAGTGGTGTTACCCTCACTCACCGTACAAGTCACTTGAATAGTAGTATACAAAATTGGTTAATTATTTTAAAATTAGCTCATATTCAATAATTGCATGTCCGAAAGTACGAATTAGTTTTATTAATCTGGATCTTTCTTTGAAATTTTGGACGAAATTGCAGGAAAGAACAAAGAATTTAACAACCCCTTATATTCTATATTCAAATATATTTCAAGTAATTATTTATGGAAAGCAGTAAATGTTATCTTCGAAGTGAAAAATGGTCAATAATTTTTGAAGTGTATGTTGAAATTACACAACAAATGACACATGCCAAGTGTATGTCCCTATGATTTCCTTTAATTTATTTTATTTATCGTACTTAATTTTAATTATACATTCATACAATAAAATATTCTACACGTAAATTCATAATTTTTCATTATTTTTAACTGCACATTTTTCAAAAGATACTATTTAAAACTATGTATTTTAAATTTTAAGGCCACCAGACAAGGGCTATTATTTTTAGGGGGAAATTCTTCAAAGTGAAAACAGTTCATTTTCGATAAATGTTGGAATATATCACAAAATCAATAACACATGCCAAGTATATATGTTGTTTGTAGGGAGAAAATCTTGGAAAAGACTATCAATAGTTGAAGAAATTAAGAACGTCAAGCTCATAAGTTAATTTTTTCTTTAACTGCTAAGAAAAATTAAATAGAATTCTAACTTGAAAAATCCCCTAATAAAATAATAAGTAAATCAATGTTAAACTTATTAGAAGTGGGAAACTACTCAATTTTCTACACAAACTTGATATTCAAACTCAAAATATAAAAACTTCCATGCAATAGCCATCGTCACTTCAAAACATGATTTTCAAAATTATAAGTGATCGTCCATTGACTGACTGGACTTCAACCCGCATCAAATTGTTGCATAAACTTTAATCAAGCAGGCCGTGACACGATTACTATTATCTTGACTCGCTATTTTTGCGGGTTGTATTCTATATGCATTTCACCGTGAATTTTTGTTTTTTGTTTTTGTTTTTGTTTTTTGCTTTTTTGCTTTTTGCTTTTTGCTTTTTGCTTTTTGCTTTTTGTTTTTTGTTTTTTTTGTTTTTTAAATCTTTCACCAAAAAGATGATAAAAAAGGATACCAGCTGAATATATCCAGATCTACATGATGAAACACAGCTATATGAATAAATTGAAACTCTTACCATATATTTTGGATTATTTATTTTATGCCGTTCTCAAGTCAGGGGCAATGTTACTGGTCAAATATTATAAAATGTTTGCTCTATTCCCATCAGACGTTAAATTATTTTTCATGTAAGATGACTGAAGTCTGATTCTACGTTTGATATCAAAGTCAAGGTCATGGGTTTGAGTCATGGTGAATTTTTGTTTTTTGTTTTTTGTATTTTTTTGTTTTTTAAATCTTTCACCAAAAAGATGATAAAAAAGGATACCAGCTGAATATATCCAGATCTACATGATGAAACACAGCTATATGAATAAATTGGAACTCTTACCATATCTTTTGGATTATTTATTTTATGCCGTTCTCAAGTCAGGGGCAATGTTACTGGTCAATTATTATAAAATGTTTGCTCTATTCCCATCGGACGTTAAATTATTTTTCATGTAAGATGACTGAAGTCTGATTCTACGTTTGATATCAAAGTCAAGGTCATGGGTTTGAGTCATGCAGAGCATAATATTGAGCGAAGAGATTGTTAGGGAGCAGCAATACAGTTCATATGCTCGTATAATTAAAGAAAACGGAAGACAAATTAACTTGTGCATTACCGATCTATGTAACTTCACTTGCCAGGAAACTTCATATTTCTACATGACTCTTACGTTTTTCCAACAAAAAATGTCTTGTTGGCTAGAAAGTTTTCCTTGTTAATAATTTCAAAGCATTTTCCCTTCAGAAATCTCATCAGTTAGGTAGAATTCATTTCGCATAGAAGAAGTATGTAGTCTGAGTCTTCCATAAAAAGTGAACAAACATAACGACAGTTGTTAGGAACGAAAATAGAATTGAAGTATGATCTTAGAATATATTGTCACGCCAAGTTGGTTGATTGACTGGGAGATTATGGGTAACTATGAATTTATGTAAAATCTGGTCCGACTTGATGAGCTCGACTGTACGATTATGGAAAACAATCTGATAATAATCATCTCTATATCATATCTTAAAACTTCTATAAGAAACTTGGCAAAGAGATATGGATAAATGGTCCATGCCTAGATATAAAAAATAAAAAGGAAAAAATATTTTGATGATGGATTTAACCTATTAACATCTTAGAACCCTAGCTTTTCTTTCATTAATAGCAATGAAAATCAATTCTTGTTCATGAAATTTTTATTGGCATATACACATTTGATTTGACTTTAGTTCAATCCTGGTGACTCCTTATTTTTGTATTGTTCAATGCATGACTAATAGAGTTTATAACATGGGAATGCCACCACACTATTTGTCATTTAATTTAATTTAATTTTTATCTTTTAGATTTATCAAAATATGAGGGAGGGGTTGCCGGCATGTAAAAATGATTGGACAGTAATCAAAAAGAAAATTGACCAATTATTCTAACAGAGTCCATGATTCCATGCTGTTGAAAATCAAATGGGAACATAATTTATTTCCTTTCCCGGTATGCGCGTTGAAATTTCCAAGAACACCAGAAAGAGCAGCAGTAAATTTACACAGAGAGAGAGAGAGAGAGAGAGAGAGAGAGAGGTTGTCAACAAATCTAACTTTCCTAACCAATTTCTTTCTAGATTATTCTGCCATTGCTCTGTCATCAATTCCATATGATTATTTTTCCAGCTGCACAGCAAGTCCACGTGGTTTCCTTCTTGCCAATATTTCAGCTGAGCCATCTTCGACCCTGCTTCCTTCCAGAGTTCCAGCTGAGCTATCTTCTAACTTTAATAGCCTCCCGCAAGATGGAGAGTATATATCCATTATTCCCATCTTGGACATGCAAAAGTAAAAACTTTGAGAACTCAAAGCTTTAGTCAAGATGTCTGCAATTTGTAGTGCGCTAGTAACGTGTTGGGTAACAATGCTGCCATCTTGTACCTTGTCTCGAATAAGATGGCAATCTAGTTCTATGTGTTTGGTTCTTTCATGGAACACCGGGTTTGTTGCAATGTGGATTGCAGCCTTGTTGTCACAATTTAAGACTGCTGCCTCAGGATGATCAACTTGTAAATCCTTGAGCAAGTATCTGAGCCAGGCAAACTCACACAAAGATTTGCCATTGCCCTATATTCCGCTTCTGCTGAAGATCGAGATATGACATGTTGTTTCTTTGACTTCCACGATATCAATGCTGTCCCAATGAATACACAATAACCCGTTGTAGATCTTCTGGTGTCCGGACAAGCTCCCCAGTCCGAATCACAGTATCCTTCCAATTGCAGCTTTGAACTTGCGGGATAAAACAATCCTTGTCCAGGTGCTCTCTTGATATACCTGAGGACTTTATGAGCAGCATTTAAATGTGGAGTTCTATGAGGCTGACAATTTGTACCTAGAATGCCGTACTGTAGGTATATGTTTCTGCCATATATGTTGAATTGTTTAAGAAAATGTCAATCCCTTGTATTGGTTTAAGGCATAACATTGGCTGAAGTTTATGCGTTTGTGTTCAATATCGGTGAAGTACATATATATTGACTGTTTTTGGCAATTGGACATTTATTGTTTCATATTTTAATTTGAATTATGAATTAAATTAGATTATGTCTAGTTTAATTACTTACATTATTCACATTATATTTTTGTAATTAATGTTCGATTGATGTTGTTTGTTAGTCACCAAAGTGGCCAAACTTTATGGTATTTTGAACGCTAAATTACATAATTTATTTATCAATTACTCTTGATAGTTTGATGCTTGTAAATGAAGATGATATTAGAATTATTGTTGTCGAGAGTATATTAATATTCATAGATTATAAAATTGTTATGGGTTGCTCAAAGGCTGATCAGTTAATTTTATCAATCTTGAACATTATCCTGACTAATTGATATATTTAGTTAGATGTATTCTGTATATATAAAGATAACAATCATATTTGATTAAAGTGTATTTAATTACCAATTGAGTAAAACGAAATTAGCATCATTATATTTATAATGATTATGTAATGTGGTATCACCTAAAGGAAAACAATGCTATAAGTTTAATGTTATGTTATTTGAATTAGGATTCGAGTATTTAAGTTCAAACTTAAAGTGTTGATGTTAGAGCATTTTATATATTTTTGTAGGCATTTTTTATTTTGCAGTATCTGTTTCCGTTTCTCTGCATTCGCATGCTTCATCTGTACCACTATTTAATGGGCTAAATTTCTCTGACTAGTGTGAACAAGTTCAGTTCAACTTAGGTGTTTTGGACTTGGACTTGGCACTTCAAGTTGAGAAACCTGCTGATCTTACTGATGAGAGCAGTGCTGATGAAAGATCTGTCCATAAAACTTGGGAAAGGTCAAACAGATTAAGCTTAATGTTCATGGGGATGACCTTAGCAAAGAATATCAAGTCTACTATCCCTAAAACTGAGAATGCTAAGGAATATATGAAGTTTGTGGAAGAACGTTCCCAAACAGCTGACAAATCACTTGCTGGCACACTGATGAGTACCTTAACCACTATGAAATTTGATGGTTCTCGTACCATGCATGAGCATGTTACTGAAATGAGTAACATTGCAATAAGACTTAAGACTCTTGGGATGATTGTGGATGAGAACTTTCTGGTACAATTTATCATCAACTCTTCGCCTCCCGAGTACGGTTCATTCCATATGAACTATAATACCTTAAAGGATAAATGGAATGTGAATGAATTGCACAGTATGCTCGTGCAAGAGGAGACAAGGCGTAAGAATCAAGGAACTCATTCTGTTCATCTCGTAAGTCATCAAGGAGCTGGAAAGAAATATAAGAAAAGATCTGGAAAGGGCATTAAGCAAGGACCACTAAAGATAAATGAGTCTTCTGTCCATATCCATAATAAGGAATACAAAAAGGATACGTGTCATTTCTGTCGCAAACCTGGGCACCATAAAAAGGACTGCCTGAAGCGTAAGGCATGGTTCGAAAGTAAAGGTAAGATTATTTTTTATGTATGTTTTGAATCTAATTTGACAGAAGTTCCTTATAATACTTGGTGGATTGATTCCGGATGTACCACTCATGTTACTAATACGATGCAAGGATTCCTTTCAACCCATACCATAAATCCAAATGAAAAGTTTGTCTTCATGGGAAATCGAGTCAAAGCTCCAGTTAAAGCCATTGGAACTTATCGTTTGATTTTAGATACTGGACATCATTTAGATTTATTTCAGACTCTATATGTACCTTCTATTTCTCGTAATTTAGTTTTCTTATCAAAACTTGATTCTGTTGGATATTTCTTTGATGGTGGAAATGGATGTTTAAATTTGTTTAAACAAAATCATCTTATCGATTCCGCTATTCTTTATGATGACTTATATAAATTAAAGCTTGATAACCTCTTTGCCGAGACTCTTTTGACCTTGCATCATAATATTGGTACTAAACGTGATTTACTGAATGAACGATCTGCTAACTTATGGCATAAACGTTTGGGTCACATATCCAAGGAAATGATAGAAAGATTAGTAAAGAATGAAATCCTTCATGACTTGGATTTTAGTGATCTTGAAACTTGTGTGGATTGTATTAAGGGTAAACAAACCAAACACACAAAGAAATGAGCCACAAGAAGCACACAGCTTCTTCAGATAATATATACCGATATATGTGGGCCTTTTGATGTTTCATCATTTGGTGGGGAAAAGTATTTTATCACCTTTATCGATGATTTTTCACGTTATGATTATGTCTATCTACTACATGAAAAGTCTCAAGCTGTAAATGCTTTAGAGATTTTTGTCAATGAAGTTGAACGACAATTAGACAGAAAGGTGAAAATTATTAGATCTGATAGAGGTGGTGAATATTATGGAAAGTATGATGAAACTGGACAACACCCAGGTCCATTTGCTAAAATTTTTGAAAGGCATAGCATATGTTTTCAATACACTATGCCAGGCACACCACAACAAAATGGTATGGCTGAAAGGCGTAATCGTACTCTAATAGAAATGGTTAGGTGTATGTTAAGCAATTCTTCTTTACCCATGTCTTTGTGGATGTTTGCATTAAAGACTGCTATATATTTACAAAACAGGGTTCCTAATAAGGCAGTTCCAAAGACTCCTTTTGAACTATGGATGGGAAGGAAACCCAGTTTAAGGCACCTGCATATTTGGGGTTGCCCAGCAGAAGCAAGAATTTATAATCCACATGAAAAGAAACTGGACTCAAGAACAATCAGTGGATTTTTCATTGGTTATCCAGAAAAATCAAAAGGGTATAGATTTTATTGTCCTAACCATAGTACTAGAATTGTTGAAACTGGAAATGCCAGGTTCATTGAGAATGGTGAAGTTAGTGTGAGTTTTGAACCATGAAATGTGGAAATACAAGAAGTTAGAGTTCAAGTTTCTCTACCCTCAAGTTCTTCTAATGTTGTTGTTCCTCAAATTGTTGAACGACATGAAAATTTACCTGAACAACAAATAAATGGTAAAACACCTCACAATGAAGTTGTCACCGACGAACTTGCATTAAATGAACCACAAGAAATAGCATTAAGAAGGTCACAAAGACAACGTAGACCTGCCATTTCTGATGATTATGTGGTTTACTTGCAAGAGTCTGAATTTGACTTGGGAATTATTAATGATGATCCAGTTTCATTTTCACAAGCCATTGAGAGCGCTAATTCTGATAAGTGGTTAGATGCTATGAAAGATGAGTTGAAATCTATGGAACATAACGAAGTCTGGGATCTCGTTGAATTAACAGAATCATGTAAAAGAGTTGGGTGTAAATGGGTCTTTAAGACCAAGCGCGACTCTAATGGTAATATCGAACGACATAAAGCTAGACTTGTGGAAATACAAAAAGTTAGAGTTTAAGTTTCTCTACCCTCAAGTTCTTCTAATGTTGTTGTTCCTCAAATTGTTGAACGACATGAAAATTTACCTGAACAACAAATAAATGGTAAAACACCTCACAATGAAGTTGTCACCGACGAACTTGCATTAAATGAACCACAAGAAATAACATTAAGAAGGTCACAAAGACAACGTAGACCTGCTATTTCTGATGATTATGTGATTTACCTGCAAGAGTCTGAATTTGACTTGGGAATTGTTGATGATGATCCAATTTCATTTTCACAAGCCATTGAGAGCGCTAGTTCTGATAAGTTGTTAGATGCTATGAAAGATGAGTTGAAATCTATGGAACATAACGAAGTCTGGGATCTCGTTGAATTACCAAAATCATGTAAAAGAATTGGGTGTAAATGGGTCTTTAAGACCAAGCGCGACTCTAATGGTAATATCGAACGACATAAAGCTAGACTTGTTGCCAAAGGTTTTACTCAGAAAAGTGGCATTGATTATAAGGAGACATTTTCACCAATCTCTAAGAAAGACTCACTCAGAATTATAATGGCTTTAGTAGCTCATTATGACTTAGAACTACATCAAATGGATGTGAAAATCGCCTTTCTAAATGGAAATTTAGATGAACAAGTTTATATGGATCAACCTGAAAGTTTTTCAATTAAAGGAAAGGAACACATAGTATGTAAGTTAAAGAAATCAATATATGGATTTAAATAGGCTTCCCGTCAATGGTATCTTAAGTTCAACGATACCATTACTTCCTTTGGATTTAAGGAAAACGTCGTTGATCGATGTATATATCTGAAGGTCAGTGGGAGCAAGTTTATATTTCTGATTATGTATGTTGACGATATCTTGCTAGCTACTAATGATTTTGGTCTATTATACAAGACTAAGAAATTTCTCTCTAAAATTTTTGAAATGAAAGACATGGGAGAGGCAACCTATGTAATTGGAATTGAAATATTCCGTGATAGGTCACAAGGGTTGTTAGGGTTGTCTCAGAAAGTATACATCAATAAAGTTTTAGAGAGATTCAATATGAAAAATTGTTCAGCGAGCGTTGTTCCAATTCAGAAAGGAGTCAAATTTAGTCTCATGCAATGTCCTAAAAACGAATTGGAACGCAAACAAATGACAGCTATTCCTTATGCATCTCTTGTTGGGAGCTTAATGTATGCTCAGACTTGCACCAGACCAGACATCAGTTTTGCTGTTGGAATGCTGGGTAGGTATCAAAGTAACCCGGGACTTGATCATTGGAAAGCTGCAAAGAAAGTATTGAGATACTTGCAAGGAACGAAAGATCACATGCTCACTTATATGAAATCTGATAACTTGGAGGTTATTGGATATTCAGATTCGGACTTTGCTGGATGTGTGGATACTAGAAAGTCCACATTGGCTATTTGTTCCTCTTAGCTGGAAGGGCTATATCATGGAAAAGTGCGAAGCAGTCAATCATTGCTGCATCCACTATGGAAGCCAAGTTTGTGGCATGCTTTGAGGCCACAGTTCAAGGAAATTGGCTGCGGAGCTTTATTTCAGGACTTGGGATCGTCGACAGTAAAGCCAAGCCATTGAAACTTTATTGTGATAATTCTGCAGCAGTCTTCTTTTCAAAGAACGACAAGTACTATAAAGGTGCTAAGCACATAGAATTGAAGTACTTTGCCGTTAAAGAAGAAGTTCAAAAACAAAGAGTGTCAATCGAGCATATTAGCACCAATCTTATGATTGCAGATCAATTAACAAAAGGATTACCACCAAAGACATTCAATGAACATGTCGAAAGGATGAGCATTATTGAAAATTATCATTAACATTATTATGCAATTTATGATACTCATGTATTGACATTTTGAGCTCATTTATGTATTGTTTTTGACAAAATATTATTCCTGTCATAACTGTTGGTACATGTACGTGAATGAATTATGCAAATACTGACAGGGATGGTCTTTTCGAAAACATTAATGCAATTATCGAACTTCTCATTATGTGTCATGTTGGGTAGGGACTATTACTGTAGTACATGGAAGGAATTATGCTTATATGATGGTGTAAAATCGCCATGACTCTTATTAGTTTTTACTTAAGGATGATATATTAAGTGACCAATGTATGATGGATTTTAGCTAATGGTATGTGCATTATGTTATATACCACATAATAAAACAATATTACATGGCCCAAGTGGGAAAATGTAAAGCCAATTATTTGTGGCCCATGTAATATTAAAGAATTAATTAAAGGTGATTAATATTACTAAAATCCTATTGGCCCAATTGAGAAATGGTAGTTTTATAATTGTCTACTTTGATGGAAAGTTGAGAGTTTTATGGCACAAATGAGACTGCCTCTTTCTGCCTATAAATGTGAATGAAACCCATCAATTAATTTATTTAATAAAAGAGAGGAAAAGTGAGATAACGGTTTCTTTAATTTAACAGTTTATTATTTTGCAGATCTAAAATTCTCAATTATTGCCATGGATCAAGGTATGTTTAAAAAGTGAGATAACGGTTTCTTTAATTTAACAGTTTATTATTTTGCAGATCTAAAATTCTCAATTATTGCCATGGATCAAGGTGTGTTTCTTGATCAATTAAAATTTCATATGTGAAAATCATGAATTCTAAAGATCTTGGTATTAGGGTTTAATTTCTTACAATTTGAACCTAAAAAGAACAAACAAAATTAATAATTTCATTTTGAGTTTGATTTTTTAATTTAACAACTTAATGAAACCAAACTAAAGGAGAAAGCTGTGGAAATCAATTAAAAATAGTTAAGAGTCCCCATTTCACTAATTAATACTCGTGTTCAATTTGTATTTTTTGTACAATAATTGTGTTGGCGATCATTAAATTCAATATAAATTATTAACGTTAGTAGTTCGAGTATTAGTTAAGATATCCCTAAATGAAGTGATGCATAAGAACACAACACAACACAACACAACAACATTGCCAACTAAAAAGTTACCAGTTAAACAACAAATTATAAGACATTGTGTGTTCTAAAATAAAATTTTCTTGATTTAACATGTAGCTAATATCACGTAGTTGAATTATCATTAATAAACATAAAAATAATTCGACGATATTAATCCAACGAGACTTATAAAAAGGACAAAAATATATAATGAATTAAAACTTGAATAAAAGCCAATTAGTAATATTGATTGTGAAATATGAAGATGAAATCAAGACAGAGAGAATTTTAAGTAGACCCGACAAATTCATAAATAAGAAGATTTGATGGATTTCCTTAATTTTCAATTCTTAATTCCAATAGCACTATCGTTTTCGTGATTGAGTTTCCATCATTTCTTCACTTCTAAACATGATTTCTTCCAGAAGTTTTTTTTACATGTATTTTCTTTGATCTCTTATGTATAATTTTCTTCTCTTCTCCTCTTTCTTTGACCTAGATTATGTCTATCTAGAGTCCTCAATGCAATGGAAAAATAGCCCTTAATTTTAAATTAAAAAAATCAAAATTTGAATGACACAACGAGATCACCTGTTAGTAAAGATGTCAATTGGGCTCATCGATTTGAACTGTTCGTGGCTCAACTCGGAAAAAGCCCAAGTTGACTCGGCCCATGTGGCTCACAGGCTCAAGCTTGGGCTTAATTATTTAAGGCAATAACTAGCTACCTTTCTTAAGGTAGCACTCGGCTGCCTTTTAAGGCAGTCGAGCCCCATTTAAAAAAAAAAAAGAAAGAAAAAAAAGAGGAAAAAAAATCGAGCTGGCCCAAAGGTAGCCGAGTGCCATATAAAAAAAGAAAAAGAAAAAGAAAAAATCGAGTTGGCCCCGCTCGGGCTCTGCTCGACTCGCTAAGGCAGCTTGGGCTGAGCTCGAAAAAATTCGTTTGATTTTACTCGAATCGAGTTCGAGCTTAAGTTTCAGCTCGTTGACATCCCTACATGTTAGGAACAGGCTACCTACATGCAAGCTTGAGCTGAGGTCACATGTCCCCTGCACGAGACCTTTATCCTTCAAATTTCAAATGTTTCATTTTTAATCCTCAAAAACTTATCCTCGTCCAATTTAGTCCCTCATGTTTGAACTTTTTCCATTTAAGTTCTTGAACTTTTTCAAATTTCATTTGAGTCCCATTCCTTCTCTATGCAATTCCATCATTTTGTCAAAACTAAGCTCCAAAACACTTCATTTCGCTCATTTTATCAATTTTTTTTTATACATAGAAACATAATATATACACTAACATGAGTGGAAAGCAATCTGAATAGTCAAGGCCCCGTTGGGAGAAATTTTGAGAATTAATTTTTTGATCGTTAGAAGAAAAGTGGTTCACTTGTGAGAGAAGAAGTGGAAAATTACGAATGGAATAGTAAAATAAGGGTCAAAAAATTAATTTTTTGTGGTAAAAAATCCCTTTCAAACAGGCTGCAAATAAGTACATACATTGAAATTAATTTTCAATAAACTATTTGGGCCCTGTTTGACAACCATTATTTGAAAAATTAAAGAGTTTTGTTGAAAAATGTGCGATTAAAAAGTAAGAAAATTTTATTAGTTTGTGTGCAGAGCATTTTTATCGTGTGAATGTGTAGTGGAGAATAATACTTTAACAAATAATTTAAATTATTAAAGGTTGTCAAACAAGGATTTATTTTAGTTTTTTAAGAATAGAGAGTGAGTTTGAACCACCCCTATTTGCATTTCATAAATTGCATGTTTCATTTTTTCAATAATTTAATTATTCAAGTTAGATTCAAATATTTTAGCTATTGTTATTTAAAATGATATATATATATATATTAATTGAAAATTGAGTAAATAATAATAAATAATTGTTAAAAATATATAATAAAGTGTTTGTTGAACTGTGTCAAATTTTTTTAACTTATTTTTAGATAGAAAAATAAATTTGTAATTTCTATTTATAGTTAACAAAATAAATAGGGTATATGTAAAAGTAACTTTTATTGCCTTATAAGCAAAGCCAAACACGTTATAGTCCATTATAATCTCGTCCGCGGCTGAGACTTTGAAAGTGGCATTTCAGCAAATATACCGACACAGAGGGGCAATCGATCGAGACCACGACAGTATATGGTGGCATTTAGCGAAGGACGAACACCAGGGGCTCCGAACCTTCGGAGACATCAAAATCTCGGTGTCGCAACATAGAGCCCCCAAACACACTCTGGCACGTATAAATCGTAGACACGCGCTACTGTGTGGAAGCTTTGGAATCTTTACGAAGTAAGCTCTGCGTAACTTCCCTGTTTTCTTTTTGCCCCATTTTTACCGATTTTTATTTTCTATATTATCGATCAAATTGGTTAATTATGTAGATTTATATGTTCTCGAGTTACCACGAGTTGCTTTAAAAGATGAAAGGCTGACGCTTTTGTGAAACATGGATTTGCAATCACTCTAATGGCACAGTTTACACGCTATGAAGAATTAAGCTTTATTCCCAATTTTCACTGTATGAATCTTTTTTTTATTCCCTTCGTTCAGAATCAGCCTTTACTGAGAATAATCTAATGAATTAATCTTTTAGGATGATTTCGGTTCATGTTGGTTTAGGTTAAATTAGTTTTAGTGCTTGTAAGTTACATATCCCACGTGCTTCAGTTAATTTATCCTGAATTGTTTCCACTCCATTATTGATGCAGAATCTTGGTATTTTTAATTTATAGACATTCATCCTTTGTTGTCTGCTCGCTGGCACAAATTTAAATCATAATTGATTTAGGTAATTCTATACAGCTTATGAAGTTTTTCCTATCACGGAAAAGTTCTGGACTAGTATTTGTCTAACATTTTATCATGATTAACTGGTCATTCTCTACGACTAATTGAACTTACATAATTTACAAAAGTACAATTCTTTGTATAACATCTCCCATTTCCTTTTCGATTATTTTGAGAAATCTATGGTTTGGCTTCTTGATCATACTTATTTCTACTATGGTTAAAATGACATTGCTTGTATTCAGTCTTAGATTGCCCTGACTTAAAACCTTTGAAGTCAAAAGTCATGTTGTTTAAAATATATTATCTCACTCTACTAAAATCGTATCATCTTTCTACCTTTTAATACACCCCGGATCCAATGCTATTTGTCGAAAATAGGGACACACTAGCAGAATAATTTACAAACTCTGTGAATTGGGGCAGAATTTAAAGAATCATTGGCGAAGTTTCTAAAAGACAGTAGTTTTCTTTCTCTCTAATTTTTCCATACAAAGTGAGTAAATAAATGTTTTGCTAATTAGAATAAAGTATTTGACCATTATCCCCCAGTGTTTATGGTCCTGAACTTGTAGAGTTTGTGTTTTGTTTAATCAGCAAATACCGTGACATTAAGTCCCCGTATGAACCCATTCTTTAAAATTCATTTTCAATCATACATTCTTCCAATAAAATAATTTTGCACGTAAATCCAAATTGTTCCCTACTCCTTAACCACACTTATTAAAAAAAAAAAAAAAAAAAAAAAAAAAAAAAAAAATATAAAAAAAAGGGGGCCCAAGGGGGGGG
>NC_036245.1:9875741-9994085 GCF_002742605.1 Olea europaea var. sylvestris | reverse complement strand
TAAAAAAAAAAAAAAAAAAAAAAAAAAAAATATATATATATATATAAATGGGGCTCAAGCAGGGGCTGAGTTTAGAACCACTGGATACATTAAAGGGTCCCCTAGTTCTACAAGTGATGGTTATTTGGTTACTGTTGACACAACCCCATGATCATCTTTAGCCTATTACATTATCCTGTTCACATCAAATTGAACAAAATGCACCATGATTTCCAACTATCTCATAGCTGTCTTTCACTGGGACATTTTCCAGCATTAGCTTGTATTGAGTAATTGGCATTTCCACAATAGAATTTTTACTTTTTAAAAAAAGTTCATGATCATCTCCTTTTACTCCTCAAAATAACACAAATTGGATATTTCATGGTGTTTGGAAAAGAGCAGAAAATCCAGTTGCTACAGTACTTGTTGGTTTAATGAAGACAAACTTTATTGACTGTGGATTCCAGTTATTGTTCTTGTTAATGGACGCATACTTTTTGATGTTTGAAGAAATCATTGATGTTTTGAAGTATGGAACATAGTCTGTTATGAAAATTTGTTTCTTTTCTGTTTCTGACCCTTCATTATCCTGTATCAGGAATTTGTTTTTGCACATTAAGTCACATGGCTTGGACAGAAAATGATGTTGGAAATTGAACAAAATGCACCATGAGTTCCAACTATCTCATAGTTGTCTTTCACTGGGACATTTTCCAGCATTAGCTTGTATCGAGTAATTGGCATTTCTACAATTGAATTTTTACTTTTTTAAAAAAGTTCATGATCATCTCCTTTTACCCCTCAAAATAACACAGATTGGATATTTCACGGTGTTTGGAAAAGAGCAGAAAATCCAGTTGCTACAGTACTTGTTGGTTTAATGAAGACAAACTTTATTGACTGTGGATTCCAGTTATTGTTCTTGTTAATGGACGCATACTTTTTGATGTTTGAAGAAATCATTGATGTTTTGAAGTATGGAACATAGTCAGTTATGAAAATTTGTTTCTTTTCTGTTTCTGACCCTTCATTATCCTGTATCAGGAATTTGTTTTTGCACATTAAGTCACATGGCTTGGACAGAAAATGATGTTGGAAATTGAACAAAATGCACCATGAGTTCCAACTATCTCATAGTTGTCTTTCACTGGGACATTTTCCAGCATTAGCTTGTATCGAGTAATTGGCATTTCTACAATTGAATTTTTACTTTTTTAAAAAAGTTCATGATCATCTCCTTTTACCCCTCAAAATAACACAGATTGGATATTTCACGGTGTTTGGAAAAGAGCAGAAAATCCAGTTGCTACAGTACTAGTTGGTTTAATGAAGACAAACTTTATTGACTGTGGATTCCAGTTATTGTTCTTGTTAATGGACGCATACTTTTTGATGTTTGAAGAAATCATTGATGTTTTGAAGTATGGAACATAGTCTGTTATGAAAATTTGTTTCTTTTCTGTTTCTGACCCTTCATTATCCTGTATCAGGAATTTGTTTTTGCACATTAAGTCACATGGCTTGGACAGAAAATGATGTTGGCAATGGAAAAGGAAATGACTTAACTGATGATCATGTCTTCGCGATGGAAGGGCAACATTCTTCTGGCGGCAGAAGCTCTCCAGGGATTAGTCAACCTAAAAAGAGTTTTGAAGGGAAAGATGCTTTATCCTATGCCAACATTCTTCGCTCCAGAAATAAATTTGTGGATGCACTTGCTGTCTACGAGAGTGTATTGGAGAAGGAGAGTAAAAATGTTGACGCCTACATTGGCAAAGGGATTTGTCAACAGATGCAGAACTTAAAGAGGCTTGCATATGATAGTTTTTCTGAAGCTATCCGATTGGAACCACAAAACCCTTGTGCCCTTACGCACTGTGGTATTTTGTATAAAGATGAGGGTCAACTGGTGGAGGCTGCTGAGGTAAGGATGTGGTGTTGATGTTACTTCTCCAATTTAAAATAGCATGGTGCATATCTGTTGTAATTGCTTTTTCAAGATTGTTTCTGATCATAGTCAACGCTTTTAACTTTAAGCTGTTAATGTTGTTTACTGCTGGAATAATTTTTTTTGGCTAAGTGGTGTGTTTGATTTTATATAGCCTTAGAGCTTGTGTAACAATAAAGGTAAGTAATGTTTTCTTTATGAATTTGTAATTTCTGAGTTGGAAGCGTAAATTGATACTTTTTGCAATTTCCCTGTTCTTTTGAGTTTCTTCGTGTCTTCTCTGTCTTTGTGAAGTTATTATCTTTTTGTGGGCACCAATACCTATAAAAATCATACCCTTCTCGTTGATGTCTCACCGGAAACTTAGTCCTTACATCTCTTTGGGCTTTAGGACGATATACTTGTTTTGATCAGCACTATGCACTCTCTTTCTGCAGGGTGATGTCAAGTTTGGTGTAGTAACTTTTGAGAGAGCGTTTCTGACACTCTTCGTGCATCTACGATAAACAACACAACATTTTTTTTAATATATCTTTTGCAATACAATTATGAGGATACCCTTGACATAAAAATATATCTTATGCTTGGGATTAGTGGATGTAAATGATGACTTATTTATGGTAGAACCGGCTCTCTGAATTTGTAATTTTTCTATTCTCTTTGGGGTTTATCCAGGTAAGTCCTAAAATCCTGTAGTGATAGGTATTCATTTACCTGTAACAACCCTCATGCCATTGTTTTAAGCTTTCAGAGCTTACTCACCAGTTTTAATAGTTGATAGGCGTTTTCAGGTATCCATTTTTCTTATCTGGCTTTCTGTTGGTCATTATTCACATTTATTATATTTCTATTAATGCAGATGTATCAGAAAGCTCTAAAGGCTGATCCTTCATATAAACTAGCTGCAGAATGTTTGGCAATCGTATTAACAGATCTTGGAACCAGCTTAAAGCTTGCTGGTAACACTCAGGATGGTATTCAGAAGTACTATGAAGCTATCAAAATTGACCCGCACTATGCTGTAGTCTCATGTTTCTCTGCTTCCTTATTTGGAATTCCAAGTTACTTTTGATTTTTCTATTCAGTTGTTTAATTGATTTGGTGGCTTTCTTATTGCAGCCTGCTTATTACAACCTTGGCGTTGTCTATTCTGAAATGATGCAATATGACACTGCCCTGAACTGTTATGAAAAAGCTGCAATAGAGAGGCCCATGTATGCTGAAGCATATTGCAACATGGGCGTTATCTATAAAAATCGCGGGGATTTGGAATCTGCAATTGCCTGTTATGAGAGGTGCCTAGATTATCATTTATCAATTTTTTTATTTTTTTTATTATTATTTTGTTTGGTGAATATACTGGATAGGAGAGTTACCTTCAATTGATGGCATTTTGACTTGTTTCTTATGTGTATATACAGGTGTCTGGCTGTCTCTCCGAACTTTGAGATTGCAAAAAATAACATGGCAATTGCTTTGACTGATTTAGGCACTAAGGTTTGGTACATTGAAATTTCTAGCCAGCTCGTTTACATTTATATTAAACCAAATTATATACTTTATTATTACTTAAACCCAATTTGTTCTTTTAATGTATTTTCACTTTGTCTTCTGTACCCACAATAATTGCCTTGTATTTCATTTTTCTTGAAAAAGTGATTGTAGATGCCCTATACTTTTCGCAATAGAAAATGCATGCAATTTGTTCCTTTACTTTTTGATCTGTGCACTTCTTTTCATCAACAAGTGAAGTTTGAAGTATGAACAACTTTTTGGGGTTTCTCACGGCAATAAGTTCAGTTCCTCATTTTATAAGAATTGGGAACATGAAGGACATTCCAAAAATCTTATTGAATCAATATTTTTCTGCATCTCGTATGTTACTGACCCTGTTTTTATCATTAAACACGATCCTATATGAAAGGGTTTCTGAAAAGTAACCACACTCTTGAATCGCTGTAATTGAAACGGGATGTTTTTGTGCAGGTCAAATTGGAGGGTGACATCAACCAAGGTGTGGCATATTATAAGAAAGCCCTGTATTATAATTGGCACTATGCTGATGCGATGTATAACTTAGGGGTTGCTTATGGAGAAATGCTGGAGTTTGACATGGTAATTTGGCATAAAAATCACGTCATAGTGCAAACTGCGACTGTAGAAGATAATCTTGTAATAAGATGCTTCTAGGACTAAGGAGAATATTTATTACCCGCTTATGTTTTCTTCTGCATATGTATAATGCGTCTGTACCTTGCCATCTTCTTGTAATTAACATCCTCCTTTTGCAGGCGGTTGTATTCTACGAACTTGCTTTTCACTTCAATCCCCACTGTGCAGAGGCATGTAACAATTTAGGAGTGATATACAAGGATCGGGACAACCTTGACAGAGCAGTAGAATGTTACCAGGTAAGTTTCACGCCTCTGGGTCTTTATTAATGAAGCAAAACATACATTTAAGTTTTTTACTTTATTTAGTTTGTGTCTTTGCAGATGGCTTTATCAATCAAACCTAACTTCTCTCAGTCGTTAAATAATCTTGGAGTAGTCTACACTGTCCAGGTTTCTTAGCTATAGTCTTTCACTTTTACTGTCCTGAAGACCATATGCCTGGCTGGTAAACTCATAGTTTTATGACTGTGCATAGGGAAAAATGGATGCCGCTGCCACCATGATTGAGAAAGCTATTGCTGCGAATTCTACATATGCAGAAGCATATAATAATTTAGGTCTCTCTATATTGTTTTATTCACTTGTGTCTTGACAGTTACCTATCAGCATTAAAAGAAAAGCTTTATATTCTGGTCAATATGTTTCTTTTGCCTGAATTGCAATATTGAGCATTATCACTTTTAAGGGAGTGAATGACGTCAATTAAACTTAGTGCTTCTAAAGTTAGCTTCCATGCAAAGCAAACAAATTCTTTAAGTAGTTTAGACTACTGCATAATGAAAAGACACCTATAAACAAAATCATGTATCCTTCGAAAATTTCTGTTGGTGGAATTTGGTGACTATATTCTTTCAGTAATTCAGTGTTTTTTTATGTATAGGGGTTCTCTACAGAGATGCAGGGAACATAGCTATGGCAATTGACGCATATGAACAGTGCCTTAAAATAGATCCTGATTCTCGCAATGCGGGCCAGGTATTGCTTGTTTAATTTGTGAATGTTAAGTTTAGATCTTTATGCTCTTTTTTGACCCCAGCCTTTCCCTTCCATTTAAAATTATATATCCAGTTCATGCATTTCTTGATGTGCTACTATAGCTTTATTTTGTGAGTCATATTCGAACTATTGTCACCAATTAACATGGTGTGGAACATAGCCCTTGTTTGAGCCCCATTTTGGAGGAAAAATGAATTTTTGAATAGTGTATCGATGAGAAATGCGTAGTTAAAAAATAAGGAAAAGTTTTGGATTTACGTGTAATATTATTTTAATGAAGAATGTGTGGTTGAAATGATGTCAAAATACTATAGAATAATGCATTTTTTTCTAAATAATGGGGCTTAAACAAGCCCATAATTTGAGTTTTGAAATGGAAATATTAGGTGACTTATGGGAAAGAATGAATAATACTGTCCAATTTCACATACTAGCATGCTTAAGTATTGTTGGTTATTAACTCTGAAGGGTAGTTCAGTGGTCAGTGGTCAGGTCTTGGATTTGTTTCCTAATGGTCACCAGTTTGAGTACTATCAGGGCCACTGAGGTGAGTACCCGGCTGTAAATTTCATGTCTCCATGGAATTAGTCGAGGTGTGCGTAAGTTGGACTGGACACCCACGGTCATAAAAAAAAAGTATTGTTGGTTATTATATCTTGTTTACTAACCTCCATCCTCGTATAGGGTAGGCATCTAAATTATCTGAAGGATGGTAAGAATCTAGGATAACTATGACATTTTTGGTGATATCTTCCGTCATGGTTGGTTTTAAGTAAATGAACTTTTAAATCATGTACAAATCCATCTTAGGTCAAAGGCTTCTTGGAGTTCTATCGTAGTTACTCTTCAGAAGTCAGCGAACTTATTGTACATAAATCCTCTCTTTTGCTGACCAGATCAAGGGCTTAGGTGGATTATAGATTGCTTTATTTTGATGATGCATATATTTTTCCCATTAGTGACATCTTTGTCAACACATTATTTCATTGCAAGCCCCCTTTCCCTAACATATAAGGAAGAAAAGTGGAGAGGCAAACAAATAGATGAACACAGTTGCTTTAGTTGAAATTGAAGGTCATTCTATACATGTCTGTTCAATGGTTTAGATAGTAATTTATATTAGAGTTTATGATTATGTTTAGAAAATTATAGTTGTTTTTTTCTCTGATGAGTATGCAGGGTGTTTTTCTGGTGGTATGCAATTTCAGTTGTCAGGGTAGATTGTGCAGGGGTTTTTGGCGTTGTCTTTGTTATTTTTCTATTTTTTTTTTTTTATATAGTGGTGGGATTGTGCAGGGGTTTTTGGCATCGTCTTTGTTATTTTTCTATTTTTTTTGTATAGTCGTGGGCTTCATTCTTACAATATTTTGCGACATTGATTACATTCTGTTTAATTATTTTCTTCGATACTTTGGGCTAAAAGTTTTGCTTGATTAACCAAATTTGCAGAATCGGTTGCTTGCAATGAATTACATAAATGAGGGAAATGATGATAAACTATATGAGGCACACAGGTCTATCATTCTACCATGCTTATATAATTTACATTTTGTAATTAGTTGCACATGCAAGTACACTGATTTATCTTTTGAGTGCCTAAAAATCTAATTTTTCATCCTGTATGTGCATTTGTATATATGTACAGAGATGCCATTCGTATACTGCTATCCTGTATTCCTTCTTTGCTCTCCTTTTTTATGCCACCTTAGAGGTTCAAATGCTACGCTAGAAAAGGGGAAAGACCGGAATATGAATCCATTATTAAAAAGGAATATCTGCTACCTTGAAGAATGCCAAGTACGTATTCATTATGTAAAACAATGTGAAGACAGGTTCAAAGATACTCTATGGCATTTTGTCTGTACTTGCTACGAAAAGATTGCACTATATATTACGTACCAGTGACTTTGAATTGACTAGATACATCTTGCCTCTTGAGTAAGCTGTTGATCAGCATCTATGGACAACAACCGGTAGTTGAGCTATAACACCCAATCAAACCAAGAAGAGTTCTTTTTAATTCAGAATTTGTATCTTGTGTCTAAATCTGCACATGTATATTTTTGTATTATAACAATGTGTGTGTGAATCACTTTTGGGATACATTTGTCTTGGAATTCGTATTAGGATGATGAAAATAATAAATAATACTCACATGCATGATAAATTTTTCATTATTTGTTCTAGGTTCTGAGAGGAACAGAATAATCTCAACTGATTGAAATTGTTGAATGTCAAAGTTATAGTACTTCTTTTGAGTCAAAGGAAGTTCGTGAATTCTTAATGTTGCATGAATGAACCTGCCCAGTTGACATGAATGTAGCTTTGATAGCCATTTTGCATTCTGCAACTGTCCTGAAACTTATTTGTATATGCCTCACTAATTAGTCTAGAGTGATAAGTGGCTTTTTACAGGAAATGAAGATTAAAAATGTCTTAACTTCGGAAATTATAGATTTTAGAAAGTGATGCGATGGTGGGTAGAAGCTTTTCTTTGGGAAGTCCGATGATTCTTGAGTATTAGCTAGTGGGCATAATAAGTGTCATCAACTTGCTCGACAATGCTTGTCTAGACGTATTGATAGAATAACTGGATATGCATTTGATAGAGTGGGAAAGAAGGTGACTGGGTCTGAAAGGACTGTAAATCTCGCAACTTGACTTCTCCCCGTGAGAGTTTTTTTTTTGGCATGATGATGATGCTAGAATGTTTCTTGGCTTCTTGCATATATACTGACAATAAATACGATGAAACTCTTGATTTTGTTGGTGTGTTTGTTGATTCTTTAACAACTGACTTCTCCCTTGAGATTTTTTTGGCATGATATTTATGTAAGAATGTCTCTTGCACATATCCTGATGATAAATGTGATCAACTTTTTTGTTTCAACAGCATGTCTATTGATTCTTTTATGATGTAAAAATAATTTGGATATTTTATTTTTGAAATCTTGCTTACACACACACACACACACACACACACACGAAAGCTTGTCTGTTGCAAATAAACAATAATTCCTATTTTGTGGATGCTCGAAAGCCGTGCATTGTAAATTTTTAGGTAGCCTGATTCCAAAAATACAATTGCAGGGACTGGGGTAGGCGCTTTATGAGGTTATTTCCACAATATGAGTCATGGGACAACACAAAAGATCCAGAGAGGCCAATTGTTATTGGATATGTGTCTCCTGACTATTTTACTCATTCTGTATCATATTTCATTGAAGCTCCACTTTTCTACCACAACTATGCAAATTATAAGGTGGTGGTTTATTCGGCAGTTCTGAAGGTATAATTACATAACAGCCCCCTCACTAACCCGAAATGTCTAAATTGTGCACATTTTTTGTTTACTATATGCCAGCCATTGTTTAAAAAAACTACACGAGGCTTTTTCCTCGATTCCAGTCATTTGAGATGCGAATCTGGACTGGAGTCAAAATTATAATTTAATGATTGCCACGTGTGATGCTACAGGCAGATGCAAAAACAAACAGATTTAGAGATGGAGTCCTGAAAAAAGGAGGGACATGGAGAGATATCTATGGGATTGATGAGAAAAAAGTTGCTAGTATGGTCAGAGAAGATGAGGTTGATATCTTGGTGGAACTTACTGGTCATACAGCAAACAACAAGTTGGGTACGATGGCTTGCCGGCCTGCCCCTGTTCAGGTATCTTTGAGGCAACAACAACAACAACAATAATGATAATAATAATAATATGGACAGGATTATTTTTCTTTATACTGAATCACTGATGATGGACCATGTCTTTCTGTATTTTCTTTTGAGGGTAAGAATTCAACACCAATGGGTAATACTTAATTGAGGACAGAGGATCTTTAAATATTCTAAACATAGTGAGCCAGATCTTGTGCTAATTCAGTGATGCAATTGTATGTTCAGTCTGTTTAATCTTCTTCTTTGTCCAGAATGTTAGATTGATAAAAAAATTTATAAGTGCTAATAGGTCCGTGACCTTTCGGTTACAGAATATGTTTAAAATATTAATTCGGTGGAATCTGTATTACAGCATAGTCCCTTTGGGATTGGCTCTCTTTTCATCCCTATTGTCCTGTTTCTATATTCTTGTGGTTACAGTTAGGAAGCAGATAGTTTAACAGTATCGGAAACATAGCAGTGCATGTACTATTACAACTCTGTGGATAGGAGCCACAGTGAGGGTACAGGGCATGTTAACACATAAGTTACTCTTGGAAGTTGAAATCATCAACTAAGTACTTGACATCCACTAATTTTCATGGAAGGATGAAGAGCTTTTCCTTCTGAAAGTTCTGTGAATATTCCTCTTTGGGGGTGCTATGAGAAAGATGCAATATAGACTCATATGTTTCCTAGCAAGGTTCCTGTGGATCTTTTAGAGCTATTGATTTGAAAAAGATGATTCATGTAGCTAAACCTAAGTTTATTGGTAATGAGTCTCAGCTTGTCGTTGATGGTGATATCCTAGTGAGCGGTTTATATGCTTAATTGGAGTTTGTCGGGTGGATTTCAAGCAGATCATTGCTATTACTTTTTCTGACCTTGTCATTTATTTGACTTGGCTTTATGATAGGTTACTTGGATTGGCTACCCCAATACCACTGGTTTGCCTACCGTTGATTATAGGATCACAGATGCACTGGCCGACCCTCCTGATACGAAACAGAAGTAAGTGATACACACAATTCTTGCTCAAAATTTTCTTATGATGATACTACTGGAAGCTGGATCCTAGCATTAGCTTGAATTAAATTGTCAATGCAAATCATCTATCAATGGCAGGCATGTTGAGGAGTTAGTTCGATTACCAAAGTCTTTTCTATGTTACACACCTTCCCCTGAAGCAGGGCCCGTGTCTCCAACTCCTGCTATGTCCAATGGCTTTGTTACTTTTGGTAGTTTTAACAATCTTGCAAAGGTATTGATAAAATTAGTATGAGCATCTATTGTGGAGAAATGCAACAATATGAGCATACAAATTTATTTACTTTACGTGTAATCATAGTTTTCTTACCTTTTAATTGATCTATGAACATCAGATAACACCTAAAGTATTGCAAGTATGGGCAAGGATTCTATGTGCAGTTCCAAATTCCCGGCTTATTATAAAGTGTAAGCCTTTTTCTTGTGATAGTTTGAGGCAGCAATTTCTTTCGACACTGGAGAAGTTGGGATTGGAATCTCAGCGCGTTGATCTTCTGCCTTTAATTCTTCTCAACCACGACCATATGCAAACGTATTCTTTAATGGACATCAGGTAATATCTTTTGATCCTTTAGGCCCTCGATGACCGGAAAATTATGTCCGTAGCCGTTGATATCTATTTTTGATGTTCAAAAACCTTATATTGAAAGGCATTTTCATGATAAATCACGTGCAAAGTTCTTTTCCTGTCCATAAAATATTTAGATGAAGCCAAAATTACATGAAGTAACATACTTTGGGCTCTGTGTGTGTATGTTTCTACGATGCTTTTGGATATCTCTATATTTTGCCCATTCTGTTTGCAAATTTTCCTGTGAATTTCGCTCTTTTGGTTGTGCCATATTATCCAAAAATCCTCGATCTTCCTACTCCAACCCTTTTAAGCTAGTGCACTGAGGAATGCAGAAGCAAGGGCATCGTGTTTGCTAAGGAGACTGATAAATATCTTATGACATTCACTCCCATCAACGGATAACAAATTACACAACCCTTGAGTGATATATGCCATAAATTCTGTGTCTCTAGATTCTTTTGTTGTACATAACATGTTTGTGAATGTTGACAAGATATTTCTATTTCGATGTAATTCTAGAAATGAGAATTTGACAATTGTTATTTTTTGTAGCTTGGATACTTTTCCTTATGCAGGAACAACTACCACGTGTGAATCTCTTTACATGGGAGTTCCATGCGTTACCATGGGAGGTACGGTACATGCCCATAATGTTGGTGTAAGTCTCCTCACCACGGTTGGTACGTATCTTTTCTCTACTTGTGCCATTAAATGATGTTCGCTCTCTTCTATGTTTCACAGAATTGATGGAACATACCCAATACTTGTACAATGACTCTTATCACGTGTTCCAATTGATTCTAATATCCAACCCTTAATTATTGTGTATATGTTCATGGATTACCTCAAGGAAACCAAGAATATGCCAACAATTATTATTTCTTCCTAACAAGAAGATGATGAAAATGTCATATCTCTTGAATCAATATTTAAAAAAAATAATAATAATAAGAATATGTGTAAAGGACAAGGGATCTCCCTTATCTGGTACTTCTAGTTCAGGCAACATAGAGTATGATCTGCATCCAAATTTGTAGTGACTGCTTGATAAACCATATCGTTTGCATTACAGGATTGAGCAATCTGGTGGCCAGGAACGAAGATGAATATGTACATCTGGCACTACAGTTGGCCTCTGACGTTACGGCACTCTCAAGCTTGAGGATGAAACTGCGGGACCTAATGCTGAAGTCACCTCTTTGTGATGGATCAAATTTCACCCAAGGCCTGGAATCAACTTACAGGATGATGTGGCGGAGATATTGTAAGGGGGATGTGCCATCATTGAGGCGTATGGAACTGCTGCAACAGCAGGTTGTTTCTGAGGAACCGTCTATCAATTCTTCTGACCCAACAACGAGGAATTCTGAAAATGGCGCCCTTGGACCAGTCAAGACAAATGGACTTAACCCCGGGCCATCTTCCATTGGGAACACTTCAGCTGGAAAGGAAAATGGGTTGCAGTTGAACGAGACATCTAACACGCCTAAGTTGAACTTAAATTGATCCACTTGTTTATGAAAGAAGTCTTTGGTGAATGACTAAATGATCCAGAGCTTCAACAAGAGTGCAAGTATTGTAGCCGCCTCCTGTGATATAAATTTGATGGGGCTTTGACATTATCTTCCATTTAGCACTTAGGTAGAAATTAGTTTTGGAGAGAGATGCTACAATTACAAGTGAAGTGCTCAAATATGTACTTGCTCAAGATATAGAAATGTAGTGTACTAGGGCATGATGGGTAGAATAATGGACTATGTAATAGAAAAATGACAGTCCATCTACCCCTTGATGAGAAATATGGTTTTTGTAATATATAAATTATAAGGTGATGCTTTTCTTTGAAATTTACGGGTTTTTCGCACTAGGAAAAATAATTTTTAGATGCTTAAGCTTTGGGCAAGAAAACTACTACTAGCACAAGAGAAATATCTACGAGCATGATGACATTACACAAATTAAACCAATATAAAGAAATTCTCGTGGGTGTGCTTCGTAAGTAAAACCAGAAGTGTTGCATTATGCTTTGATTGGCAGTATTGGGGTGGAAAGGATAAATTGCCTTTATGCCTTTCTAATAGAAAAAAATAAGATCGAAATAGGATTAATCAGATCGCAAGCAACTATAATTTTGATTTTGAAATCGTTTTTGTATGTTGCTCATTAGTGTTTAGATGACTATAAGCCTACTTGGTTTTGATAAAAAGTAGGTTTCCATAAAAGTTGATGGAATTGTGGGGAAAAACTTGCGGATCTTATAAATATAATTAAAATTAATTGTTGACTTTTTAAATTGTAAATAACGTTTTTTTTAGTTGGTTGGGGCTAAATGTTTAATTTTGCAAGGAAGATTAACAAAATATGACATTGGAAGCTAAGCAAATTCTTAAATAAATAAAAACAAATGGTTAATCAGATTGAAAGAAAAGTATTCATATGAAAAACCTTTTAACTAAACGTCGAAATGAAGCCCAAAAGTGCAAATAAAATGCATCTGTAGATGCCAAATATGTTAGTTCTTGGAAAATTAGAAAGTATACATTCGTTATTAGTTGACTAATCATACAAATAATTTAATTTTTTAATATTCTTAATCCTCATCTGCCCCAATTTCTATAGTATATTCCATCCTTAAGATTCAAATAATAAGTTATCAACTACTCTTCTTGTTCCATTATCTCATTGAAAACTATATAAAGATTCATCTTACCCCTCCATTGGCATTCATTACAAGTGTCATATTTCAGACCAGATCTAAAACTACTTTATTGAAAGTGGAACAGTTCTGATGCAAAATTATTTTGAAAAGTGAAAGATGATATCAGATTAATCCAATATCAAATTTTTGAAGAATATAAGAGATTAAGCCCAAATATGAAGTAATTGATCACAAGAATACAATAATAAAATAATTTGCAGAGAATTGAGATTTTATTATAATTTAGAGAAAGAATACAAATATTTTGTATTTATAATTTGTCTAACTTGTAATTACGTTAAACAATCCAACTAAATTATGAAGAATAGCCAATTATATATAGGGAACGATCCAAGTCTTATAAGTAGAGTTGTAGATGAAATAAAATGTCCAAAATTTCTCTTATCTTGATCTCTTCAAGTCCAACACACCTAATAGGGCTTCCAATAGAACTTCAATTAAAACTTGTCAAATAGACTTCAAATATGTTTCCAAAAGCATTCTGTATAGATTTTCTCTTAATGTGTAATTTAATTAGAACTCTTAACTGTCTTCAACAAAGAATTCGGATTACATTCAAATTCTAACAATTTCCACCTTGACACGAATTCCACTGAAAATATTCTCTAACTTTGCTATCACAACTAGGGGCAAAAGTGATCTAATGACTACCAATCAAGGTTGAAACAAGCCTTGTAACAAAATCACAATTGAATGCATCAAAAGAAGGATCTTGGCTAGATTCAACACTCTTAACCGCATTCAAACCATCAACAAAATCAGCAAAATTGTACTTATGTAGAATCTTATGGCCAAACTATTTCTAACAATTAAATACGATGACACTATCGATAATGTTGACAAAACGGATTTACTTATATTCTCAAAACTCAACTGAGATGTTTTCTTAAAAGAAGACCCAAATTAGACTTCAATAGGACAGAAACCAATTCTTAATCCACACAAGTTCTTAAAATATGTTGATTACTCAAAGATTTTGTATCACCCTACAAGATATACAAATGAGATTTTTTATGTCCCCATCAGTACAACACGGGCTCCTTTGATAATATTCAGGATTCCATCTTCAACAGTGTACTTGTACCATGCTGACCTGGGACGTATCTCATTGTATCAAATGTTCTAAATATCCCATCAAACATCTTTCATTTGATATGACCAATACTAGCTATCCGACAAAAAGTATTATTACCGGTTATCACAACACCTTTTGTAACTTTTTCATATGTTGAAAATAATTCCTGATTGGGTGACATATGAAAAGTACAAGTTGTATTGAAAATCCACGTCTCATCAGGTTTAGAGTTGTCGTCGGACATAAGTAAAAGCTCTTCATCACCGCTAAGAATTTTTTGCAATACTTGCTTCTACTGAAGCTTCTAATTGCTTTTCCATCTGAAAAGTTGCATCTAAATTTTCTCTATTACGCAAATTATAGCAATCCTTAATTAAGTAGCCTAAATTCTTGCAATAAATTTTGAAACTAGACCTTAATTTGCCCCTTGCACAACCATCATCAAGAACTAGGTTTTCATGAACCTCAACAATATGCTTCATCTTCTCCGTTGATAATAGAGGCATTATAGACTTCTTTAATGGTAAGGTCACGACTATATAAGATTGTTTTTCAAACAACAAATATGAAGCCAGCAAAAAATACAACAAAATCAATCCCATATAAGTGAGCACCGCTCACCTCCTAACTTGCCAAAATGAAAATCTTGTACTGCTATCCAATCGCGGAACATCAAATTTTATGGTTGCCATCCTAAAAACAAAATCTCCATATGAATTAAACTTAGGTTCTAATTCCAGTTATATTCCGGATCAGATCTAAAACTACTTTATTGAAAGTAGAACAGCTCTGATACCAATTTGTTATGAAAAGCGGAAGATGATATCGGATTAATGTGATACCAAATTATTGAAGAAAATAAGAGATTAAGTTACAATATAAAGTAATTGATCACAAGAGCACGAGATTAAAATAATTTGCAGAGAATGCGGATTTTATTATAACATGGAGAAATAATACAAATATTTTGTGTATGTAATTTGTCTAACTTATAATGAGGTTAAATAATCCAATTAAATTGTATAGAAGAGCCAAATATATGTAGAGAACAATCCAAACCCTAAAAGTAGAGTTGAAGGTGAAATAAAATGTCCAAAATTTTTCTTATCTCGATTTTTTCAAGTTCAATACAAATTTCAACTCTTGATATGGTTTCCAAATAGAACTTGTCAAATAGATTTCGATTAGGATTCCAAAAGCATTTGGAATAGAATTTCTCTTAATGTGCACTTTGGAATAGGTAACAAAGCCACTTTGCCACCCACTGCTGCTAAATCACCATCCCCACGTTAAACTAGAACTCTCAATTATCTTAAATAAAGAATTTAGATCACACTCAAATTCTAACAATCTTTGAGCTCTACCAGCAATCAAAGACAAAAGATATGGGGAGAAATGAGTTGACTTCTATTGATGTTGCAGAGACTAGAAAAGAAAGGAAAGGAAAAGCACCACTTTTGGGAGCTCACACGGAGCACGCAAGTGGAGGATATAAGAGAGGCATTGCCACTTACGGACCCACATGGGGTCATATGGGGTCAGTTGACACCACAATTATTATTATTATTTTTTGGTACACTAAAAAATTAAATATAATCTTGTCCAATTGTTTATTGTCAAACCCATTAATTGGTATTTCACCTATCCAACTCCATTTCCAAGTCCATTCTCTCCACTTTTTCACGTTTTGGGATTTTCTTTCTTGTGCTAACTTTGTGATCTTTCTTTCATTTAGGTAACAAATCGACACCCTACTTGCTTGATTTTACATATTTTTATTCTAAACTTCATTTGAATAATTGAATTTGAGATTTGACAAATATTTTCAACTACAATCCCCAATTCCCCATTGCTTATTAGTTATTATCCAGTATACAGGAAAAAACATAAACATCTAAATAAGTCGGCACTGCCATATCGTGGAAATTACCAATATAGCATTTGGATAATTTTTTTTATTTATTATTTTTTTTTTTTGTGATTATTTGACATCTTTTGAAGAATCATGCATTTATCCTTATCCGGTTAAATTATGGGGTTTGGATCTAATTGTTGCAACTATAAATAAGCAATTAAGAAGACAACTATAAAATTTTGTGTGAATCTGGAAGGTATGCTTTTGGTCTCTGCTAGTATTAAAAAAAAAAAAATGGTTGATGTCATCTTGTTTCTTCTTACTATTTATTCAACTGAAATAGCAAATTCTCTCATTTAGATGTTGTGCTCATATTTTGTTAATATTAAATTTGATTTTGTAACATTCATGGAGAAATATTTTAAATAAGAACCCTTATTTTCTAGTACAGAGTAAAACGTAGTTGAAGCGAGCTTTCAAAATAACATATTATGATATGTTGTTATAAAAAAAAATTGTATTTTAATTTTGATCCCATAACGCCAAATGTCTGGCTCTGTCCCTGGCATTGCCATATTCGACTAGATCCTTAGCATAAGTGCCTTTACATTTGCTTTACCAGCAACGCATGGGAACCACTGAACAAACTCTTCCCTTCTTTACTCAGTTCTTTCGGTTCCAAGAAAGATATGATGATCTCCCAACTTTCTCGTAACTTTCCTTCTTCCTCCTTTAATTACATTGATTATGTCTTCATAAATATGCCCTTCGTATGTGAACTTGATTCATTTTTTCATCAATAACACGCAAGGGATGACTACGAATATGGGATCCTATGTTGCCAAGGTTTGTTGTGGCAATAAGTGCAACAACTTAAATTAATGCTGATATGCATGGCAACAAGATGCTAGGTTTTGTTAGACTCGAACTCATGCAATTTGTTTTCATCTAGTCCTAAGTCAGTTACCCATTTGAAAGATTTTTAGCAAAATCTGATAGAAATGATTACTGCTCTATCAAATAAAAAAAATGAGGTACACAAAAACAACCTTTTTTATAGGCAGAGTAGGATATTTATATTATCCCTTCAAGCACTATATATTCCTCTCAGGCGTGTCTAAAGACTTATGATGCATAATTGTTTATGGAATTAAACTACTGCAATAGAAAATGGGTGATAGAAATGTTGACACCCTCTCAAATGTGTGTGGGAGCGCGCGAATAAAAAATTTCCAAAAAAAGTGAGCCCCACGTGGAATGTGAATGATCTGTCAGAGTGCATGTCATCCATTTTCTGTTAGTGTAGCAGAATTCTTGTTTATGAGTCTTTCCCACAATTGAAATTCAAATAAATTAAATTTAGGTCAAATTCGACTTCGCAACAAAATAATAGGAAATTTCAACTTCATACAAGCTACCTTTTCTCTCTTTGCCCTTCTCCATTGTGTGCATTGTGCGCCCTCGTAGACAGACTAGGATATTTATATTATCCCTTCAAGCACTATATATTCCTCTCAGGCGTGTCTAAAGATTAAAATGCCCCTCCCAATAAATTCACAAGACTTATGATGCGTAATTGTTTATGGAATTAAACTACTGCAATAGAAAATGGGTGACAGAAATGTTGACATCCTCTCACATGTGTGTGGGGGGGCGCGAATAAAAAATTTTCAAAAAAAGTGGGCCCATGTGGAATGTACCTGTCAGAGTGCATGTCATCCATTTTCTGTTAGTGTAGCAGAATTCTTGTTTATGAGTCTTTCCCACAATTGAAATTCAAATAAATTAAATTTAGGTCAAATTCGACTTCTCAACAAAATAATAGGAAATTTCAACTTCATACAAGCTACCTTTTCTCTCTTTGCCCTTCTCCATTGTGTGCATTGTGCGCCCTCTTGCAGTTGGACTAAGGCTTCTACTAATTATATTCGATACTGTAAGCTCTTCCTAAAATGTACATAACTACAAAGAATGTTATATATAGGTTTTTAATTAAAATCTTTGAATTTGTGGCAGGTGATTGTTACTTTGACAACTTCAGCAGTGGGTTCATTTGTGTCCATAGTATATTTGGTTCACAATGGGAATTTAGATGTGAACTGGCTTGCAATATGTCAGTAGTTTGATGATTTCTACAAAAGGATCAGTGGCGCGGTGGGGGCAGCCTTCATCACGGTGGTTCTCCTCATTTTTATGGTGGTGCCGTCCGCTACTGCTCTCAAAAAACGTTAACAAGAATGTTGTTATGAATTAACGTATGTTTTCGTATTTTCTTTTCGAGTTCATAATTTCAGTAGTAGTTTCGTGTTTTATGGATTCCATTCTTTTTGAAAAATTAACATACGCAAATCACATATGTATGTTGATGAATTTCGTACATACGTTTTTTCTATTCCCATACTATCAAATATTTGGTTGGAAGAAGGTTTTGTTATTATTTTTATTGCTTCTATAGACTCGATGTGACAAATGCGTCGAGCCACTTGTGGTCGTTTTAATTTGATTTCAGAGTATAAATTGGTTGCTTCACACTAACCTCATCGTTGTTTCTCACATGAATAAAAATTAAGAAAGATAAGATTTCACGGACCTCTTGCAGTATGTTTTCATTCTCAAATGTGAGTTCATAATTTCAGTAGTAGTTTCGTGTTTTATGGATTCCATTCTTTTTGAAAAATTAACAAACGCAAATCACATATGTATGTTGATGAATTTCGTACATACGTTTTTTCTATTCCCATACTATCAAATATTTGGTTGGAAGAAGGTTTTGTTATTATTTTATTGCTTCTATAGACTCGATGTGACAAATGCGTCGAGCCACTTGTGGTCGTTTTAATTTGATTTCAGAGTATAAATTGGTTGCTTCACACTAGCCTCATCGTTGTTTCTCACATGAATAAAAATTAAGAAAGATAAGATTTCACGGACCTCTTGCAGTATGTTTTCATTCTCAAATGATGCTGAAAAGTTGATTAGCAACAACTCGACATGAAATTCATCATGTTCAAACATGACCTGGTCGTTCAGCATATAGATCATAAAATTCCTAAAATGGAATGAAAAGATCAATACTTTATAGTCAATTGCTATAGCTTAGAGGCCAGCATAGCTATGTCCACATCCTTGGTTGCCATTATATCGATATCAGAGTTTAAGTAAGAGGTCTAACTTCCGACCAAATAGTCTATAGTAAAAAAAAACCCACTCAACTTGTTTCAACTCAACCCATAAAATGCTCGAACTTGTTTGAATTAGGATAGTGTTAGAGCTCTAATATAGCTCAATTAGGCATGATTAGGGAGATGTTGCTATTTCTCTTTTCTCTTTTCTATTTTCTATTTTATTATAATAATAATAATTATTTTCTCTAATTTCATGCTACAAATATAAAAGATGAAGAATGAACGTGTAAATATTTTAAGACTAGGTACCTATTTGTATAGACTGCATGAGTTAGGAACCTTTGCTGCAATTTCCCCCAGATTGTCCCCTTCGTCGTCCCCCCCGCCCCCGCCCGCTCCCCGGGCCCCCGCGCCAAAGATCACAAAGTCAATTTCGTCAAATCACATAACTGCACTGCCCACTGCCGGTAAGAAATAGGAAGAACAATCTGTCCCGCCGTCTTTCTCTCTCTTCACAGTCTGCTGCTTTATATATATGCACAACAAAACGCAGAAAATAACAGTAGCAGAGTAACAATTCTATATTAGCTGTAGAATTTACTTCAGTTCAGTGTTGACTGTAAAAATGTCGTCGTCGGCGGTAAAAGGATCGCATGGCGCCGGCGGTCGGTGTAAACTGACGCCGCACCTGGATAAGAGAGTAACCAAAAAGCTCAACCTCACGGTGCTGCAGAGAATGGACCCATTCATCAGCGAGATTCTCATGACCGTTTCTTTCGTCACCTTCTACTCGTTCGACGTCGATGCCACCCAATGGGTATCCACATTTTTTTCCCTTCTTCCTGTTATTGTTACTACTAATGCTGTGTTAAAGTCTTCAAGAACTCGCTTGACGGCGTGATTTTGAAAATCCGACTATCTTTTTCCGATTCAATAGTCATCTTTATTTTTATTTTATTTATTTTTTTCCATTACGTTTGGGCGTTGGAAAACTTGAGTCGTGAATAAAGTGAATGGAGATATAATCTGTGTTAGAAGTATTTGGTCTGAGGATTGTTGAATTAGTTTCTAATTTTTGGTGTTCAAATTTGCTTGCAGAGCCGCAAGGATGTTGAAGGGACTCTCTTTGTAGTCAAAAGGTAGTCAATTTTTACCTGTGTCGGTAATATTCTCCCACTCTAGAATATTTCTATAGGTTTTGAGATTTAACTTGCTACGAATTTGTGTGGAAGTTGAATTGACATGAAATTGAGGATAGCAACTGAAAATGTAAAACCAAGGGGAAAATACTTCATGAGAGTTACCTAGAAGATCCTGAATTTGCAGTGTTTTTTTTTTTTTTTTTTTTTTTTTTTCCCACTATATTTATTGTGCAATTCTTCATGTATCTTGCAACCTTGAATAAGTAACATTTCCATTACTTCTATTTTTGTCCCTTTTCTGGTTCCGTAGGAACTGTTTTATGAATTTTTGTTCGTCGTGTCATTTTAGGAACACTCAGCCGCGGTTCCAATTCGTTGTTATGAATATGCGGAGGGAAGGTTTGGATATTTTCATTTTCTCGATCTATCTTGGTTCATTCATTCAATCTTTTGTTCTACTTTTCCTTATTTTTAACCACACATTCTCCAACAAAACACTATTTCAAAATGCATTTTGGCCCAATGTTTACATATATAAGGTAAAGGCTGTATGATGCATAAATATTTTGGTGCACTCTAAACTAAAGATGTTCTATAAGCACTGTAGAATCAAGTGCACACTAGATGATTAATTATTTATTTTATGGTCATTAGTGTAGCACTTTTTGTCTATGAAACGTTGAAATATTGTAGCTATTTCAAGTAAATAAGGTTGGGAAATCACATATCAAGAACTGATGATAAAACCGAGTTTAAACGTGAAAAAATGGTTGTATATGCTGATCATAGTTATTTACATGTAGAGCGAAACACACAATTAAGCTCCATGCCGGTTGTATTTTGAAATTGTAGATGACTATGATTGATAAACCTAGAGCTATGTTTGTGCATAGTTATAAGCTCCTACATGGGTTGGAATGGAAGGGAGAAAGATTAAAAGAAGTGGAAGATAAGATGTCATTCTTCTGGATTATTGTGTGCTTTGTGCTTGTGAAAATATCTTCTGCTCTTATCCTTTTGAAAAGATATGGATTGTTTTCAATTTTCATTGTGACCTGAGGATATCATCTCATCCGAAGTTGCTGGTTTTACCCTATAGTAAGACTGTAGGAGGCATCTAATGTCTTATGTTTTCTGGCTCAACAATTGAACTTATAAATTAACTCATCTATGTGCTTTTTTATTCTTATTTTTGACCACTTGCCCCTTTTGAGATGATAAAAGAAACTAAACTGACTTCCCATTAGGGTTTGACAAGTTTCATTAATTAAGATGGAATACCAAGACTTAACATGATATGATAACACTCAAAAGGTTCTCGCTTCAAATCTCGTTGCTATTCATTTAATGAAATTATACATGTATTTGGCTTTGATATGAAAAGATAAGTACAGCCTCCGTGTTAGAAAAGGTGTTCAAGATAATATTTAAATGTTCTCTATCAGTTTTAGCTTTTAGATTAAATGATTCAACTTGGTGTCGGAGCCCAAAAAGCTCAAACAGGAAATTTGAGCAAGTAATCGGATTCTAAGATTACGTTCTCAAGTGAAGTACCATATCTGTCAAGGGATAAATTCTCATATTGGTTATACATGAAATAATCAAATTCATAACCAACATATACGTTGCTTCTCTTAATAATGTTGACCTTTTAAAATGAATTTTGAAGACTAAACATGATATTAAAGAAGGCAAAGGTCCTAGTTTATGTCTCATGAACATATTTAAAGAAATTGTACACCTTTGAGGCTTTGATGGGAAAATATGAACACTCATCTACACTTGAGGGCCGTGTCGGGGACAAGATTTAAAATATTTATGTGTTTATTGAAAAAATCTGAACTGTTTTAGTAAGAAAATGGTATCCAATGGATGCAGCTGGATTAAAGTGCTGCTTTCCAGGAGCTAATTCTTTGCTGTGTCTTGTTCCTATAGTTGTAAAATAATTTCTTTACATAATCGTTGTAACAACAGAAAATCTTGTGGAGAATCTTTTGCATAATTTCGAGTTTGAAGTTCAACTTCCTTATCTATTCTATCGAAATGCTGCCCAAGAAGTCAATGGTATTTGGTTCTACGATTCACGTGAATGTGAGGAAGTTGCAAATCTCATTACTAGGTAAAAAGGACATGGTTCTTTGTCTCATATTTTGGCTATTATGGTTTACTTGTGCATTTCCTGTGCTCAAATTCTTTAATAAGTAACCACTATTAGATACTACTGATTTCTCCAGTTGATTTTTAGAAAAAGAGTTAGCTTCATATTTGTAGAATTATATATTTACAGTGCTTTGCCCAGGTCTATACACCCCGTTTAGAGAAGCTAATACCAAAACTATTGCCCTCTACCAGAGAAAAATCTCAAGGAACTTAACAAACTATTTAGAAAACTGATAAAAAATTATTATGAATGATCTCGGTACCTCAAACTTGATTATAAACAAGTCGATGTAGTGTGAATTGTCGGTTTTGGGTACTGTAGATTCAGAAGTACTTATTACCGATCATCTTCCTAACTGAAGCGTGAATGAATTTTAACTTTGTTAACCTAGATCTTTAAGCAAAATAATGGTGACAGCAACAGTGGTTAAGTATGATTTTTATCATAGATCCTATCTTGATACCAGAGAAAGGTTTCAGCAATCAGGTTGAGATAATAACAAAATGTGGCTTTTACATTAAGCAGAATATCTGATAGTGTATTATTAAGACAACTGCATATACTATGAATGTCCCTGTACACGTATATGTTTTCTATAACATTGTAGTAATTCTACATTTAGTTTTTGTCAGAATGGAGGGCAAAAAACACAATTTTAGAGTGAATGACATCGATAAAAGATAGTTATTTGTGGAAAAATGAGACTAATTCTTTTTTGTATATTATTCAGTCAGAAAACAGGGGCCTTTATAGGCTAGATACAAATCTAGGTCAACTAGCTAAAAAAGGAAACAAATAAAATATTCCCAAAGAATCTGGAATCATACTCTAACCATTCCCATGAAATCAGGAATTAGAATCTCTAGGATTTACATTACCGTACAACTAAATAAGAAACTAAATAATACATATTATTTTCCACACTCCCCTCAAGCTGGTGAATAAGCATTTTCCATTCCCAGTTTGGAATGAGTATTTGAAACGATGTACTGTTCAATCCCTTGGTAAACACATCAGCTAATTGACCTGTAGTGGACACATAAGGTGTGCAGATCAAGCCACTGTCCAACTTTTCTTTGATGAAGTGTCTGTCTATCTCGATGTGCTTAGTCTTTCATGTTGAATTAGGTTGTGAGCAATATTGATAGCTGACTTGTTATAGTAAAGCCTCATAGGTCCATACCAATTGATCTTTAAGTCCTCTAAGATGATCTTCAACCACAGTAGCTCACATACCCCTTGTGCTATTGCTCTAAATTCTGCTTCGGCACTTGACCTGGCTACCACATTTTGTTTTTTTGCTTCTCCAAAATACAAGATTACCTCCTAGGAAGGTGCAATACCCGGATGTGGATCTCCTATCAACTACTGATCCCGCATAGTCTACATATGTGAATGCCTCAAGTACTAGCCCTGATTTTTTTTCTGTATAGAATGCCTTTTCCTGGAGTTCCTATGAGATACTGTAACACTCGGTAGGCAGCCTGCAAATGAACTTCCTTTGGGTCATGCATGAACTGGCTAATTAGACTCACTGCATACGCTATATCTGGCCGTGTGTGAGACGGATAAATAAGTCTTCCTACCAAGCGTTGGCATTTCCCTGTTTACTGCAACATCCTCCTCTGCCTTTCCAAGTCTAAGATTCGGATCTACTGGAGTACTTGCTGGTTTGCAAGCTATCTCGCCTGTTTCTTTGAGGAGATTCGTAATATATTTCTGTTGGAAGATAAAAATGCCATGTCTAGAGTGAGCCACCTCGATCGCAAGAAAATATTTCAGTCTCCCTAACGCCTTGATCTCAAATTCCTTACCCAGACACTGACTTAGAAACCATCTCTCTTTGTCATCATTCCCTGTCACTATTATGTCATCGACATATACCAAGAGAACTGTGACTCCCTCTGAAGGTGAATGTTTAATGAATAGTGTATGATCCCCTTGACTTTGTCTGTATGCCATGGCCGTCATAACTCTCGCAAATCTTCCAAACCATGCCCGTGGTGATTGCTTAAGTCCATACAAGGCTTTCTTCAACTTACACACAGTATCAGTAGTCAAATTATACCCATAACCTGGCGGTACCTCCATATAAATTTCTTCCTCTAGTTCTCCATATAAAAATGCATTCTTAGCATCAAATTGCTACAATTCCCAACCATAATTGGCTGTTAATGACAACAAGATTCTAACAGTATTCATCTTTGCAACCGGAGTAAAAGTCTCTAAGTAATCAATCCCATATGTTTGAGTATAACCTTTGGCTACCAACCTTGCTTGTATCTTTCTATCGATTCATCTGCCTTATACTTCACTGTATAAACCCATTCCTCACTGGTTTCTTTCCTGTTGGCAACTATACTAATTCTCACGTTCAGTTTTTTTTTGGGGCCTCCATCTCCACATTCATGGCTTGTTTCCATTTCTCATTAGACAAAGCCTCGGATAAGGAGATAGGAATGGCAATGGTGTTTAAGCTAACAAGGAAGGCTCTATGAGATGGTGAAAAATGTTTAAAAGACAAGAAGTGTGCAAGAGGATATAAAGGTTGGTTTGTGCACTCTCTAGTTCCTTTTCTAAGAGCAATGGGAAGGTCTTGGTCATTATTGCTCACATTAGATTCAGTTTCAACTTGTAATGAAGTCTTAGAAATTGTTACCTCGTTCTCAGGATCTGGGTTGGAGTCTCGAACTTGCACAGATTTAGGGACAACCATCTTCTTCCTCGAAAACACCTTGCTCTTGCCAAATCTTACATTTTCGAGGGTAAAGTCTGTCATTTTTTTGGGATTTTCGGGCACACATTTAGACATAGGTTCAAACATAGGAGACATAGGATTCGGCATAGTGGAATGAGGAAGTGGTTGTAGATCAAGCAAAAAACTATCCTTATTATCCTTATCTTCCATTATGAATTCTCCCCCTGAAGATAAGGAGCTGTGAAATATGACTCTTGTTCATTGAAAGTAACATCCATCAAGACATAGAATTTCTTTGATGGAGGGTGGTAACACTTGTACCCTTTTTGAGTCGATGAATAACCTACAAAGACACATTTTAACGCCCTAGGATCCAACTTTCCCCTGTTTTGACTATGGACATGGACAAATGATATGCACCCAAATATTCTAGGGACAAGATTATTTGTAGTGTGTAGGTTAGGATAGAATGTTGAGAGTATTTCCATTGGACTCTTGAATCCCAAGATTCTGGAAGGTAAACGATATATAAGATGTATGGCTGTGAGAACTGCTTCTCCCCACAAGGATTTAGGTACATTTCTTTGGAACATGAAGGCTCGGGTTGATTCAAGAAGGTGTCTATTTTTCCTTTCTGCTACTCTGTTTTGCTGTGGAGTACTAACATAAGATGACTCATGTACTATCCCTTCCTTCTAAAGTTATGAAGATAGCTCCTGATTGAAATAATCCCTGGCATTATCCGACCCAAACCTTTCGATTTTGACCCCAAATTGATTCTTAATCATGGAACAAAAATTTGGAAGAACGGTGCTAACATCAGATTTATGTTTGAGCAAAAAAATCCAAGTAACATGAGTACAATCATCAATAAATGAAACAAACCATCTTGTCTCAGAAACATTAGGAATAGTAGGACCCCAAATATCACTATGAATGAGATAAAAAGGAATAGAAGATCTTTTATTACTAATTGGAAAAGATACACGTTTGTGTTTAGCGAGTTCGCACACTTCACAATGATAACTTTCAACATCTAGACCCTTAAATAAGGAAGGAAACAGAATTTTAATAACTCTAAATGACGGATGTCCAAGTCGACGATGGTGAAGCCAAACTTTTTCTTTATTGGATGAAAAAGACTCTGAAACAAAAGAATGAGGTAATTTGCCTTTGACAATGCTTGATTGGCTCGATGATTCGAGGTCGTAGAGCCCATCCCGTTCTCTAGCATGTCCAATCATCTTCCCCGAATCCTTGTCCTAAAATACACAATAACTATGATAAAAAACCACATTGTAACATAAATCTTGAGTGAGTTTTTGTACAGAGACAAGATTTGTGGATAGTTTAGGGACATGGAGAACATTTTTTAAGGTCAGTGATGGGCTTATTTTGACATCTCTTACACTTGCTATAGTGTTCGAAGAACCATCAGCTTTGACTATTTTCCTATTGCTTGGGCATGGGGAATATGTGAAAAAAATATTTGGTGAGTGGGTCATATGGTCTGTAGCTCCTGAGTCCATGACCCAGGAGTTGGCAAAGGTTACACTCGAGATATTTAATCCAATAGAGAATGGAAACTCACCTGAATATGCCAATGAACAAGTACCTGAAGGTTTGTTAAGATTGCCAATAAGAGATCTCACTTTTTCGACCTCTTCTTGATTGAGACCACTTAACTCCTGTGGTGTTGCTTCATTCTGCTGTATTGTAGCAACATGGACCTGACCATGGTTTCTTGACTGTTCTCCTCTCTGTCCCCACTCCCGGCTTGGAGGTTTTCCGTGAAGCTTCCAACACTGTTCACGCACATGACATGCTTTCTTACAGTAAGTGCACCACAAGCTATTCTTGTAATCATGGTTCTGAGCTTTTGGTTGGTCAGGCCTTCCATCTCTAACAAGAGGTGTTCTATTATCATTCGTGGCTGAGTTATTGCCACCATTAGCTATCATAGTAGAGCTATCTGTGCTTTGTGGTTCAAGCATCAGACCTCTTTTGCTTTCCTCAAATCGGATCAATGCCACCACTTCATTAAAACATGGAACTTCCTGCTTGCCAAGAATCTGGATTCTGACTTGATCAAATTCCGGATTAAGTCCAACAAGAAAATCATGCACTCTATCTTGCTCTATGAAGTCTTTTAGAACAACAGCATCTTCGGGACATTTGGTTTTTATCACCCTATAATGATCAAGTTCTTGCCACAAAGATTTCAATTGGTTGGCACATTCAGTAACTGTCTTACTTCCCTGTTTTGCAGCAATCGTCTTCAGCTTGACCTCGTATACTTGAGCAATGTCTCTAGCTTTAGAATATGTCTGTTGAATTGCATCCCAAATATCCTTGGCAGTAGCCAAGAACATACATGTGTCACTAATCTCTGGAGTCATAGAGTTCCACAGCCATGCCATAATCATGGAATCCTCTTCATCCCAAGCTTCAAATCGAGGGTCTCCTGGTTTTGGTCCCGTACCCATGAGATGGCTATCTTCCCTTTTCCCTTTAGCACGGTGCGAACAAGTTGAGACCATTTAAGGTAATTTTTTCCATCCAGCCTATATGCAGCCTGGATATTTTGCAATTCCCCAGGTTGTTGGGATCGAAAAATCTCCTCCGATTGTGCTGTAGCAGTCATCTCTACAACCTCCGACATCCTCCAAAAAAAAAAAAAAAAAAAACACGATCTCTAGGCAATTAAGGCAGATCGCAGGAAGCACTAATTACCAGCAGTGATGACTGGCAGAAGAAAGAAACTGCGGGCAATAAAGGCCAGTAATCAGAACGGAAAAATTTCCAGAAACTTAAAGCCTTACGGCTCTGATACCATGTGGAAAAAGGAGACTAATTCTTTCTTGTATATTATTCAGTCAGAGAACAGGGGCCTTTATAGGCTAGATACAAATCTAGGTCAACTAGCTAAAAAAGGAAACAAATAAAATATTCCCAAAGAATCTGGAATCATACTCTAACCATTCCCATGAAATCAGGAATTAGAATCTCTAGGATTTACATTACCGTACAACTAAATAAGAAACTAAATAATACATATTATTTTCCACATTATTGCATTAGGTATTCTTAAGCAAATATTAGAAACGCTGAAGACTACTACACTCTCACTGTGACAGCTTGTTTGAGCTTTATGGCTCAAACTGATTTTTTCTTAAAACTAAATTAAATTATCAGCTCATACTTTAGGATGCATGTCCATGGCTAGAAAGTCAATTAAGTACGAGATAACAGCTAATAGCTATAAATTGAAATACACTTCGACATATCTAAAACAATAAAAATATTTGAGTGAAAACTTGGAAAGTGAAGAGGCAAATGTCAACCTATATATAGGAAATCTCTTTTTATCAAAGCACCATGTCCTAAGCTATATATGACCATAGGATACCGTTCACAAATTTTCTTCCCAAGTATCACTGGTATGTATAGTAAGCAAATGTTATTGGGAAGATGACTTTTAATTACTTTGTTCCATTTCAGTGCCTTATATGTATGATGTTTTGATATTTTTTTGTTCTGTAATATGTAGACTTTTTTTAGATGAATAGCGTATGTGGCATTGAGAACTTGTATGTCTTTACCCTTTTTTTTTTTTTAAATTTCACAAATTTTCTTCCCAAGTATCACTGGTATGTATAGTAAGCAAATGTTATTGGGAAGATGACTTTTAATTACTTTGTTCCATTTCAGTGCCTTATATGTATGATGTTTTGATATTTTTTTGTTCTGTAATATGTAGACTTTTTTTAGATGAATAGCGTATGTGGCATTGAGAACTTGTATGTCTTTACCCTTTTTTTTTTTTTAAATTACTTAATCCCATTTCAGTGCCTTATCAACAGCATATGATCTATCGATATTTTTCGTTCTGTTATCTATAGGCATTTTAGATGAATAGCCTATGTTCCATTGGCAATTTGAGTGGCTTAACCTTTTGTACAGGATACTGAATGCATATTCAAAGGTTCCTCCAAAGCCACAAGTATCCTCAAGTAAAAGGTATATAAAATGTATCTTGATGAATGTTTCTGTTAATCTGTGCAGGAGTCTGAGCTTTAGTTTTAAGACTCTCCTAGAATAAGCTAGCCTAACGATTGAGTGACATCAAATTCTGTAACAATTCCTTGGTTTCATGTCATGGAAAGATGATTGTTCTAATTCTCATCCTTATATTATTAGTATCTATAAGACTATAATTGTACTCCACCATTCATCAACTAAACGTGCTGGACTGACTTGGCATAATAGTTCCAGGTTACTTGGTAATACATTATGGTTTGAGACCTATATCCTTTCTGGGTTTAAATAGAAGGTATAAGAAAGAAGCTGATGTCATCATCGTCCCAACTCTATGCTGCTTTATTGTCATCATCCCTTTCCTGAAAATTGTTGTTCTACGTTACTCCAAAAATTGTGACATATATAGATCAATTAATTTGCTAAGAACAAAACATAAAAAAAGTACAACTGATGCTGTATAAAAGATTTGATGTCATTGTGTCGAAAAAGGAAACATCAAATCAGCACCCGATGGTAGCCACTGAATGCCACATAGCTGATTTGAAGTCTTAAAAGCCTTGAATATGAAAGGAACGGGGCAAAAATTGCATGTTGTGATCACCATCTCAAACTTGACCTGGCAGTTTTTTAAGCGGTACATGTTATCATTCATGGCATATGTAGTTCTTGGCATTGCCTGGTACTGATATTTTTTCTGATTTCGTTTCAATGCATTCTTCCAATTCTTTCATTTTCCTTTCTGTATTCTTCTTTGCAGTGAGTTTGAGGAACTTGAAGCAGTCCCTACCAGTTCTGTGATTGAAGGGCGGCCACTAGAACAATCATATATTGCTTCCACTTCTTCAGATCCACACAATGACTCTTCCTTTGTGAACTTAAGTGTGAGTCACTAATTTCTGTATTAATTCATTAACTTTCTGAGTAAAACAGTTTTCAGAGTTCTGTATGTTTATCTTGAGAATTTGTGCAAACTGTATGCATCTTGTTGTGGTCCTTGTTAGATAGGCATCAATGATGAATATACGTGGCACTAAATACCTCTTGAAGTCTTATTATTACGTACCATATTGAGTGGTATTTTTTCCTATAAATTCCACCATTGCAGAGGGCTGTGCATATAGGAAATGAGTCTTCGAAAGTAAAAACTCCTTCTCTCGACCATCCTCCTGCATTTCCTCCATCCTCCTGTGTTCATGGTGCTGGTCCTTGCGGTCCAACTTTGCGAGCTCCATCACTTACATTATCAGCTCCATCAGCTGATCCAGTGTCATCCCTTCATGCTGCCAGTGAACAAAGCGAAAGTCATGACCAGGTTGTCAATCTAGTCAAGCCCTCTTCTTTCTTTTCACCCCCTTCAACATCCACCTTTTATACACCAGCTACCTCATCTACTCCAACTGCTGCTATTCATCTTCCTTTGAGTATACACCTGCCCCTTGGTTCTTCAACGCTTCAACCTTTCCGACCTACACCACCAGCAACTCTTACCCCTGATTCCGTTTCTGTTTCAAATTATGGACCTCTAAGCAGGGAAAGAGTTCGGGATGCACTTTTGATGCTAGCTCTGGTACGCTTAGTAATTTGTTTGTGCAGTTCTTTTAATTTTTGATGATGTATTTAGTCCATGTTCGGTTTTGTTAAAAATAAGGCTTTTAATAGATTTTGATAAAATTTGATGAATTGTATGGTTGAAAAGTTGAGAGTCTCATAAAATTTGTGGTTGAAAATGAGTTTGAAAAAAATGAATTTTAAGAAATTGGGACTAAACAGAAGCTTAATGTTCATCCTGACATACATGAACAGCTAATCAGATGTTTAGTTTGTGCAGACATATTGCTTTCAGCTTGCAGTATATGCCAAATGAATTTGTTTTTACTGAATCTATATTTGTAAACGGACCTCTGGTTCATAGAATCGTGTTAAAAACTTCCAGTTTCTACTTGATCTTTGCAAGTTTTAGGGGGACTCCCAGATAACTGTAAAGTTTATTACATGCGTTTAGAAATACAAGTTATTCAACAAAATCTTGCCAAAGTGTATGGTGCTATGAACTTCAAATTTTTATGGCATAAACTGGTTATTTTTCTAGAGGTGTCCAGGATTTAAATTCTTTTTGTCCTTAACTATGTTGAATTTGAAAACCAAGTTTTGTATTTTAAGCTTGCCAAGTTGGGTTTTTACATAGATGGCTTCATTTTGCAAAAAAAGGTTCTGGTTCTGATAGTCACCAGATAGGCTCAATGGATTTATTTTGTGACTATGGCCAATGTCTTAGTTATGCAATTGAAATCTAGGAAGTTGGTGATCACATTTTAGGATTGGCCAATATTGACACTTTTTTATCCTTTGCCTGCGGAGGCAGCTTCCCCCCACCCCATCATTTTACTTTAGGTTTGCAACAGTTTGCACGTGTAGAATGAGAATTATGCATATAATTGCCTAAATGAAATGCAAATGGGATGGAATTCCTTATTTTCTTGATTGATTGCCACGCGGTTGAATTATTTCTGTTATGTAAAGCAGTGAGAGAACACTGTGAAGCTCTAATCAACTTATGCTGATGATTAATCAAATACTAGTGCTAAAATTGATAGGAATGTCATATTATTTTTATACTCTTGTTTGGCATGCTATATTTGTTACTTGTTCTTGAAAGTATCTCAATGTTGCTTAAAAGATTTCTTCACTTTGTATTTTCCGTGTGGCAGGACAAAAAATTCATCGACATGTTTTACAAAGTATTGCTGAAAGTGCATCAATTGTGATTGCTTTAACAGTGATGACGACATTGTGGATTTCAGATTCCGAGAAGGATCAATTTTTACGTATCTGCAGCATTGTTTACATGAAATGTTGGGAGTTAGCAGTTTCATCTTCCACAGAAAGGGTTGTCTTGCTTGGTACAGTTTCTTCTTATTTAAACATCTCCATCATTTTGACTAACGCGCTGTGATAAAATTACACGCCTCGGGATTGAAATTTTCTTGTTGATTGATAACTCAGGTGGGGTCGACCTGTCTTGGAATTAGCATTGGTTTGAAAGAGGTCTGTATATCAATTTTGTTTCATCTTTTAGGGTAAACCATGATGAATATCTACACGGGTGCTAGTGTGCTTAGCCGGTCTACTGCAAATTCTTGTCTGTGTGAAACTGGGATTTTGACAATTCAAGCACTATCATGATCTTGAACTTGTAGGTGAAGGCATAACTGTAATGCATATTGTTTCTCTATGTTGCTCAGGATTGAATTGTTCTTGCTACCTTTAGAGATTCAGGAAGTTTGTCTCATTAAGCCAATATTTTCTCTCTTAAAGATGTAGCTACTTCTCAACTTGTTCACGAAAATTATGTTCATGTGTTGGAAGCGATAAGCTTGCCCACGGGGCTGGGATATATGGATCTTATCATTAAAGCGAAGCTCTTCGACTAGTGTGAGGGATGGCAACGGGTCCAGCAGCATAGGGGATGTATGTCATCATTGAAGCAAACGTCTTTGACTTATCGTGAGGGATGGGGATAAAAAATTCCCTTTTATTGTCCTGTTTTATTGAACAAAAATTTGTATTTTTAAATGTAATTTATGTTAAAGATAGTATAAAATAATGGGGAGGATTTGGAGAATTCAGGGCGGATCATTACTCTTGATTAGAGATCGCTTTAGTTAAAAAAATAATTTTCACGAAAATATATTTCGATTTAAATTCATAAGGGTTCGCAACAAATAATAAAGTGGATTTTAGAGTGTCGAATATCATTTCACAGAGATTGAGTCGCCTAATTTTATTTATCTTAACCTTAATCGAAACAAGATTATCATAAGTGATTAATCTAAACTAGGTACGCAAATGTGTATGACTTGAATGAATTAATATGTTTAGATGAACTAAAAATGCAAATTGAATTTTTGGAATGCAAGTTTGATATAATCAATGAATGTATAATGCACTAGGATCATGAATTCTCAAGCAATGCTCAATTTAGCCATAGTTCTATAATTTGACAACACGTTAAAATTATGAAGAATCAATGTTCCTAAATCTATCTAACAGTTTCTCTCGAACAAAGTTGAATCGACTCTCATATACTATCAGCCTATATCTCTATGACGAGTGTAAAATATACAAGAATGCATGTAATTTTGTGAGCATTTAAAAATTCACGTAGAGCATAGTGGTATATTAGATATGTATGAGTTATATGAATTCTAGTACATATCTTCTATTTTAGCATTAGACATTGAATTAATATTACCATTCCATTAGTATGCAAAAAGTTGGCTTCAAAAGTTCATAACTGAGATTTCTTTTTAGTTCATTGATAGGAGTATATTCTAGATCAATTTTAATTTATTCATATTTAATTAAAAAACCAAAATACATTATTAAGATTAAAATAAACAAAATTCAATATTAAAAAAAACTTATTAAAATTAAAATACTTTACTTTTGTCTAAATTACAATTAAGAAAAGGGCAAATGGAAAGCTTATGCTAAGAGAGGAGGTTTTTGAATTTTTCGAAAATGAAGGAAAGGTCTCTGTTATTGTCATAAATTCAAGCCACGTTGATTTAATTTTCACCTGATAAATATGATCCAGATTTTTATATTTTTTTCCCTTGAAAAGTGAATGTGTCAAACAATAATCTCTATACAACCTCTTCCACTCGTGGCTTTGTTCATCTTGTCATTTGCGAAGAAACAAATTCTACGAGTTGAAATTTACATCTTCCACTATCAATAATATGTACCAGCAGGTGATCATAACTGAGGCTTTTACCGATGATCGAAAGCCGACCAGTACATAAAGATCCGTCATGTAATTGATCCAACGAACTTTCTGTACCAAAAATGTTCCAACTTCGACGCATATGGCCAGGTTAAATCCTACGGAATGCAGAGAAATTACCACCATTTTCATATCGGTCAGGTTTTAAATCCCGTTGCCAACAACTTGGCGTATAGAAGTTCATTCCAAGTGTCGGGCACTCCAGGTAGACACCAATGGCTGCAGTCTTGTGGTGCAGTATTTGAAGTACCTGGTTCGCGGTGGCTTGATGGGTGCCCATCTTTCCTAAATTCAGTTAAATACGTTATGTTCAAGAAATGAACATTTCTCTTCGCACTTTCCATTTGTTTGACTACCTCGTGCATAAGTACATTGTTTCTTGGTTCTGGATTCAGCCTTTTGTAGTCTGTTTCTGGTTCTACATTCAAATTACAATGGCCACCTTCATTCCATTCTCCATCCCTGCAATTTCACATCAGATATCGTAAATTGCATAAGCTACGTACGTACCAAGTTGAAGTAGATAGATTCTACGATATAACTAATTTACCTGTAATGTACTGGCGAATAGCTGCGGAAGAAGATAAGGCTCTTTTTGGGCTCTAAATTTTGCATCAACCACGACTTCAACGTGTTTAGAGATCTTCGAAAGGCTTCCATTACATCCATAGTCATGTTCATGCTTTTTCCTTCCTGGAAAAAATGACCCCTGAAAAACAATTACAATCATAAAGCTGTGAACAAATAGACAAAATATGGGAGGTTGGGTAAAAATACAATGCCAGCGACTCAACTAATCGGAGTTTTATGTTAGTAATCGAACTTCATAAAGCCCCTGATTGGTTTGGATAAAAATTAGATATTTAGTAGGTTTTGATAAAAATTGGTAAAATGTGTAGTTAATTAAAGTTATGTATCTCATGAAATGTTTGATTAGAAATAAGTTTAAAGAAGAATGAATTTTAAGAGATGGGCTAAATGTAACGGAATGTTTGATTTGACTTAATTAAAAGAAAAAGAAAACTTGATACCTCTTGACGGTTTTGTCTTGATTCCACCAATGACCAGCGCTGAATACAAAAACATTTGCTCCGACCCATTTAGTGGAGAACCAATGCAGTTTATCGACCCTAACCACACCGGTAACTTCCTTGGACGAATTTTCTGGCGGGCGATCAATGACGACCAAATAAGGCATTCTGTAGTATTCGACAGTGAGATTGTATTCCTGGAATCGAATTGACAGGAAGCCCTTATGTTTTGTTATTGGGTTACCATTTTCCTCATATACTGTAGATTGATTTGAAACTCCTTGTGTGAGCATGCATATTAGGGATTCCCATTGATTTCTTCCAATGGAATCGCCGGCGAAAACTATCCGACCATTCTGGCTGCGCCTGAGAAAGTCTTTTGCGTCAAATCTGTCCAGGATTAATTGACAACTTATGAGTAAAAATTAGTTTTCTACTTTTAAGTAAACTTAGTAAAATGACTTGTGAAGCTGGCCACGGCTGTCACATAGGGTTCTCATCTGAGCTATGAGTGAGGAGGTAGCCCACATATCCTAAGTAATTGATGTCAAATTTGACAATAATTAAGGGGGAAAAAAGGAGAGAGATTGCATTGAGGATTCTCTATACAAGCTCAAACAGATTTTCTCATTTTGGCATATTTTCAACTTTTCGAGAATCATATTTTCTACTTTTACTTGACCAACTCATAAGTAGTTTGTTGCTTTACTATACAGTATATGTTTTTGTATAGACAAGTAGGCAAGGTATGATGAAGCCGCATGGTGAATTGTACCGGTCATGGTAAAGATATAAATAAAGGAAGCTAACAGCATTCCTAAAAGAAACTTATCTGAATAGTTACATGATGGAAGGAATACAGACCAGCATTGAGCTATAAAGTGGTTCGACTGGTAGTTAGAAAGAGACATTCATCTATATAGTTAGAATAGATCAACGAAAACATACAGTTTCGAAGAAGGTGACCACACCTCGTCACAAAGTATGAAGGTAAGATACATCTTTCATGCCGTTATTTATTATAAAAGATTTGTTTGTTGGAACTTGAAACTCTTGAAACGAAAGGTACAGTTAATACTAATGCTATTTAGCATTACTAGTGTTTAAACAACAATTTCGATGGTACTAATATGTCATTAAATGAGATGTGTAATTAAATGAATAACTTGATTCTACTTTTCATTAAACCTTTACTTAGTGCTTCACCAATTTGGTGTTAGATAACATTATTCTAATTTCAATCATGTGCCAGAAGGTAAAGGTTGAAATTTTTAATTATTTAAGTATAGTTGTAGTTAAAAAATAATCTATCAACTTATTTAATACATAGGTCCAAAGGGTCAATTGGTACGCATTTTATCGTTGACATTATTAATGCAGCATGTGATTAAATTAAACAGAAGTACGAATTAATGTATTAAAAATTTCATATCCTTGAGAAAATAAATAAGTCAAAATAAAAAATGCTAATCATCATTCTCAATAATGGCATTTGCATGATTCAATAAAGCGTGTACAATAAGTTGTAGCGCATGCAGTGCCTTTCAAGATGGAAGACAGTGCGAAAAGAGGCACTTAAGAATGGATATGACATGCATCATGATCAATAATCGATTACTTAACAAAAATAAGTAAAAAATCTTAATCATACCTCGGAAGATGACAACCTTCGGGTTGCCATCGCCATTTCTGATAATCTAAATCCTTTCGACCATTTTGTCGACACCGGAATCCGGGATCCAATAAGGGACATTTCTCCGTGTATCTTCGAAGAGATTGAGTTTCATCCCAAACCCACTTTCCATAAGAGTAGTCACAAGTTTTTGAAGTTTTGCTTAGGATTTGGGACAAGTAACCAATATCGATAAGAGACCTCGGCTGCAAAGGTCTTATGATGTTATAACAAACAATAGAAGAAATGATCAAAGAGAAAAATAGCATTAATTGAGAGACTGACTTCTTGATTGGATTGGAGAAAAAATGTAGCTTTTGGTCCATGGAGGGCAGATCAGAGGGCTTAAAATCCATAAGAAGAGGAAGAAGAAAGGGTCCTAGGTTGAAGAGTTCTTGTGGGTTGTGGCTCTCTACTTTGTATGTGGAGAGAGAGAGAGAGATTGTGGATTTCTACTTTCTAGAGAGAGAGAGAGTTTGTGTCTCTTTATGGCTGTGATTCGATTAATTAAGGTAACTTTTAAAATTATAGGGCAAATTAATTATTTTCCTGGTTTGGTGGATAGTAATTTATTTTATTGGGAAACTTTGTTTGGGGTTCTTTTCTTGGTTCTTGGATACCGGGCGCAAATTATGAACCTAGACAATGGTAACGTAGTATTAATATTTTACTCATGATTCAGGTAATAAATCATGAGAATTGCCTAATTTATGTCACTTACATAATACTCATGCAACCAAACGAAAATTTCCGTGTAATAGGAAGTCAATAATTAGATCTGCACAAGGTGTGGATTTGGAATTGAATTCTTGAAAATAAGTAGAAAAATTAAAACTCGAAGAGTGTATTTGATTGCCTATATTTTCCATAGAAAATGTGTTTTTTCCATCCAAATTCCTACTTTTATGCTGTTTGATTGCCATTTTTTCCATAAAAAATATTTTCTCACTTTTGGTCACGTGACCATATTTTCCTCAAAAATCGAGGAAAATATTTTCTTTAGGAAGAGCAGAATTTCATTTTCCACGGAATTCACTCTCTTTTTCTCTCTCTTACTTATCTACTCTCTCTCGTTAACTTACCAATAAAAAATGGACAAATATAATATTTTCTAAATTGAAAATTAAATTAATCAAACACATTTAATTAACAATTTCCGTACAAATAAATTCTAGGCAATTGAATTACCTAAAATTTATTTTCTTTTCATGCAAATTTCATGGTTGCAATCAAACGCACCCGAAAAGTTCGTAAGAATAATTTGATTGTGTTAAGTGGTCATTGAAAAAGTAGACAATCCTATATTTGTATATGTAAATTAGTTAAATAATCATAATTATTAGAGTAATTAAAATCCTAAATGAGTATTGATGGGAATCAAAATCTTAATATAAAAGAAATTAGTAATTATATTCTAAATTAAAAAATAAATGAAGAAGAAGAAGCAGCAGCAGCAATAATGTTCTATTACATATATAAAATGACAATTTTATTCTCGAAGTCAAATAATTGAAAAAGGTAAAAATGACAATTCTATGTAGTATGATCATTAATAAATCCATGAAGAATCTCTATGCACGAAAACTCACTGACATTCAACAGTTAGTTAGTACAAATATCAATTACTGTGTGCTATGCAATGAACCTATTAAATATTATTTTTCCTATATTATGGAATATATAAACATATAGCTGGAAAATTTAATAGACAATTCCGATGTTCGGAATTAACTCCTTAAGAGTGCCTAGGCTGATATCTGGTACTGTTCTTGATCACTTCACAAACCTGCCAAAGCAAATACTTTGTAATTTATTTTCGGGCACGAAATAAAATTTCAAACTTCGCGTTACTTTGGTTTAAAAAATAAATAAAAGTTAGCCCGAAAAAGGAGAGAGGAAAAAAGAGAACGTACATCGAATGAGAAGAAGGATCCTTGCTGGAACTTCATGTACTCCTTCGAACCGCCGTATGCAATGCCATTATTTCTCCCTATCGGTTTAGGGTTCTGATTCCATGGAGTAAAAAAAGAGTCGCCACGCTCAAGAAAAGACATGAATCTCGAGTAATCATTTGAAGTGTCTAATCTTTCTGTCTCCTCGTCACAATCAAGAAAATCTAGGTATTTCGTGAAATCTATGGTGTACAAATTGTTTGCCTCCTCTTCTGGTGTACGAAACAAGTAATCCCATTCATGACAATCGACTGACCTTCTTCTAGCTTCAGGCTCCAAATCCGTGTAAAAATGGTAGGTGCTATATGGTGGAATTTGATTATAGAAGTCATAAAACCAGACCGGGGGCATGGCGTACTCTCCATACGCATAAATGTGATCACCAAAATACAAATTCATAATTGTTCACAAAAACCTTTTTTTTTATCGGAGTTTTTGTTGATGCTTAGAATATATATAGAGTTATTTTTGCAAAGAATTAATCGCCATTGAGATAGAATTTGATCGAAGTAATGACTTTGGGGGAGTGCGCGGGTTGCATGTATTGTGTTTTAAATATACTAGGAAACATAAGGATCGATGATAGAGTTTGTCCATTAGTTCTACCACGACGATTGGTGTTAGCTTTGGAGTAGAACTCAAAAACGTTTTATGAAAAGAGGAGATGATTGTTGGATTTATTTAAAGTTGATTGAGAATTTAAATATTTAGTTAAAATTTTAATATTTGTAAGCTACATAAATCCAAGGCAAGAAAAATTGAAAACCGGTCAGAGAGTTTTAAACTTATCCATGTTAGAAAATATAAATGTCTTAAAAAATTAAATTTAAATAACTTTTAAATGTATCCAAACTATTGCTTGTTTGGCACCATCACCATCGATGCCACACCAACACGAACATCCAAAAAGCGGATTTAAAATAAAAGAACTACTATTACTTTTCTTGTTTCAACATAATGAAAACCCCATGCTTTGAGGTACAGTTCGAGTCGAGCGAGCTAGAATCAACTACAAGACCACACGAGGCGAATTCTAGTTGTCGCTCAGAGGCGGAGAAGATGTTGTATGAAGTGAAGAGAGAAGAATTAAGATGGTGCAAAATTTGATAATTGCGACAAAGGGGGGAAAAATAAACGGGGATGAAAGTGCAACAAGTTGTAATATTTGGAGATTGTGTCAGAATTATCTTATTTATAATTGAATTTAATCAAACCAAATCCAATTGAATATAAAATAATAGCATTTTTTATCTCCAAACTTTTAAAAATGCAGAGTGTATACCCCTAACCTTTCAAAATAACATCAGATATCTCAACGTTTAAGAAAATAGACATGTTATGTCTCCGATGATAGAATTCATCCATCACATTGGTTAAGGTAAAATAAAGAAGACAAGATTATCCTCTCCTTTCAAATAGGTATGGAGGTTGCCCTCAAATGCTCGCATGAGTTTTGAGGATTAATTAGACAAAAAACGTGTGTAGGGACTAAGTTTAGGTGCACAAAAGTGAAAGGTTGGGACAATGCTGCAAGGATTTAAAAATGACGACAATTTTTTCACTTTTTTTGAAGGACCGAGCTAAGGGATGACCGAACGTATATATCAAGCTTCAAATCGTCACTTTTCACTTTAATGTATGCTGGGGTGCATAACATGCAGATTTCTGTGCAGAACAATGGCCTTAAATCGTTGAATTGAGAAGCAGCTTAGCGTTCAACCGTTACCTCTGACTCGACCTCTTCACCTTCCATCGTCTCTGCGGTTAATTACAGGTGTACGGCATTTGCTGTTGATAATGCTTTTCTTTTCTCGCTACTTGTAAACAAAACCATCAATGTCTTAAGTTGAATTTGCTCTTTCTCATGCTGTATACTTTGGGGTCGAATATTATTTAATTTACGTGGGATATGCACAATTGTGAATATCGGTCACCTCGTGTCAGAACATTTTCGGGCAAATTGGTTTTTTCCCCTGCAACAATGGCTGCCGGATTCTCCATAAAATTCTAGGCAACTTAGGGTGCGTACTCTGTCTTGCTGGGTATTTATCTTTCAGGGTTTAATTATGAAGTGAAAAGTTGAAGTCTTTTCAAGTGTTACCTTTATTTACTTCAAAAGGGTCTTACCGACTTTAAATCTATGACCAATTTCCAATTTCAATTCTTGATAGCAAATATTTTTTATTTTTTTTATATCTTTTAAACCCCTTTGTCTCTGATTCACGTTTATTGCCATCTCCTGTGAGGAAGTTTCAATTTGGTTCTTAAAATTCACAGTGGGCCATGTTCTTTCGGCATTTTGCTTTCTGTAATAGCTCATAATGCTTTTACAATGTGTGATTACTGATTTTCTAATGTTTTTAGCCATGTTATACTATTGGTTTTATGATTCTTTTACCATGTATTACTATTCTGAACTATCTGAACCAATTAGTTTTGTGCTTGCTTTTGTATGTATATGAAGGTGCACTACATGCTTGATGAATTGCCTCTATGATTAAATTGTGTTAGAAAAGCAAAAAAGCGTTTGCTGACTGCAACAAAGCTGTTTTTATTTCTTCACTAATAAAAAGTTCTAAAATTATAAAACCAGTAGGAATACTTGGTAAAAAGCCTTATGAGTGATTCAAATATGCTTACAACCATTTTCAGTCTTTCGACAAAGACTGAAATACTATTGTAGTTGAAATAGGAGGATGTATACATATGAGCAAAATATTTACTCGTGTTATATTATTTTGTTTAACATTTTTGTTCAGTAAACAGGACCGATCAGTCGGCATGAAGCTGAAGGTAGCATGCAGGAAAATTTACGATTATGTCTGTCATGATCTCAAAGAAATAGCATTTCCTTCGTCTTTGCCTGATCCTCCTCACATCAAAAAGCGTCACAAACTTACTTGGAAAGAGCGTTTCCTTGTGAGTTCTTTCTGTCAGCTGTTTACATTGCAAACTTATCTATTTTACGTGCTAAATGTGTTATAATGTCTTTTTTATGTTAGTCATGAAATAGTTTTGTACTGTGTCGTGTGATGTATTAGGTATTGAAGGAAGCATCTAGACTTTATGCAGCTAGCTGGGTGAGGGATATCGGTCCAGAACTCAGGCCAAATGACTACAAAAAGGAAGAGAGCAAAGATGAATCCAATGAGGAGAAAGGCGCAAAAAAGGAGAGGGTACCGTCAACTCTAGAGGATCTTGGTAAGGAATGTTACAAATTATTGATTTGATATGAAATCTTAAATTATTCAGGGACTGTGACTGGCAGAAAACTAAAAAAGTACGATGCTTTATTGTTTCAAAGCACTCATGTTAATTTCTATACCATTGCTGTCAAATAATTAACTGTTGCTACAATTTAAGAAAGTACAAGAAGACATAAATCTGGAGGAAAGTGAAGTGCTAAAGACTTCCACACGTGGGTTGAGTGTTATTTATTTTTTACCTGGTGAATTTGATGACTAAATAATATCATATGAATTAAAAGGTCTGTTTAGATATTCAGAGCTTTTTGTGTTCAAGAGGGTTGAGACCAAGCTGTATCACAGATGAGAGATCAAGATTCAAGCTTTCCTTGTAGTTGTCTTTATTGTGGCATGCAATTTATTATACAGATAACAATTGTGCCTATTTTACAGGAATTGAAATATTACCAGTGACAGACTAGTGATATGGTTGATGGGAACAATCCATTGTGCAACTCCTTTAGATGCCTAAATTTGCATATATAACTATCTTATTGATGCAACGGTTCCATAATACGTATTGTTCTCTGGGGAGGGGACTGGAATGTTCAACAAAACATGTAAAAATAATAATTCTAAGGTTAACTCTAGAATTTTGATGAACTTTATCTAAAATGGTGAACAAGTCTTTAAAAGGTTTTTCATCTTCCTCTCTACATCTTTTCATTTCCTTATTTTTCATATGATCATGAGGGAATGTTAATTATGCCAATGTGTTTACCATCCTGAGTTATGATTCATTTTTGCTTTTTGTTTATGGATATTGAGTTTGATTTCACTTTGAATACAATGGATAGCTGTTGCTGCAAGGGGGGGAATGGAGACATTAAGGCCTGCATTGCAACGGGTTTACATGACAAGAGCTTCTGCGTATAGAGATGCTCTCAGAAGCTTTATCGAAGGTTATCAAGAAGGTATACAACAAGTCATGGAGAAGAAGGAAGATTCTAAATCTCAACCTGGAGAGGACTCTCCAAAAGGACTTAAATGACCTCTTTGGAACTTGGTGAGTTCATGTTTGCATTTTTTTAATGGCTCATAATTTATGGTTTTGCTGCTTAACTATGTTGAAAAAATATATATATGAACAATCGTATCCCTAGTTTCCTTTGTTTATCATAAACAAACTACGAAAGCTATAAACACAGTAAAATCTATGATAAGCAATCTCTGTGTGCCATCTTTATTATTATGTGAAACGGGAAAAAAACTATTTCCTGCAGTGTTCTGTGTTTACCCAATTATGTTCTTTAGAGCTTAATAGACAATAGGTGCTATTATTATATTGTTATTTGTACTGCCTTGCCAATATAAAATACTTAACAGATGTTTACATTAATAGACTTGTGGAAATGTCGTGCAAAATGCAAAAGCTCAATTTAATTACTCTATTCAATACAAGATGAAATTTTTATTCCATTATCCATAGAAAGATATAATTTAGGATCAAATTGTATGTAATCTGATTTACAGGGGTCGTTTGGGTGAAGGAGGATAAATGAACATGACCAATGGATCTGGTTGGCTCGTGAGTTCGAGTGAAGTAGAAACATACAGTCAGCAAAGGCAGTAGAAAAATCAAGGGGTGGGGTGGGATGGGGATGGGAAACATTGATACTAGGAAGAACTTACTATGTATGGCAAGAATTTATATCCTATGAAGTGTCATTAAATAACCTTCTTCAAGCTTTTGAGCCACTCTTTTACATGAACCTGTTTGTGAAATCACGAACTGAAATTCATGATGAGAATTAGCGATTAGTTTCCAATAAGATGGTCATTGTGATTGATGTACCTACCAAGTGGGATGCCTACTGCCCTAATTGATGGAGACTGTGGGTAGGATTGTTGTGAAGCAGCTTCTTAATTTAAGTCATTAAAATACTCAGGTATTGTGGATCTTTCTTCTCCCATAATTCATCTGTAACATCAACTTGAACTAAATACTTGCATCATTAGTGCTAATCTTACTCATTTTATAGTTTCCTGCCCTTCATGGAAGGTTGTAACTTGTCCTACCTTGTGATTGAGTAACCAACTGGATGCTCATACTATTATTTTCTAGGTATTGCTACTTTTAAGGATCTTCCTTTAGTTTCATTTCAGCCAAAAGCAGCTTTTTTAATGTTGGGTTCGACTAAGGAGATCTAAAGTCAAAAGTCTGATAAGGGGAAATCATAGACTGATTTTAAAGGAAGCAAATAATTGCATGGTTGTTCATAATTTATTTATTATTGTTATTATTATTATTATTTTTTGGGCATCTATGTTAGTCATATTATTTCAAAAGGAGTCCCTTCAGGTATGCGAATCGTCGGTACTGTAAAGCCACTTATCCCTTTATATATGGGGACCCTCCAACTTGCAGAAGCACTATAATCCATCACCACTATCTGCACAGGTCAACCGGTAACTTTCTTCTGTTGATATTTCTGGGTCCAGATAATAACATGAAACTCTAATTAGTCACCGTGTACCACTACTTCCCTTCGCATTTGTTGTTCCCGTTTTGCCAACTTCTAGCTTGCAACTTGTATTGGACATGTGACTTTAAATGCCTGTAGCCACTACCATGTAAATACTAATGCCTTGCAGAAGTTCATCCCATATATGCTGGAACCATTTTTTCTTTTCATTGTATACTAATATTTTTCTGGTATGTTCATATGGAACATGGCCATGAACACGGTAATTATTTAGGACGTGGAAATGTGATTGTGGTGAATTGATACGTTTAGTATTTGTCATTTAACTTATGTGGCTCAGTCATGCTTGGATATGTCATATCATTGTTATGTTTTCTCATTTCATCTCAAACGTGGACATCACTTTTGAAGTCTGTTAATCTGCTGTCCATTTTATTGTGAATCTGTTGTTTGGAACATTAAATCTAGGGATCAAAGACTGTTAATTTTCGAAAGTGGAAGATTCATGTTTAGTAATCCATCCATGGAATGGGTTCCATTTGGTTCTCTTTGAGACGGCGGATAAGGTATTTGAATTAGCCAAAAAGAGTCTCATTCAGACCACCTGGACTGTACAGTGTCATATTTTAGTTATGCTACATGTATAGTTAGTTTGACTGATGATGAGGTTGCATGCAAATCAAGAGACAAATGCATGCCACCTCATCATCTTTCAACAAGGGGTAAACATTATCCGTACAAGTAGTTTAATTGGTCATAGTTTTGATGTCATATTGTCGTTATAATTATTTATTTACTTTTTTGATTTTACACAATGCAGGTTCCATTGGACGCATAGAAAACATATACATTGTATACATTGTTGGTAATTGGTACACAACATCAGATATGATTGAGAAGATAGCCATACGAACGGAACAATTTAGATGACTTCTCAATTCTGTACTTTATTGTGGTCAAATTCAGCCTTATTTTTTTGGCTCGGTGGTTATAAATATTTTAGTTGACTTGTTCAATTTTTTCTTGTATGTTCTTAGATGTGATAAAAAGTACGTTTTCTTGTATTGAAAACGGTCAATAAGTCATAGAAGGTGTTTATGAGTCATTTTTATGAAAAAATGTATTTTGAAATAGTAAATTGATGAAAAATGTGTGGTTGAAATATAATGAAATTTTTTTATTTACGTATAATATTATTTTAATGAAGAATATGTGGTTGAAAAGAAGAGAAAAAAATACATTTTAAAAAAAATGAGTACCAAACGGGACGATAATATCTTTTCATAAAACATTAACGAACGTCTTGATTCACAAGAATTCAGGCACCAAACAACTAGAACCGAGATTTCATCATTTCTACAAATGAACTTTAGTACATATATTCAAGAAAAAGAACTTCCACTAGGTATGAAAAAATGGAAGTAATTGCATTAGAGGGAAAGGAGAGGTTCGTTGTCCCACTGGCTAAGTAATTCTCTCTTTTTTTTTTTTTAAAACCTATATAGTCAAAAGAGTGAAAAATCTTGAGGCAGAATCTCTACAGTAGCAAATGACAACATGTTGATTCTTGATTGCAGCGATCCATATTCATCCATGCTGGGACCTGATCATGTCAGTTTCATATCTAGTGGGACCCATTGCCACTCCCATTCCTCAAGTCTCTTTCAACTTTCACCTTCATTTTCACTTGGAATTCTACCCTTTTCCCCTGAACCAGGAGCAGCAGAAAAATCCCAACTTTTTCTAGTGAGAGAAGTGCCCACAAAATCTGGGATTTTGATTTACTTCCCATTTTCTTGAAATATAAATATATTTGTGGTGTTCAATGTTCACCTTTGAAATTGCTGAACATGTCAAATTATGCAGTAGTGTCACATCCACAGATCTTATCCTTGGCGATATAGATGATCATCTCCAGTGAAATTGATATCCTGTTGCAACCATACAATACAATTATTAGCTGCTTGGTTGTTTTAAGTGTAACCATGTGTACATATATATTACAGCATTTAAGACCATCCCTAGTGGACCACTTCTGCTTAATTTCTGATGGAGATGACTCAGTTATTGCTTCATGGGTTGCACGCCACCCCACTTGATTGGCCTACGATTTGGTTCAAAAATGGTCTCATCACTCGGCAAATTGACTCTAACCTTTCATCACCTTGCAAAAATGGCACTTTTAATTTACCCCTTGAGCCCCGGATATTATCATCTAACGGTTCGTGGAAATAGTTGGTACCTTGATGGTTGATGTGATTAACAAAACCTAATTTTCAAACCATATCTCAATTGGCAAATCTCGTATAAATGCATTTCAACATATACCTTCCCTGAGTTCACAGTACCTCACACCTTAAAAAAATCTTACATGTGGCTCTTTACTTGGACTGTACAATATTATCCAATATTAATTATGCACCTTTGTCTGGAGGCAATTCTATGTAGGATTTTAATGAAAATTTTGACCATTAGAGCAATGCTCAACAAAATTCATAGCATTACACATTAAATTTGAGCTGCAACTATTGACCAAATTTTACAAATTCACCCATGTACCCATTTATATTTAATTCATCCTATTTGAATGAAAGGCATTCGTAGTAATTTAGCAAATATTGAGTAAAAAATTGCAGCTGGAAAAAGAGGCCCAAATTTCCGAACAGTCCAAATTTTCATTAAAATTTTGTGAAAATCACCTCCAAACGGGCGCTAAATGTAACTGATGATCCATTTGACAAGATTTTTACTTTGCATAGAAGCAAAAACTACCTTATTTAAACGCTCTTGTTAACATAAAATACTTTCAAAATATTATCTAAACATATTCAAAACCAACTTTGTAGTTTTAGAAGCAGTTTTTAATTTTCAACAATCAAGTCCAAGTTCTTGACTGGTCGGTGCACACAGAGAATATGACCTGAACACGAAGTCCTATTAAAAAAGTTGTTCATTGATTCCATGAAAGAACATTACTTGTTTAACTTGACTACTAACTCTTAGACAGATGTCTTTCGGCCTTAAAAAGTGACGCAATATATATAATTAAATTAACAATACGCAGAACTAATTCGTGTAGCTTTTTGTATCTGTTTCTCTGAAGGAAACAGGAAAATCAAACCAGGAAATTGGACACGTCACATATTTATCCTAAAACATTTGATGTACCATGTGATTGTAGCGGTGAGATTGGGGGTAGTGCGCTTGACCCTGGCTCGACATGGGTGAACCAACAGGTGTCGACAACTCAGGCTCGAGTTCAGGTTCGGGTTCAGACTCGTCTGCTCGGCATTCCAAGTTCACACCAAACAACCTTAGCTTCTTGGAGTTCCCGCTTCCTGTTGTCTGATTCTGCATTGCTGATCCTGTTGTAACAGCACGTGCGGCATGAATCTAATCATCAATGTAAAACATTTTTGTATCTATCAACACACAGTCACACACGTGTGAGTGCAGTGCAGCTACCTAGAATTGTTCACTATGGTCTATAGCTACATGTAACAAATTTGGTACCAACTGTAGCGTACTAAAGTTCGAAAATTCTAAAAATGACCATTTTATCACTGATATGAATCAATTTCGTAGACGGATTACTGGGTTTCCATGGAAAATAGAGAAGTGCTCATCACGCAAATCTACTGCGTGTAATCTGTGTGAAATAGTAAGTTGGAAAAAACAAAAAGATGAGCTTTGAAATGTAATGCACAGAAAAGGATACCCGCATGAAGACAGTCAGGTTGGTACGGGAGAGTAATCCCATACTGCTGGGTCGGACAAGGATGGCCAGAATAGTAATGGTTCCACCCACTACCGCTGGCGACAATCGTAGATGGTGGTGGAGCAGCGGTTTTGCGCCTCCACCCGATGAAAAGCCGAGTACAATCCAAACGGTGGCGCTGGAAAAGAACAATATCTCCAGCATCAAGCTTCTTTTCCTTCACAAAACGGCTCCAACCTTTTGTCAATACATAGCTCTGGCTGCTGTTCCAGTAAGAGTAACGGAACCTCCAAGATTTTCCAAGTTCATCCTCAAATCCTAATTGAAAACCCTTGTCTCCCGAGTCGCCGCCGTTGAGTGGAAAGTATTTTTCGGCGTGTTGTTTAGGTATAACAAGGCGGTTGAGCTTGCCCACATCACTAGGAGTCAATGGCTTCTCGAATAATGCTTCTTTCGTGATTTCATTCTCCTGTAATTCTTCTTTACAATTATTCTCTCTCTCATCGTCAAATTCTTCTTCTTCGTTTAAATTGAAGCCAAAAGCTGTGTTCTTGCTGCAAAACATAGCGGCAGAGGCAGTGGTGATACCTTGATAAGAAGATGAGGTTTTTTCAGTATGTTGTTGGTCTGTCCACCAGTATTCTTCTGGTAGGTCTGAAGAGTATTGGTTAATTGACATTTTAGAGAGAGAAGAAAGATTGTTTTAGATAGAGAAGGAGTGTGTGTTATGATAATCTGAAATTTCTGAATAGTTATGTAGAATGGGCAAGAAGAACGTGGGATATGATTATTGATTTGATGTGGAAATGTACTAGCAGCAGGTGAAAATAGATAGATATGAATCAGTGTATGTATATGCAGAGAGAGAAAGGGTGTGAGTCGGGGTGCTAATACGAGAAGGGAGGGGGCGGGGGGTTACTTTAAGGTTTTGCGTGAGAGGAAAAATCAATCATTATTTTGAATGCAGTCCATGGCTACACGGAAATTACGTTTAAGGTGTTCAGTGTACACACGTTCTTGGAATAATTACAGATGGTATCCCCAATCTATTGAAAATGAAGTTAGCAGATCCTCAACCCAATACTTTTAGCAATTGTTTCATGAATCTTTTGAAGACCCGTCTGCTATAAAACGAAAGGTTAAAGATTAAAACCATCAAAATAATAAGTTGATGAGCTACTTGCTACATTTTCAATAAATTAGAAACTTAAACTATAAATTTTTGTTTTCAATTGTACCATTATATACCTCTGAATATGTACACGTGTTTCAAATGTTACGTGTTAAGAGGTATTTTTAGTAAATACTTTATTAGTGAGCGGTGGGGTTACGTATTTGAATTCAAGAGTCTAGTCGATTGCTATAAATGTTGTAATATTTCGATATCATTTTTGTAAGCTTGTAAAAAGTCGTACCTCACAATGAATGATCAAAGAAAAGAGGATTGATATCCTCTATAGAATACATGAAACATTTAGCACTTGTTTAGCTTTTATTTCCTAAAATTCACTTTTAATTGTACTTTTTATGAAATTTACAATTTTTATTAACTTTTTTTAAATGCATTTTCACAAACTTTAATAAAAATCTAATTTTATTCAAACCACACAAGCCTAAGATAGATCTTAACTTATCTTGATTATGTTAGTAGGTTGTATTCACGTCCCTAGCTAAAATCATAGAATACTGTTTTCTCATTGGAGGGTGGAACACATTGATCTCGACTTCAACACCTTCTAAGTTGTGCAAACCTCCATCGAATTTAGAGTCCGTTTGACACGATTTTCGCTTTCGCATTCTGTTGAAGAGCTTCTGAAGAAATTATTATAATTTTTGTTTAGTAACCATTTTTTTAAGAAGCTTCCTATTCTCGAAGTGTCTTTAGAAGAAAACATATTGGACCAACTTTCTTAAATAACTCTTCTAATATATATATATATATATATATATATATATAGTCAAACATTATGTCAAACGAATCCTTAACTCACTATAGAGTGTTGACTTCTGTATATATCTTACTTGAGTTCTTATTGTCTTAGCTTACCTTATTTTTTTCCTGACCTTGGCCTCCTATGTCAAGACAAAGCTGCCTGTCCCGGAAAAATTACACAGATGAACTAAGGAAAATGAACTCGAAAAGCTTATTTCTTGTTTATACTTATTTTTCTGAATTCGAGGTCTTATATAGACTTTAACTTAGATTGATTCTCAAACATAGATGATGATCCGTCCTGCTATTTTGAATCGATGATGGTGACATTAGTCATGTTCTTGACATCAATCGAATTAATGTGAGGTTACTTTCTATAGATTCGATATAAGAAACGAAACAATGAGATAAAAGTCGAGAGATCCATTGACGAAAAGAGAGAAGATTTGTCCAATATGAATGAATAAGATGATACCTCATGGCATTCGTGTCCCAATTTTCTCCTCATCTCTCACATTGGCATGTCTTTCTCTCTATGACAAAGAATGCATGTGTACTAAAAATCTTATAAAATTGCACGAAAGGTTTGGACTTGTTGGACATACTGTATTATTCTAAACAAGTATATGGGTCAAACAATTGCAGACGACGACGACGACGACGACAACAACAACAACAACAACAACAACAACAACAACAATAATAATAATAATAATTTGAACTATTAGAATCCAAGACGAGCCTCGTGGGCCCTGAATTACTAGCTGGCTCGTGAAATATAGTTTGTGTTGAGCTCGATCCATGGTGATTCTCAAAACGAGCCCAAACCACTCTTCAATCTTGTCAAACTGGCTCGACCCGTTTGCCACCACTACCTTATTTACTAATGTCACTATCTATACATATACATTTTGTACCTATATGTTGTTGATAATTAAAAGTTATATAATCTACATCAGTGCACTTGAACTATGGGGGCCAAGTTTTATTATCAGATAATCATCACCGATGTCAAAATTATTACTTTAAAATATGGATTAATTTATCGTTTCAGACAGTATCTATTGGCGCAATGAAACAAAATTAATTATTTTCCATAAACGAGCCAAGAACAATGAACTACAATCTAAATATTTGATACCATCTCTATTTTATTATATATTTTTCTGATGGGATTATAATAATATATAATAGTTAGATTAAGACTATAGTTTCATTGAACACAACTAAGCAATTCTAAGAGGTTGTTATCATAGTTAAGATAATAAGATTGATGGATTCAAAATTAAGCAATTAATAATGCTATATTTAATGTTGTAAGCATATTTAGAGATTTTGTATAATGTTAGTTACGTAAACACGTGATATAGAGCATCAACTAGTTCATTATTTTAATTTTAAAAAAAAAAATCGAAATGTTGTTTAGAATATCGGTAAATCAAAAAAATATAAGTTAAAGAAAGATGAGACCAGATCGAGTACTTCAATTCTTCCCACTATTAGCCAAGGTCAATAAGTCGGCACTCACTCAACAACTCCATAAGGCACTTGAAAATGGATTGAAGTGCTCGACGAAACTCTAAGAAAAATCCACGAGATACATCTAGTGTCAAAGTTAGTCATGTTATCTAACTTGTATTTGCAGTGTGGAGACCAACTCGTTACTCGGGATGAGCAAAAAACAGAAAAATCAATCAAATCAACCAAATTAAGGGTGTGTTTGAGCCATATTTTTTTTTTTTGAAGAATGTATTTGGAATGGTAGATTAATGAAGAATGTTTAGTTAAAAAAGAATTTTTTTTTTTATTTGTGTGTAATATTATTTTAATGAAAATGTGTGATTAAAAAAAAAAGATAGAGAAAAATGTATTTTAGGAAAAACGGGAATCAAGCACTCCCTAAATCAAGTTTGTTGGTTTAAACCAAAAACACGATTCAATACATTAAGTTTTAACTATTAAAAAAGTCGGATTGAGTTGATTGCAGTTTAACCAACCAACGTACCAATTAACCGACTCGACCCATTGGTACTTTTTTTTTTGTTTTATTTATATTTTAAAATTCAGATTTTTAAATTTTAAAATTAAAAAATAAAATAATAAAAATACAAACCTAATTCTTTTTCAAATATACCATGTACACCTCTTCTATCAAAACTTCAAATTTCAAGAGAAAAGAAAAGGCAATGAGAAGAAATGTACGTTGTAAACTCCAATTCAGATTGTAGCCTTATTTCATTTTGGTGCAATTGTTGCCATTGTTTTTACGTAAAACTATCGGATATGTAAGATGACTTTGTGGAAATTGATTATTTACCATTTACATTATATATTTTATTGAGACTATGCAAGCAGAAAAAATGTAGCAATTTTTTTTAACTCAAAATAGGTGGACAATTTTTTTAACTAAGGCTAATGTTTAAATCAACCAACAAACTATATTTCAACAGCTGAATTGGATTGATTTAGATTGCAATTTATCGAAATCGACCAAATAAGTTTCAATTTTGGATTAGATCCAAAATCGAATAAACTCATATTAAGCTTAGGCATACTCGTCACCAATCTACGAAAGACTACGAAACTTGTGCCATTGGCATAATGTATTATCTTGGTTAGACATGCTCCAATCATCGAGATATCTCAATCACATCAACAAATATATTCAATCGTTTCAACATTTACCTTTAAAAAGTTGGTGTGAGATGTTTGTTCTCATATCAAGTAATTAATGCGAGATACTGCTCTTACATTAAAAATATCTATGAGAATCTCTCATTATCATCTCTAGCGATCGCTTTCAATAAATAAAATCATGTCTTCCAACTAAAATAAATTTACATGATCGAGAGTCATCGACGAATTTCTTTAGTCAAGGATAGTACATAACTTTGCCAATTTTTTCTTGAATGTGTGTATAGGAGTGGTCTCACCACCTACCAACAAGTTGTCGCCTAACTAAGTCGAAATATCTTTGCCTCTTTGTTATACCTATCTCTGCAGCATGTTTTAACAAAGATAGATGTTAAATGAGATTCACAAGTCACTTGCTATAAGCCAATCAAATATAATATTTAGATTCAAATGGCCAAAACATCAATTTCCCAAGTCTATCAAGACTGGTATAAAGTCACACCGTCCACCTTATTGATCTATATAATTATACAAATTCATTAAAATACTATAGTTCTATAACTATGTAGAAGAAGCCACGTCTCCTCCTTTTGCTGCTTGTGGCCTGCCTAAAATTGGTCCTCACACTGGCCCACTCCCCATTGCCATGTCTGAGCCTCTCTCTCTCTCTCTCTCTCTCTCTCTTATCTAATGCTGCAAACGAGTCAAATGATTATCTATAGTTGAAGCATCAAAAACTTTAATTTTAGAAGTATTCTGCTTGTACATTCTCTGTGTACATTATAGTTAACATCATGTGAGGTGTAAAAATCAAGACCGCTAATTGTTTTAAGTGTTGTTAAAATCAATGACAAAATAATGTGTCATATTACATAATGTCAAAAAACTGTCAACCATAATGTACACCAAACAAAATTGTTAATTGTATAGTGGGTTAAAGCCATATCACCCAACACTTTGTAATGCAAATGTTGGAAAATAACAATCCCATTTTTAAGTTCATGAATTAGGCCACTCAAATATTGTTGATCGAATGTCATAAAAGGTTTAATAAGCAGTTACTTGACTCTAATTGATTTTCGGATGAACTTGCTGAAACTTGATCCTATTCTAGTCTTTATTCTAAGCATCAATTCTCTTGAAACAATTAGTCTAAAGGAAACATAATTTTTTCTCCATTTCTTATAATTTTGATCTAAATGCTTCCTTCTTTCTTTATTTTGTGCATCTAAATACAATCTTATAAATAAACATTTTAAAATGTAAAGAAATCCAATGCTATTTCGTGCACATTTCATCAAGCAGCATTTTGCAGCAAGGTAGTGGTTAGAACTTGGAAGAAATCCATGATGGCTTCCACTATAGCATAAATAAACTAAGGGACTACTTTGAATTGTCAAAGTCTACAAACTTTGGCCCCCATTTCCTATTTTCTTCTATGTTGGATATTTTGAATAATGGACCGACCTGTCATATTCTTGGCCTAACTTTGAACGAAAAAATGTTACTGAAAATGATTTCAACTTTAAGACATTAAATTTTTTTTGATGTCTATTGGCGTATTTTTTAAGTTTAACATATTGAAGAACACACGGAATCACACATGGGTGTGTATACGTATTTTCCAACTCCTTGGGAGTGATAGTCAATGAAGCGATGCTCATCGCTTCGGAAGTGATTTTGGTCAAGGTGATGGAATATGATCCACGCCTCAGAGTAGAGATCGTGAAGGCAACACGCTCCCGCTCAATAGTCTCTAAGATGATGGTGCCTTCATGATGTTTTATTTAGTAGGTTGACATGTGGATAGAGGCATTACAAGACCCTCAAATTCTCCTTCTTTAATTTAATATATTTTTAATGAAATTCATGAAGCAAAAATAAAAATCGAACTCATCGAAAAATCAAGCATTTATGGTAATTTTTACTTTTTAGGTTCTTTAGTGTTTCATGAAGCAAAAATAAAAATTGAACTCATCGAAAAATCAAGCATTTATGATAATTTTTCCTTTTTAGGTTCTTTAGTATTCTAATTATCGAATAATTATTCAAATACGAATTGTTAATCCAAGGCCAAGCTTGGATTTTTATGAAGAAATCATCTCACTTCTATTTGTTATGATATAGAAAAGATTAGAGCTAGGTCCCTAACTTATGCAAAATGTAACAAGTAGGTATTAAACTTTTTACATATCACTATCCAACCTTCTGTTCTTGTAGCACATAAGTCTCCAATAGACCACTTTTCGTATTTCGAATACAAATTATGTTCACATTATCATAGAGAAAAAGAGAAGCGTGTAAACTAGCTCAGACACTAAAACAATTTCAACTAGGAAACCTGTTCATTAGATGGCTTTCAAGAAATTAATACATCGATAACTTTCAAAGAAATATTATAGCTCAGCAAGTCTTGCCTTTATGACGCAGTTCTTCCAGGAAACAAGATGATAAAAATTAAATTTGAGTTAATAAGAAAAGCAGCACAAAGCAAAAGCAAAAACAGAATGTGATGATTGCAGCATGGTTAACTCAGTTCTGCCATATGCATTTGTACAAGAAAAATCTCACTCACTGAAACACAACTTTCTATAAAACTGATTTTAAACAAACTTTAGCTAAAAAATCAACAATAATTATAGTTTTCAAGCAAATTTCTAGCTACTCGGAGCACTACTACTGGAGTTTCCGAAAGTAAAATCATAAATCAACAAGATGTTAACTTCTTAATGTTTCTTGAAGCCGGGCTTCCCCTGCCTCACCTTGTACTGCTTGCTGGAGTGAGTGCTCGATTTTCAGCTGTGTCACCATCAGGTAGTCCCCAAGAGTACGAGAAAACTCACCACTTCGATCTTCTGGCATTCTGGCCTTCCCCTCTGACATCTGCAAGCCTTGACTTTGAACCATTACCAGGAACGATACTCAATCTTTCCTGAATGGTACTGGAACCATCTCGTAGAGGCCATCGTTGCTCCCTTTGCCGAGTGGGACTCGGATATTCTCGGACTGGCCCTAACCTAGAGCTAGATAATGCATGATCATTGAGACCTTTTACAGATTTGTATCTTTGAGTTTCATCGACATAACTTCTTCTTGGTGCTCCCTTCTCGAGTTCGTGAAATCTCTCCCTATCCAACCCATCTCTTAAATTTTGACTAGTTGCACCTTCATTACCCCATTCAACTCCATCTGATATGCTCCTTAGAATAGAAGTGCTTTTCCTAGAAACCTGCCCAGAGATGGAGTTCCTCCCTTTAATTTCATCATCTATGGGTAACCTTCTAGGGCCAGCAATGGAGTTGTAACTCTTTTTGTAAATTCCATTACAGTTATCCATGTTCAGTTCAATTGAATGAAGATCACTCTCTGCAAAATCTTCTTCGTCATCTATGGCATCATCGACTTCTCCATCATCTCGTTCTTCGTTCTGACGCAAACCAAAGTGAGACTTGCTCAAATATGCCGCTTTTTCTTCATCTTTGCCTCTTTTTGATCCAAGGAAAGCTTCCAGTTGTTTCCTCAACTTGTTAATGGCAGAATTTTTCCCTTCAAATTGATGTTTAGATTCAGACATTTTCACCTGGGCTCTCTCCTCACACAAGTCATCAGCTAATCGTAGCATCTCTCTTTCCTTCCCGACATCTTTGTGAACTTTTGTAGACTCTCTTTTCAGCTTTTCCACTTCAACCCTATCATCATCAACATTCTGAGCTAATTCATCACAAACCTGTTCTGTAAATTCTCTTGCTCTCTTTTCAGTTTCCAATTCCTTAACGGCTTTCATGAATGACGATTTCATTTCTGCTAGTTCTTTTCCGAGTTTCTTGTTCAAGTTTTCAAATCGACGCCTTAGCTTCCGTTCTACATCTAGTTCACCAGCAATAGACTCAATAGCAGACTCAACGGCTTGCTGTTCTTTACTTTTCCATGCAGCCTTTTCTTCGGCAAAACACTTCATGAGATGGTTAATATCATTTATGTCAGAAAGTTGTTCTTGGATAAGCTGATTAACCTGTAGACGAGCTCTCTCGAGCTCAGCATGAAGCGCTGAGATAAGAGACATGCTAGATGAAGGTTGATCTGCACGAGCCCAAATACGGTTTATAATTTTTAATAGCTCTTTGGATGTGGTCAAAGCATTGCTAATATCCTTAAGACGATTCCTAGTACCACTTATTGATCCGCTTGGAGTCTGGGCTCGAGACCTAGTCTCAATCTGCAGTTGAGATTTATACAGTTCCTCAAAATTTACTCAAAGGATCTTATGAAAAGTCATCTAAATAGTTTGATTGTAAAATTCTTTCGGACCGGTACTAGTACTAGAGACAATATGTGGAGAAGAGGTAAAGCTGGAGATGTAAATAACAGAAAAGTAAAAGAAGAAACAAAGATTGATTTGATCCTCGAGCTAATAAATGAAAAATAGATTAATAAATAAGTAAACTTCAAACAAACCACAAGATGAGAAGGAAACCTTGTTACCTCCATAAAACTACCGTTGCTTAGTGAATCAAAAGCTCCAGCATTTTCGTCTGAAGACCTAAGCCTCTGGACAATTGATGGCGTCCTCCTTTGATGACCCTTACCAGAACGATCCATTCTCTGTTTAAAGCCCCAAGGATGAGTTTTCATTTGTCAAAATAACTTCTACTTGGAAATGAAAAATACACAAAAAGCGGAAACAGAAAAAGAAAAGAACATCAACCAAAACTTGACAAACACTGTCGCTTTTGAAGGTTCAAAAATGAAGGTGCATTTTTATCTTTTCTATAGACTCATGTTCAATGTTCCTGAAGGACATCTGATGCCACTATTAGTAACAAAATAATGGTTAGACTAGCAAACTCCAACTTGACTAATTTCAAGAAAAGTGATGCTGAAGCCCAAACAAAGATTCATACAAAATTGATGTCTCAAGCATAACTGAACAGTATAATTATATGGCAAATAGTGCTCTACTTGGATAACCTCTAGAAATCCTCTCCTGACTAAGTCTCAATCTTTTCATTAATTTGAAAACTAACCCACATTTTGAGTGTTCTTCTGATTATATGTTCCTAAAACTTAAATAAATAGAGACATGGTCTAAAGAAAAGCAATTACTGCTTCGGATTTTTCTTTTTACCTATTCTAATATTCCAATTTCAAAAAATATGGATTGGAAAATGCAGATATGTTGAAGTATAAATAAAAAATAAAGCACCTTCCCACCTCGGAAATAGCTGGGCTATGAGATGGATCAGACAAATGTGGCGGCAAAGAACCTGAACCCGAGTGCAAACCCGATCCAGACCGCATTTTCTCCCGCTTAAGCATCATTTTACTGCTGCTATTCTTCCTCTGCTGCTGCATTAACTCCAAATTACTCTCACTCATTTTGGGCGAAGGCATCTCATTCATTCCCCACAGTGTGGCTGCAAGTTTGCGGGCCGACACTGGTTGAGTGGATTTCCCACTTTGTGAATACCTAGGAGACTCAATGTTGCTCCTCAATGGAGTAGTTCTCCACGTGGGCACAGGAGTACTGGATCTGGATCCTCCCAACCCGATCCCAAGCCCAACCCGATTCTTGCCCACCAAAATGGCACGCTTATTCAATCTGTAATTGTGAATTCTTGATGAAGATGACGAGGGTGATGAGCATTCCCTTTTCCGGGTCTTAGTTGACTCCATCAGCCCTTCCATCAAACCCCTATAACTATGCCTTGGCATTATCACTTTTTCTTTAATATTTCCACTTCTTTTTAACTATATATACACTCTTTTGCTCTAAATTTCAACGATCTGTATTCAAATAAAAAATAAAAAATCCCAAATAAATAAACTAGTCAATAAAGGCCCGACTTTAAAACACAAGAATATGAAGTAAAGTTTGAAGATCTTACACATTAGTCCCTGTGTACGCCTTGACATTATAAATTTACTTCTTCTCAGCATCAATTTTTTGCTTGACTGAAAACCCTTTTCGATCTGGAAATAGAAAAAGCAAAACACATATAAAGATATACTTAAATATGGACTATTTATGAAAATTTTTCAGTGGGCGTAAAGTTGGGTTTACAGAATCTTTACAGCTAGGAATGTGGTTTACATTTAAATTTAGCAAGAATAGCAGAATGGAGATGGAGATGGAGATGGAGATGGAGGGGGGATGAATGATGGGTTTCTTGATATTAATTTGATTTGAAATGATGTCAAAAAAGAGCAAGCTTGAACTTTGATTTTATTCTAATCTCCATTTCAATGTCACTTTTACTATAAATGCACTACAAATAAAGCACGATGTACAAGTAGACAGAGAACGGGAAAAGAAGCGAAAGAAAAGGAAAGTGGCATGTGAAGCTGAAAACGTGGCTGATAATAAGTGGGTTGTTCAAGAATGTCTTTTTCGAATTTTTACTTTGTTAGATTTGTCTAAGTCTGATCTGTCTGACTAATTAAAACTAATTATTTTCTTGATTCTCTTTTAGTTTAATACTGTAATTGCAATGTGTCCAATCCCAGTTTTCTTGTTTTTCTAATATCTACTATAAATTTACTCAGGATCAAGAACATATGTCATGAAAGATAATGCTGTCTCAGAAAGATATCGAAATCGAAATAAGAAAGATTTGAGATCTCGAATGGATTTTCGAAGGACTGTTTGGAATATTAATTTTGTGAGTTCAGAGGTGAAGGGCTCATGATTATAATATTTTATTGTGTATGAAAAATAGAAGATGCATTTTGAGAGAACAGGTGGTTTTAAATTTTATAGCCTATTTGAGCCTCATTTTTGTTAAATAATGTATTTTGAAATAGTATATTAATGGAAAATATGTGGTTAAAAAATAAGGAAAATGAATTTGCGTGTAATATCATTTCATTGAAAAATGTAAGTTAAAAGAAGAAAGACCCCAAAAAAGGATCATATGGCAGTTATGTATCAAGCGAATATAGACACATCACTATCCCACTTGACCTATTCGAGATCCTTCAATAATCGAAGTATGCAATCCATCGAACTCCCATGTAGAGGCTGAACTCTCCATAGACGAGATGAGGTGATGCAACACCGATTCAAAATGAGTAGCTTTTAGGCATATGAAACATCTTTCTTAGAAGATCCTCCATACAAGATCTTCTATGAATTATTGATGTGACTTCTCTATAGTAGCTATCCTATCAAATCGACTAGTGATGGAAAAGAATTTGCCCCGCCCCCCGAATTGGGCCAAACCACCCCCTTGGACGGCTTGGTGGGGTAGGGCAGTTGCCACCCTATCTCGGGGCGAGGATCCTCTGCCTCGAACCCGTCCCATGAATAGCTCAAAAATTTTGAAAATGTACAAAAAAAGCAACAAACGGGGCAAGCCGTCGCTCCGTCGGGGTTTGGGAAGCGCCCTGCCCTGAACCTGACCCACTATTATCTCTAAAATCAACTTATCAATTTTCTCTTTATATGCTAACGTATGACGTAGTGTGACTATTTTTCAGAGTCATTTAATATCCATGAACTTAGGGTTGATGAAATGACGCCTGTAACAGGATTATTGAACGTAGCTGGATAAAGTATCAGTTTCTCCTCCATGACTTCAACTGTTTCAACTGTTGCAATACACTGGTTGACAATTTACTGAGTTTTCACTTCCTCTGAGAAGTGCATTCATCAATAATGTTTGTCTTCTGCAATTATAGGTAACACACAATGATACTCTATTATAAATATTAAGTACCTTTTTAATCCTTTGCCGAAACTTTCCGCATTCAAGAACCAGAACGTGCTACCAAACCTGACTGTCTGAGGGATTAAATTTCTTGCTCCACCACCTAATTATCCAACTGAGACTACCTACACAGTTTGTCGAGGATTAGAAACTCTAATTCTATTCCATCTATAGTAATTAGTTTATAGAAAGAAATAAAAATATACAAAATTTATAGAGATTGGTCTAAACTAGGTCATCTTCCACCATTGTAGTAATCCCTACAAAGAAAAGAAGTTTACAGGAGAAAATATCATACCATAGATACTTTTCTTTCACTTTCTTCTGCCTGTCATTATGTCCATGGTAAGATCCAACGCGATTGTACCATGCATATTAATTTGGTTATAATCAGTTCTACTGGAATACCGTAGAATATTTAAAGAGAAAAGGTTCTTCTAAACGACCACATGAAAGGAAAAAATTAATAATACCCTTGCCTCTAAAGGATCATTTTTTCGAGACAATCTGTTGGATGCAAGGATTGCCATAGAAAGAGCAAGAATTGGATCTCTAATTTACGTGGGCTTGCTGCATGTCCACCTTTCCCTTGAATGATAACTAAAAACCTGCCTGATCCAACCATCACTGGACCAGGCCTCAACTGATTTTATCAATAGGCAAATGCGGTGCAATAACATCATCACAAGAGCATCATGACCCCAAGCATGCATTTTGCCATTAATCTTGCTCTTTATGCTCCCATTCCACCAATTCCCTCAAATTACTATTTGTTATATATGTGTTATATGCTCGCCCACTAAAATGTAATTTCTTGAAAATTAATAAAAAAGAATATCTCGAACTTAATTGAAATGTAGATTTAGTGGCATACTTGAATTTAGAAGGTATCACGTGATTATCTCATTATGGAGAGAATGAATCTATCATGTTTCTCAAGTTAATGTTAAATTTTAATTTGTAATCATGCTAAGAATCAAGAATCACCAAATAATAAATTAATAAACCAAATTCATACCTGCGGAAGCCATTATTAATATGAATAGTAGTTGTAATAGCAGCTAAGATCTTCCCCTCTTTGCTCCTCACAAAAGTATTAGCTATCAATGGGGCAATCTAATGAAACATGTGGAGACGAGAGGGGACCTAGCCTTTATATATAGGAAATAATTTGAACCGTCTCATTACGATTAGAATTCTAATTAGGGTTTATTTTCGACCCACATACTTTAAATTACCACATCAAATTAATTACAACTCGTAAGGTGTAAAAGGCCCAATTGATCACTTAATAAATTTGGCCTAAACACAAATATCATTATGAGCCATATATCTAACCCGTAAAATTTTGCAATCGAATGTGAAGCCCACATATGAAATTATTAATTATTCTAACGGCAAACATTTGATTGCCATAACAAAGTTTTAACATCCGGGTTAGACTACATAGGTGGCCACAAAAGTATAGCTCCAATGATAACACCTTACGTAACATGATCCGGTCCAACAAGAATATTAACACCGAACATGGAAGTCATTACACCAATTTAAGGGATGTAAAACCATTCCACAGCTACAAATGTCAACATCCTTATCGACATGGATCCCCATCCTCCAACCAATGTGGTAGTATGTGGTATGAATTTAGCACCAAACGTGATCAAAAAATTGTGCTAACTCATATTGGTCCTCATAATGCTTCGAATCAAAATAAAGTCACATGTCTCTAAAAGAGACTCATCTTATGTCTTTACATGTCATATCTCAAGATCACAATAATATTATAATAAAAGACATAAGTCAAATGCATGCTCAAAATAGTCCATGGATAGGGGAAAAATATTTTATTGTCAGAAGGTGTTGTACTCGAAAACATATGGGTTGCCTACGTACCCCGTAAAGGGATCAAGCCCAAAATGTAGTTCTTTACATAAATAACTCTCACTAACCAAAAATATTAAATGTTTCCACAATACCCATATTAGTAACATGTGTCTTAAAAACTTTTGGAGCGAATCCCTTAGTCAAGGGATCAACAACCATCGCCTCTGTATTGATATGCTCTATTTTCGTCTGCCATTCTTTGACTCTGTCTCTAACAACCAAATATTTGATGTCAATATGTTTTGATCCACCAGAACTTTTATTATTCTTTGAAAAGAATACTGCTGCATTGTTATCACAATAAATGGTGATCGGTCTTGAGATGGAATCAACAACTTTCAAGCCAGAGATAAAATTTCTTAACCAAACGGCTTGGACTGTAGCCCCATAACATGCCACAAATTCAGCCTGCATAGTAGAAGATGCCACTAAAGTCTGTTTAGCACTTTTCCAAGAAATGGCACCACCAGCTAATGTAAAAATGTAACCTGAGGTTGATTTCAAATCATCTTGACATCCAACAAAATCAGAATCTGAATATCCTACCACCTCAAAATGATTTGTATGCTTGAATGTAAGCATATAACTTTCAGTTTTCTTCAAATATGTCATAACTTTCTTAACTGCTTTCCAATGCTCTTGTCCTGGATTAGACTGAAATCTGTTATAGACACTTACTGCGTAGGCTATATCCGGTCTAGTGCAAACTTGAGCATACATCAAGCTTCCCACAGCACTAGCATATGGGATCATCTTCTTAGACTCCTTTTCCAACTCATTCCTTGGACATTGAGTTTTGTTAAACTTATCTCCTTTTATGATAGGTACATCACCAGGTGCACAATTTTGCATATTAAACCTTTCTAGAACACGTTGTATATAAGCTTTCTGAGAAAGTCCCAATAAACCACGATTTCTATCACGATGTATTTCAATGCCTAGTACATAGGAAGCTTCTCCAAGATCTTTCATCTCAAAATTAGCAGACAACATTTTCTTTGTCTCATGAAACAACCCTAAGTTACTGCTAGCAAACAGAATGTCATCAACTTACAGTACAAGGAAAATAAAATTTCTCCCACTGATTTTAAGATAAATGCATTGATCAATAGTATTTTCGACAAAAACCAAGAGATGTCACAATCTCATCAAACTTCAAATACCACTGTCGAGATGCTTGCTTGAGACCATATAAGGATTTGTTTAACTTACACACCAAGTTTTCTTTTCCTTTTACAACAAAACCTTCAGGTTGTTTTATATAAACCATTTCAGAAAGATATCCATTAAAAAATGCTGTCTTAACATCCATTTGATGAATCTCCAAATTGTAGTGTGTCACAAGAGCCATGATAATTCGAAAAGAATCTTTCGATGAAACAGGGGAGAAGGTTTCAACATAATCAATACCCTCTCGTTGAGTGAAACCTTTTGCAACTAATCTTGCTTTCTTTCGTTCAACATTTCCTTTTGAATCTAATTTACTTTTGAAAATCCACTTATTATCTACAGCCTTAGCATCTGGAGGAAGTTCAACAAGATCCCAAACTTTATTCCTTTCCATGGAATTCATTTCATCTTCCATAGCAGTTATCCAATTATCTGCATCACGACTTGTCAATGCTTGGTTATAAGTTACAGGATCAACAATATGCCCAACATTAAAATCGCTCTCCGATAAATATGCAATATAATCACTGGGCAATACAAATCTTCTTTCCCTTTGTGATCTCCTAACTTGTGGCTCAGGAACCAATTCAATCGTTGTTTGAGGAATTGGAGATTCCTCCTGGTTTCTCGGTTCTTCATTAACAATTTCAATTGGTTGAGAACCAACTCTTTCTTGTATGACAGGAACTGGAACTACAACTTGATTAGGTTCAACAAGAATTTCTCTCAACGTGGAACTCCCACTATCTCCAAAATCGTTCTCCAGAAACTTAGCAGTAATGGACTCCACAATTCTAGTGCCGCGATTTGGACAGTAAAACTTATATCCCTTTGATCTATCCGGATACCCAATAAAGTAGCCAGGAGTTGATTTAGGGTCTAATTTCTTTTCAAATGGATTATAAATCCTAACCTCAACTGGGCATCCCCAAACTTTAAAGTGAGCCATGCTTGGCTTACTTCCTGTCTATAATTCAAAAGGTGTCTTTACAACAACTTTACTTGGAACTCTGTTCAAAATATACATAACTGTTTTCAAGGCTTCACCCCACAAAATATTCAGGCAAATTTGTTCTACTCATCATACTTCTAACCATATCTTTTAGAGTTCGATTACGTATTTCAGAAACACCATTCTGCTCAGGTGTCCCTGACATGGTGTATTGGGTCACTATTCCACACTCATGTAAAAATTTTGCAAAATCACCCATATTTTGACCAGACTCGTCATATTTCCCATAGTACTCACCACCTCGATCAGATCTTACAACTTTGATACTTTTCCCACATTGTTTCTCTACTTCCAGTTTGAAAACTTTGAATTTCTCAAGTGCATGTGATTTGTCGTTAATCAGATAAACATATCCATATCGTGAGAAATCATCAATGAAAGTTATGAAATATTTATTCCCACATATAGTGGAAAGCAAAGGTCCACTGATATCAGTGTGAATTAAGTCCAAAATTTCATTACTCCTAGTCAAACCCTTCCTCGTAGACTTAGTTAACTTTCCTCTTATACAATCTATACAGATGTCAAAATCGGAGAAGTTTAAGGAATGAAGTATCTCATTTTTTACTAATCTTTCCATTCTATCCTTAGAAATATGACCCAATCGCTTATGCCACAACATAGATGATGATTCACGAATTAAAGTCCTTTTCTTTGATACATTTGTAATACATGAGACATCACCAAAAGAAGCCAAAGATAATTTATATAAACCATCACATAAAATGCCATTTCCAATCAAACGAGAATCATTAAATAACTTAACCATTCCATTACCAAAATTAAATGTAAAACCACAAGCATCAAGTTTTGGTATAGAAATTAAATTACGTCTCATCTGCGGCATATGAACTGTATTTTCCAAAACAAGATAAAAACCAGACTCTAAAGTTAAGTTCACTACTCCTATGAATTCAACCTTTACTTGGAATCCATTTGCAACGCTCAAACTTACTTCATTCTCACTTGGCCTCCGTTTGCTTATGAACCCCTGAAAGGAATTCGCAATATGAATACTAACTCTCGAGTCTAACCACCAAGAATTCAAAGGTACATCTACTAAAGAAAACTCAAAACAAACTAAGGCCAAGGGAATACCTGGAGAACTCTTCTTCTTTTCCAACCAAATCTTGAACTTAAAAAAATCTTTTTGCCAGTGATCCTTCTTTTTACAGAACTTGCATTGATCATTTTTCTTTATAACTCCTTTGGGACCACTAAAATTTTTATTCTGTTGACTTCGGTGAGACTTATTACCCTTACGAAACTTAGGTTTATGATTATGAGAAGACCCCTTATTCTGTGATGGCTGAAAAGCTAATTGCACAGTTTCACGGCGCATCCTATACTCTTCTTGGGCACACACTGCTATGAGGTCATTCAAATTCCACTTATCCCGCTGAGCATTGTAAGCAACTTTAAGTTGATTAAACTTGCTAGGAAGGCTATTCAAAACATGATAGACCAGGAAAGGCTCCGCAATGGGAATGCCAAGAGTCTTTAGCTTAGATGATATATTTATCATTTTCATGACATGCTCCCTAACACCACTTGTACCGTCATATTTCATGCTCATAAATTTATCCGTCAGATCCCCATTTTCGACTTTATCAGACTCAATAAATTTTTCTCCTATGGCATCCATAAAACTTTTGACATTTTCATTATCAGGGATGGCACCTAGAATGGAATCAGATATCGATCGCTTAATGATTTTCAAACAGAGTTTGTTAGCCCTTTCCTACTTTTCATGCTCGATCACGTATTTAATGGTACTCTTATCTGTAGGGTTTTCAAGCTTTTTCTCCATTGCAAAATCCAAGTCGAAAAGACCAAGTGCTATTTCTACATCTCGTTTCCATTTCACATAGTTATTCTCAGTCAAAATTTCAATAGCAGACAATTGATTCGAAAGAGATGAGGCATTATAAACCGTGAAAACATAAAATATCACTCTTAATATCATCCAAACTTAATACATGCAATCAAATGGATGATGAAATATACAACTAATTAATATGGGCTATTAATTAGATAATCTGTAATTTAAATCGAAACATATGAATTTTATTACGGTAAGAGCCTAGGTGCATCATCATAAAGTTACCTTTGGGTCGACAATACAACATGCTATAAGGTACTCTTAAAACACATCATGCAGTTAGTTAGTAAAATCTCATTGGTTTTCAAAATTCCAACACCTTTGGACAGAAGGAAATTTCTGAACCAAAATAATCTCGTTAACTGTCTTATGCCATTTTCCAAAAATACCACATATAACAACACCTTTGGGCAAGATATTATATGTAATAAATTAAAATTGTTGTGCAAAATATATATAAAAAAAAATTTTGTAGTAGAGAAAATCGAATAAATAACAATGAGTTTGTCACTTTGGTAGCTACCACCCATTTTTATTTCAAAATATTTCTCGTAGTGGGAAAACAAGAATCGTCGCAAAGCCCATAGAAAAAGTCAATCACAAAATAATATTCATTAATCGATGAATGGCAAAATTCACATGTGATTGAGAACTAAAATTGACAACAAAATTTTAATATTTCAATATTATAAAAATTGAAATTTAAACACGCAATAAATAAATAAATAAAATTCTTTAACAGTATTTCAATATTATAAAAATTCTATGTCTGCTATTTGGACATTTTGAAATCTATCCTTTTACTGTCTTTCTACCTTTGAACATAACTCTTTAACAATATTTAATCATTTGGAACTAAGAATAAACTGTTGACGGTGAGTTGTTACTCTTTATCCAATTGTCAGGTTGTATGACCTCCAGCTTGTGGGAGTCGGGAGGAAAGAAGTTTATATGTCAATGAGTTCGTGTGATTAAGAAAACGTGTTTTATAAATCCTTTTATGGGTAAAAAGTTTTAACGAGATGGTATTGCATCTCAAGATCTATGGACATGGAGAATACACGAGATGATGCTCCATCAGAGCACATGCCATGTAGTGCTAAATGGAGGTCTTTAGATTTCGTCGAAAAATTTGGATCTGTTTCCTTGGATTCTAAAGAAGAAATTTTGAGAAATAAAGAATCTACCAACAACGTGAAAGGTGATAGGTTGTCATGTAAGATGGCATCACAGATCCTTTGGAGCACCGGAATGCTTTCTGAACCTATTCCAAATGGTTTCTACTATGTTGTTCCCGTGAGCACTAAAACTAATATCTCTAGGTTACTTGCATGTTATATATAATATATTCGGCAGTTTTAATATTGGGCAGATTTTTGGAAAAGCAATCAAAACTAAAGTAAATTGTAAATGATAAATTCAAGTAGACAAAGCAAATTGGGAATATTGGAATGGCTACTGGGTTTCCTTTTGATAATAAAACATTGGGCAATTAATATTCAACTGGTTGGTGGGTCCGACCCGTCGTAATAGTGAAACCCTGAAGAAGCAAAAAACTGCAAAACCTATAGATACAACATATATAGATATTTACACACAGAGAAAAACTTGATTCATGTATGGTTTTGGTTTGGTTTTTGTTTTACTCTTTCCAACAGAATACGATGGACAGTGAATCATGTCATGGAATTTTGTGTATATAAATAAGATGAATGCCATACATGCACAGAAAGAGATAAAAGTAAGAAAATTGGTTGACTGCGTGAATTAATAAAACTACAGCACATTATTCTTGGTACTTGTAGAGAAATATAATAATAATGACAATTGGCAATTTCACTAGAAAAAACTGATTAAAAAACAATTGATGTTGGGCATACCTTTGTTTCTTTCTCGTAACAAGTTTTAATGGTCAGTAGGTAATTTAAATTTGTGTTGTTTTTATAAAGGATTCTGATTTTAGCACGAAGGCTCTGATATCAATTGTTAAATTTTAATTTGTAATCATGCTAAGAATCAAGAATTACCAAATAATAAATTAATAAACCAAATTCATACCGGCGGAAGCCATTATTGATATGAATAGTAGTTGTAATAGCAGCCAAGATCTTCCACTCCCTGCTCCTCACAAAAGTATTAGCTATCAATGGGGCATGCTAATGAAACATGTGGAGAGGAGAGGGGACCTAGCCTTTATACATAGAAAATAATTTGAGCCGTCCCATTACGACTAGAATTCTAATTAGGGTTTATTTCCGGCCCACATACTTTAAATTATCACATCAAATTAATTACAACTCGTAAGGTGTAAAAGACCCAATTGATCACTTAATAAATTTGGCCCAAACACAAATATCATTATGAGCCATATATCTAACCCGTAAAATTTTGCAATCGAATGTGAAACCCACGTATGGAATTATTAATTATTCTAACAGTTAAACCTATTGGACGGCCATTGAAGTCCCACAAATTACCTGTACCTGACTTCTCTAACTGCCATTTAGCTCAGAAGCTCAAATGTAATCTCATCTTCAACGTAGAAACACCAGTAACCTAATAAGAAAAATTGGCAAAAGATGAAGTAACAAGGATAGCCTTTTGTTATGGATTTGAAGCTCTCTTATAACCAGATATATCATTTTCAAAAATCATAATCTCGAGCCAAATTTTATAGTTTTTACATTTTCCTCTGAAACTTCCCGTCATAAGAAAGACATGCTAATTATAATTAAACTATATATTTATAAAATAGTATATAAAAATATATATGATACAATAGGTGCCCCTAGTGCTATTTCTATTTAAAAATGGACAGTTCTAAATGCAAAAAATAAAGCATTGCTATATTTTTACCCCACTAAGTCCCCCTTCGGGGGGGGGGGGGAAGAGCTATGGGCTTCCCCTTACTCTGTTCCTTTGGAATGCGGGGAAGGAAAACTCATTATCACAAATACAGTTGGCAATTTTTGTTTGACAAAGACAAAAACAAAAATAAATAAATAAATAAAAACAAATAACTGACCAAGTGCTGCCACAGCAGCACCCGTAAAACATCTAGCATCATTTTCTCTGTACAAGTAACAAAATTGTTAAAGAAAAGACACCCAACGCAACATGGAATGACAAACCTGCAAATTATTCAAATTCAAAAACCTTTGGATATGTATCTTATGCACTCCAAAGAAAAGAAATTTTGAACCCGGGACATTGGAATTTTTTTATCTAGGAGACTAAGAGGGTAAAAAGGTTATAGATTAGGTAAAGGTATCTAATGGATATAAAGTCGTTATAAGACTGTCATGGTACTTTTACAAGGTATATATGACTCGAATCCTACATTGAAAATACAAGTTCGTTGTATGGGATTTATATGGACTCGAATTTTCCAACTTCAACAACTAGAGTTTGAGGATATGGTTCTCTCATGATTCGTAACAATGGCATCACAGCAAGTTGCCAAACAAGAGGCGGATGCTGCACCAAGATAGCAGTGTTCTTTCTGGTGAGCCTGTCATGGTCCCGTTGCAAGATATGAGATTTGAACTCCATATTGAAAGCAGGTTTATATGGAATTAGAGACTCTCCTGAGTATGGTTCTCATGATCCATAATCATATCTGTTATTAATATGGCATGCTTTGTTTAACTGAAATACTGCAAGATGTAACCAAGACACGAAAAGAAAAAAAAAAAAACTCCGTTGTAGGTGGAGACATAACCCAATCTTAAAGTTACTTTGTTTACAATGTTTCAATTGAGGTCAATAAACCGCATGCAAAGTAGCAGATGCTATCACTGGAAATGATCAATGTCTAGAAGCTGAATCTGAACCCCACCATGACGGGAGTAAGCTCTACAGGATTACCAACTTGCAAGGGACTGGTAGAAGCTTCTTTAACATATGGTTTGCTTACATTTTCTGTTGTTGTCTTTGGTCCTTATTCTAAACTCCTTTCAAATCCTGTCTCGCTTTGGATGTCTCAATTGTCCAAGAACCAGGTTATTACTGCATCGCTTGCACTATATTTTACTTTAGAAGTTGGATGACCTTTGCTTTTGTTCTTAGTGGAATCAAAATTTTCAGAGAAACTAGGGAGATAGGGAGTCTGAGTTATTGCTTCGTCTACCTTTTGGAATTCCTTATTGGTTCTGTAGATTTTTCTCCCTTCTATTTTTTCCATTGTTTTTCTTCTAGTTGTTGACCCTTCGTTTATTGGCCTGTAAACAGAATTCTGTAAAAGGTTCTTTGAGGTGTCTGTGAGAGAGAGAAGAACCTGAATAGCCAAATAGGGAGGGCATCCATGTCCTCTCTGAGGCCGAACAGACCCCCGGATCAAATGCTGGCAACCAACCCAGTTTCCACCACAGGCCACTGATTCGGAAAGCACTCGAGTATGGGTAGAAGTTGTGATAGAATATCACTTTTCACTCAAATAAACAAACTTTCATAAATCTTACAACATATATTTCATACAGTAGAACTATTTTCTCTCAACAACTCTCTTATACAAACCTTACAATTTCTCTTCTACCAGATAGTTTACAATGCATAACAATACATCTATTTATAAAAAAAAACTAAGAAAAGTTCAAGTTGATCAAGTAAGTTTCCTTATCCTTCTTTAGTAGAAGAAGTCAATTGAGGTAAGTAACTTTATCCCATATCCTTTGATTGTAGAAGAGTTCAAGATGCTCAACTAACTTTCACCTCTTTTAGAATAAGAGTTCAAAATGGTTACGTAACTTCTTTAAAAACTCTCGGCCAATGACTAGTTTTTCCTTCACCGTCTAAAATTCTTCTATCAAATAAAAACTTTTGCTTAATCAAGTTATATTTTGGCTAGGTCATCATCTTGACATTTTGAGCTTCCTTTTATTTCTACAGTTCACTTGGTCAAGTTTACATTACTTTCAACAGAGTCAACAATTCAGTCTCCGAATAGCGTGAAGAATGCGATTTTGACGATAAACAAATTGATACAAGTGATAGTAGAGAGAAGCAGAAGAGTATGGAAAACCTCTCAATATTGGAATCAATCTGCCTCTGTTTGAAATGTTATGATAATGCACGGTTGATAGCCCCCAGCTTTTATTTATAATTTTGTTTCCCCCCCAGGGTTTGATATACATAACAATATTCCCCAAAACATTAAAAAATAGTTAGTTGAACAAATAGAAGTTCGATCTCGTATAAATAAGACCAATTGTTAAAATTTTTAAATATAGAAGGAAATTCGCATCGATCAATTGTGAAGGCTGTTAGGGAAACATAGTGATTTATTTAAAAATAAATAAAAAAATCCTTCTATAATATAGTCCCTATATCTGTCCAATTAAGAATTGAATTGTTTTGTTTAAGTACGGTTGTGTATACCGCACATTCGTGTCGTGGTAATCTTATTAGCTTGTTTAAAGTTATGATTGCAATGCAAATTTGTGTCTATATATACATAATAAGGGCTACGATCTAATCTTGGTAAATATTTGGACTGCAACATGTTCGAATGTGATTTTCAATTAAGCTACGTTTTCAAAGTGGCTACATAACATTTGAAAGTTCTTAGTCCAAATTGAGACTCATTTTCAAGACGCTTTTAAAATTTATAACTATCAATCAATGTTGCACAAGTGAAAAAATGTTAGAATTTCTTCTTGTGCTAACATTGATTGAGCGTCTATTTTATTAAGCCTCTGTTTGGTGGGAGATAAAAATGAAAATTTTAATAAATTTTGATACAAATTGATGGAATGTGTGATTGAAAAACTGTGGATCTCATGACATATGTGATTAAAATTAATTGTTAACTTTGACTTAAATTAAAATTTGAATTTTAAATTCTACCATTTTAATTCTTACTAAACAGGGGCCAAGTAAGTTGGTCCACGGAGACCTGAATGGCTATTGTGAGAACTCGATGGTTAGACTTGCAGCATGTCATCGGTTTAGCCACTGTTTGAGAAGAATTTATAAACAGCTTAATTTATAAATATATAAACTAGTAATGAATAAGTCGATAGTATTGTAGATCCGTTAAAATGTGTGATTAAAAATAAAGTTTGTTCATTAATATAGATTAAATTTTGTCAAAAGGAGACTTCAAAATAAATTAAATTTTGCCAAAAGGAGACTTCAAACCATGTTTTTTGATATAATAAAGGACCGTGCAACATAACCATAGAGGATGACACTTTGGTTGACATAGCAGGCACACATGGGAGAGGTCGGAATTATTTTATTCATGGGGACCCACACCTCGATTGTGAGTGCTATGTCACCCATTGTGTCAAAACCTATATTCGTTTGGCTTAATTCTATAACAAGTGAGTGTAAGACAGTTAGGTTTCTGCTATTAGTAGAACTTACATATGTGCAGGGTGCCCCCAGGGCATATCTCCCAGTGACAAAGGGGAGGGCGGATAGGGCTCAGCGCGGCAGTGTGCAGAGTTCGACTCCTCACAAGGTGGAATTGACTTTGTTGCAAGCGGGAGTTACCATATGGGTTAACAGCCTTGGCCTATCCATGTGCTCTCCACCCTGGCTCTTGGGAGGCACATCCTGCGATTTACCTCCTCCACGATGGCCTAGGGCAGGGTCGGTGGGGACCCTTAAGGTTGGGGTTCAACCTTTTACATATGTGCAGGGTATAATACGTCAATCATTTACACACACAAATATTCAAAGTGTAGAAAGAAAAACAGTCTGATTCTTGTGAGAAAATGACCCAAGTTTTGTTAGATTTGCCAATTCGGCATCTTATGACAACAAATACTGGAGAATACAAAAACATGCATACTGGAGTATACATGTTTAGTATACATGTTGTACTATGGTCAATGAAGCAGCAGATGCACAAGATTATCTTAGTCAGAAGGAAAGAAATTTTAACCACATTACACTAACAGGGGCAATTGACAAGCCCCTGTGACAGGGGTTGAGATGTCACCGGATGCACAAGATTATCTTAATCAGAAAGAAAGAAATTTCAACCACCCTACACTAACAAGGCCATTGATAGGCCCTTGTGATAGAGGCTGAGGTGTTGTCACAGGGCCTGTCAATGGCCCTTGTCTAAGGAGAATAATTCAAGAAATTTTACAATGACATATCTCCTTATCTTGATTTGTTTTTTTTTTAAAAAGAAAAAAAATTCTCCTTTTTCAAATATTGAAATAAACAATTCTGTAACTTCTCTATGGTTAGGAATTTAAATCTAGATTTTAATTCAAGTAAAAGTCAACAATAAATGTTAACCATTTATTTCATCAAATCCTTTTATATCACATATTTTATCAATTTTTTATCAAAATTTATTAAAAATCTAATTTTAATCTTTACCAATCTTGGACTTATCATGAAACTCTTCTAATGATTCACGTTTCTGTTCTTATTGGTCTATGACATGTTTCAATATGCGAATATATATGTCACAAACTGTCGTGCATAAAATTCTCATTTTAAAAAACATTATGAAATAAATTATCTCCTCTCTAAGGATATACATGACATGCACTTATTAAAAGATTGAAGTATTTCTTATACTAACATCATGAAAAAACAATAAATTTTTAGTAAGCTTAGAATTTGGTTTTTACACAAAAACACGGATCAAATTATGAAGATTTTGAAATAATTATAATCCAAACTCCGTGTATATATATATATTGGTAGCCCAAAACCAATATATATATATATATATATATAATGGTCGGGACTGTTAACTCAACGATTTAAGTCCACGATTGATAATATTTAAAGGGGCCTAGAATTACATTGGTAGCCCAAAAATCGAAGATAGACCAAAACCCAATTATTAGAACCCGACCCATTTACTGCCCTAATACTATTCCTATGTATTTGGGCATCATGTCTTATTATTGACATAGTACACCCGGCTCCTACTTGCTTGAGAGAAAATCATTTGTTGCTTCTCTTTGTGGACTTGGCTTTTCTGCCTTTTCTGTTTTCAGCTTCTTGTAACTTTTATACGTCACCTCTTGTTTGCTTTTTCTCTCTGTCGACAGTGAAGTCTATCTCTATTGCTCCCTTTTAGCTGTCCAGTTGCTGCTTCGTTTACCCTCTGTGCAGTCCCTATTCCTTTGCTCTTTTTGTCAGTCGTGGTGGACTTCTTTATAGTTTTATTATTGGTTCTCTTGGTCTGATTCGAGTGGTGCTACTATGTAATTTTGGGTCCCTAAACTGAGCCTCAAAACCTACACTTTTCATCAATCCAAGACACATAAGTAGGGAATTATGTATATTAAATTAGTTGCATTAATTTCTATATATCTATTGATCAGATTCAACTTATTTTTTTGCTTTATTTGATAGGTGACGATCTTTTTCACTATAAAGTGGGTTCAGAGACTTGTTGTGGCTCTTGCAACTGGAAAAATCGAATCTTCGTGCTTGAAATTAATTGCTATTAAAATTTCGCATCTCTTATAATTACGGACAACGGATAGGTTCGTTCTGGTAAATTGGTCGAAACCTTTAATTTTTGGAAATAATAGATCGTCAGGTGAGGTTACCAATAGGATTGTAGCCTTGCTTGATGCTAGATTTAGGATAATTTGCCTAAATTGCTATATTATTGTCTTTGTGGCTATTTGATCATTGTTCAATATTCTGCATTGTTGCTGAGTGCTTTCTATTATAGAACTGTTACATTTGACCTTACTTGCTTGAAGATTCACTTGTGACTGAGGTCGAATCTCATATAATCCCTAGGAATCTTAGACCGGTGTATAGCTGCGACCCTTAGAACATTCTTTGTGTGGCTATCTTTTTGTTGGTTGCTTACATGCTATTTGTTAAGATGTTTGGGCACTATTTTCACTTGGGTGTCTTTAACGATAAATGTAATTTTTCTATTTGACAACTACAGATGAAAGAAGTTTTGGTTCAACAAAAAATTTCAAACACTATCGATAATACTTTTTTCAAATATTGTGACTGCTGATCAAAAGAAAGAATTTGATGATCTTGCTTATGCATCTATTATCTTGCACTTATCTGATACTGTTCTGTAAAAAGTTAGTAAACATGATTCTACCTGAAAAACTATGGAAAAAGCATGTAGAGCTTTATTTAACTCAATCTATGCTAAACAAACTTTTCTTACTTGAAAGTTTTTTCAGTTTCAAAATTAACACCTCAAATGATTTACATGACAATCTTGACATTTTCAATAAATTAATTCAAGATATTACAAATTGTGATGGAAAGATTTTTGAAGAGTGCAAAGTTATTATCCTTTTCAATGCTATTCCTGATAATTATAAGGATGTCAAGAATGCAATCAAATATGGGAAGAAGACTCGTTCACCCATAATAGCAATTGAGTCCTTAAAGAGTAGGGAGATGAAAGTTGAAAGAAATGAGAGGAAAAAAGAAAAGAAAAGAGAGATCAATATATGAGAGGTAGGTCTCAGTTTAGGAATTGTGAGGGAAAAAATAGTGGTAGTAAGAAAAGTGGAGATTAGGGAAGGCCAACGGGAGAGAATCTTATGGTTGTGGAGACTAGGACATTTCATTAGTGATTGCAATAAAGAGAAAAACAAGTTGAAAGACTAGAGGGATGGGGACCTAGAGAGGCAAACGTTGTTATCCCGAGATGAATCTGGTGAGGTTTGCATGCTCCTAAACACGGAACCTGTTGAAATAAACATGTCTATGAACTCCCATATGCATGAGTGGATTCTCGACTTTGGTGCTTCTTTTCATGTTACTTCAAATAAATGTGATTTGATCATTTGCATGAGTCTGATCATGGTCATGTTGTTGCATGGGGTGGAGTCACATAAAAGATCACTAGCATGGGTAGTGTGACTGTCAGATTTGATGGTTTGTACACACATTGAAAGAGGTTGTATATTCCACATATGGGTAAAAACTTGATCTCTATGTGGGATTTAGAGCGTACAGGTTTCACTGGTATACTTGGTGAGGGTGTTATGAAAATATTAAAGGGAGTACTTAGAGCCTTTAAAGCTACTAGGATAAATGGTATATACATCATGCATGTTGAGGTGATGGGTGGTATAAATTCCTCTATCGTTGACACTAATTACACAAAGAAATGACAAAATAGGTTAGCATATATCAGTGTCAAGGAACTTAAGTTTCTTAACGATAAGGATATGTTTGGTAAAGATCAAGTCTTTGACATGCCATTTTGCGATCATTGTGTACTTGGTAAATATCATAGGATGTCCTTTACATCTAGCACACATAAAACATTTAGAGTGCTAGAATACATTCATTCTGATTTGTGGGTCTAGGAAGCAATCACTTTTGGTGGAAACAAGTGTTTTCTATCCATTACTGATGATTTCTCTTGATGTGCGTAGATATATTTGCTTAAAGATAAATCTGAACCGTTTGTGAACTTTAAAAATTGGAAAGTTAAAGTAGAGAATTAGACAGGTAAAATTGTGAACTATTTGCGTACTAATAATGTTCTTGAATTTTACAATGCTTCATTTGACAATTTGTGTAATCAATTTGACATCACTAGACATAGAACCGTGTCTTACTCTCCCCAACAAAATGGAGTTGCTGAAAGGATTAATCGTATTTTACTTGATAAGGTTAGATGCAAAATGTTAAGTTATAGTATGCCTAAATCTTGTTTGGATGAAGCTATTATGACTCATGCTATAGAATAATATGAATCATTTCGCTGCTTTAAATGATGATATTCTCTTACGAGATTTCGTACGGTAAATGTGATGATCATTCTATACTTAGGATTTTTGGCTATGCTTCTTTCTCTCATCAAAGTGAAGAGAAATTGAATCTAAAGCTAAGAAGTGTGTCTTCTTAGGTTATCCTGAAGGAGTAAAACGATATAGGTAGGTAGAAGCCAAAACTGGGTTAGAATTATCATAAGTCGTGATGTCATCTTTAATGAGTGTAAAATGCCTTGCATGGAAAGTGAAGAACAATAAGAAACTGTTAGGGAAGAATCTCCAATTAAGGTAAAGCGTGTGAGTGTCCACATTCCCAATACCTTCAAGTGAGGTAAAGAATGATACAAAAAATAAACAAACTATAGAATGTGATGAGGTGATTATGGACGACAATCCCATTAACCAAGATCCTCCAGTAGACCATGAATTGACTAGAAATAAATAGATGAGACCATATAGGGAACGCCAAAGATTGTCTGACTATACCATAGCTTACGCAAGTTACCAAGAATTAGTGGATGGGGAATTAACCACCTATGAGGAAGCCGTGAAAAGTGAAAAAATTAGGAATGGCTAGGTTCCATGAGAGAAGAGATGAGTTCTCTTAGTAAGAAACAAACTTGGAATCTAGTTTCGAGACCTAAGGATAAATCCATAGTTGGTTGCAAATGGGTCTATAAAATGAAATATTTTTTCTCCCTTTGTCAAGTATACTACTATTAAAGTTATGCTTGCTTTTGTTGATTATTACAATAGAAAATTTGAACAACTTGATGTCAAAACTGCTTTTATGCATGGTGATCTTGATGAAGGTCACTTAATAAGAGCGCCTTTCTCGATGGATCTCTCCTCCCTAACATCCAAACACCACACCCTTAGCCAGCGATCGAACACCCCAGCACCATCGATCCCTTTAGTCGCTGGCGACGACAACATCACGTCGATCGGCCAATCCCCAATCACTGGCTTTACGCCACTTAATAAGCCACACAATCAGGCGGCGGCCCTAGGTGGAAACCCTAGCACCGTTGCCCTAGCTGGAGAAATCGACACTAAGATCGGAGCAGAGGTGGGAGCCGGCTTCATTGGTGGAGGAATAGGAACTAACGGCAGTGAGAAGCTTCAACAGGATATCTGGATCCAGATTCAGCAAAATTTGGCCACCCACTTGGCAAACACGCCTGACCGGCGGGTTGTGCAGGCAATTTCGACGAGGAGGCAGCATTGAGAGACCCACGTGCCGTCGGAACGGCGCGTATGCCGGCGCGTGACTGTCGAAAAATCAGAAAGACGGGCAGAATGTCCCCAGTCTAGTAACAATGCCTGTTTTTCCATCTAATATGCCGTTCACACACAATCAGGGAAGGAAGTTTGTGGATAAATTCGATGTGGCCTTCAATCATCATTTTCGAGTTGAGGCGAAGGAGTTTGCAATTTCTGTTACCAATCTTGGTGTTATTAGAATGACTGAATGGGACTCGAAGATATCGAATGCAATCAGCATGGGAAGGTTTGGTGCACTTTGGATGGTGAATATGGTGGACAAGTTGAGGATGACTAGTAAGCATGAGGATTTTGTCTCTAGGTTCAATGAGTCATCAAGAGCCTTCTTGGCACAGCGTTGTGCGAATCGCCGTGGTAGGTACTTGATGATAACGCAGTACGGGGATAGGCGTCGGAAGAGAGTTTTGATGGTGTCAAAACGTGCGAATGGAGAAGGATGGGCATCGATCTCGCGGGTGTTTCAAACTGTTGTTGATTCTTTTGTTGCTAGGGATAAGGCCAAGCGTTGACCGGTGAATGAACGTAATCGACAAAGATTGACTTATGTAGACGTAACAGCAAACTTACATGCCTCACGGCATGCTGACCAGTGGATGCAACAAGAAAAGGAGATGGCTGTCAATGTCAGTGTAAACGAAGGTCAAGATTGTTGTTTGAATAAGGCTGAAATTATGGCCCGTGTCCAGGAATTGAAATGAGCGTTGGAGAAATTGATTAGGCTAGTGGGAAGTGGGTATGAAATGGGTCCCAAGAAGTTGTTATGTTGCCACAAGTGTGGGGTGGGCATGGATGAGTATCCAGCTATTGGAAAACAAGCATCGGGCTTGAATAAGAAGGAATTGGTACATAATCAAGTAAAGCAGGGAAGACTCAAAATCACTTGTGAGTCTATGGATAGGATTGAAACGGATGAAAGAGACTCTAAATATGACAACGGTGATGTCTTAGAGGGGATGGATATGGATGAGGTAGACACAGGGACCGATGTAGACCGAGAAGTGGTACCTTTCTCTAAAGAAGGGAAGCCGAGTATGGTGAACTTGAAGACAGTAATGATGGGTACAATGGACATAGTCCCACACGGTGATGGGCTTTTACTAGGTGACCAAGGGACGAGGCATGTACTGTTAGAGAATCTAGTTACCTCAGGGGTGATAGAGCACGACGCGACATCTTTGACAACAAGGGTTACGAACACATATAATAGAAAGAACTCTAAGTCAATGAAGGTAAGTGACTTGGGGATGGAAAAAGCACTAGTGTTGTGGATAGATGGAGCCAAGAATGAAGAAATAGAAAGTGATGTTATATAGGTAAAGGAAACAGGGGAAGTGATTGGATTCGAAGCTGGACACCCACCTTCGAACTGGGTTTTACAGAAAATTTAGGATTTCAGTAAGTTAATGGGTGTGTCTTGTGATGGATACGAAAACAAATTACTACAATTATTTGAGGACTTGGAGGCCAATAGGGGACAGGAGATGAGTAAACGAGAAGGTAAATTAAGAAGAAAGGGCGATCGTGAACTTAAGAGGCTCGAATGGTCAGTTAATTATGATGACAAGGGTGGTGAGTCCAAGAACGGAATACTGGGGAGGGATGCCGGACTATTAAAATGATTCCATGAATCATTAGCTGGAATGTAAGGAGATTTAATGAAGTTGGGAAAAGGATGGGTGTTCGACATCTGCTAAGGGACTGGGGAACGGATCTTGTATGTTTACAAGAAACCAAGATGGAGGTCATCTCGAGGGAGGTGGTCAGTAGCTTATGGGGGGGGGGACAACATGTAGGGTCTCAGTTTATGGGATCATCAGAGGTTTCTGGAGGCATATTAGTCATGGATTTCAGTGGAGGTTCATAGGTGTTTATGGGCCTAATACTGATAACAGTAGACGGGGCTTGTGGGGCGAACTGGCTGGAACGATAGCTTAGTGGAATCTACCAACGTGTATAGGAGGTGACTTTAATGTGGTTCGATTTCCTATTGAGAGGTCGAGCGGTGGGAGACTCACGGGGGGCTATGGAGGAGTTTTCAGATTTTATAAGGGAGAATATGTTGGTGGATTTGCCTATGATTGGAGGAGATTTTACCTGGTCATCTAATTGGGACCAACACGTTCTTTCTCGTATAGACAGGTTCTTGATATGCAGAGAGTGGGAGGCTAAGTATTCAGATGTCATTTAGAGAAGATTGGGGAGGGTTTACTCTGATCATTTCCCCCTTATGTTAACTGGAAATAGGACGGGTGGAGGACGAAGGCCTTTTAGGTTCGAGAAAATGTGGTTGAAAGTTGAAGATTTTAGGGAGCAAGTACAGACTTCGTAGACATCTTACGATGTCAGAGGGTCTCCTAGTTTTGTGTTGGATCAGAAGTTGAAGTCTTTGAAAATGGATTTAAAGAAATGGAATGATGAGGTTGTGGGCAATGTGAACTGTCGTAAAATTCAGTGTCTTTTGGAGATAGATGAGTTAGATAGGTGGAAGGAGAGTCGAAGGTTGGCTGGGGAGGAAAAGGAGCAACGTAGAGCATTAAGGGAAGAATTGGAGAGTTTGGTGGAGTGGATGAGATTGTTTGGCGTCAAAAATCTAGGGTCAATTGGTTGAAAGAAGGAGATAAATGTATTAAGTTTTTTCACAGGATCGCTAATTCTAATAGGCGCAAAAATTCTATCACAGTGTTGGAAGTGGATGGGATAACTTATGAAGAACCATTCGAAATTGGAAGTCAACTGGTAATTTCTATCAGAATCTATATCGGGAGCAGTTTGAGTGGAGGCTAGAGTTGGAAGGATTGGATTTTTCTACTATCACGGAGGATGATGCCGGTTGGTTAGAGTGACCTTTTGAGGAGGATGAAATCAAGGAGGTAGTGTTTAGCATGAACGAGGATAAGGCCCCTGGATCGGACGATTTCTCGTTCTCATTTTACAAGTCGTGTTGGGAGGTGGTGCGATCGGAAATTTTGGATGTGTTTACATATTTTTTTGAACGTGGCAGGTTCCAAAAAAGTTCTAATGCTACATTTGTTGTGTTGATCCCTAAGAAATCGGGAGCGACCAACATTAAGGACTTTCACCCTATTAGCCTAGTCTGTGGGGTGTATAAGATTATTGCGAAAGTCCTGGCGAACAGATTAAAGGAGGTGCTCGGGAAAGTAGTATCCAAGTTTCAGAATGCTTTCGTAAAAGGTTGCCAGATTTTGGACTCTGTGCTTATAGCGAATGAATGCATTGATTCAAGATTGCGTTTGGGAATTCCAGGGATGCTATGTAAGCTCGATATTCAGAAGGCATATGATCATGTGAACTGGGGGTTTCTTTTGTATATGCTTAGGCGGTGTGGTTTCGGGGATAAGTGGTGTAAATGGATTCAGTTCTGTATTTCTACTGTTTCGTTCTTAGTTATGGTCAACGGAATACCGGAGGGTTATTTTCGAAGTAGTAGAGGATTGCGGCAAGGAGATCCCCTACCCCCATTGCTATTTGTTATGGTGATGGAGGCTTTCAGTAGGATGTTTGAAAGAGTTGTGGGAGAGGGTTTGATAAGGTGCTTTATGGTTGTCCAATTGCAGGTGTCTCATTTGCTATTTCCAGATGACACGTTGATCTTATGTGATGCAGATGATGAACAATTCAGGAACCTGCGTCGTTTGCTCCTATGTTTTGAAGCGGTGTCTGGATTAAAAATCAATTTGTGGAAATTTGAGGTTATTCCATTAGGGGAGGTCACTAACGTGGAGGAGTTGGCTGGCATATTGGGATGTAGGATTGCACAATTGCCCATGTCATATTTAGGGCTCCCACTAGGGGCACGGTTTAAAAGTACACATATTTGGAATGGTATTATGGAAAGAATGGAGAGGAGGTTAGCAGGGTGGACATGTATGTATCTTTCTCAGGAAGGCCGACTTACTCTTATTAAATCCATTCTCTCAAATCTCCCCACTTATTTTTTGTCATTGTTTCCTATTCTGGTTGCAGTGGCAAATAGATTAGAGAGACTTCAAAGAGAATTCTTGTGGACAGGGTTAGGGGAGGAGAGGAAAATGCATTTGGTTAATTGGGGTACTGTTTGTTTGCCTATGAGGATGGGGGGCTTGGAGTGAGGAGCATTGTTTTATTTAATAAGACTTTATTGGGCAAGTCGTTGTGGCGATTTGGAGTGAAAAGGGAGAGCTTTTGGAGAGAAATCATTGGGGCAAAGTATGGTGTGATGGAGGGGGGTTGGTGTACGGTTGAGGGTCGTGGCTCCTATGGGATGAGCTCATGGAGGTATATCCGACGGGGATGGAGTTATTTTAGGGACAAACTGAATTTTGTGGTGGAAAATGACACTGATATTAGACTTTGGGATGATAGTTGGTGTGCGATCAACCGTTAAAGGAGGGATTTCCTTCATTGTATCGCATTGCGTTAGAGCCTGCTGCTATGGTGGGTGATGTATTAGACATTCATAATGGGGACTATAGTTGGAATATTACTTTTGGGAGGGGTTTATAGGATTGGGAATTGGAAGATTATTTGTTGTCTTTGACCGCTCTGCATGAGGTACAAATTCGGGTAGGAGAGGGTGATTGCAGCAGGTGGAGGTTGGCTCGATATGGTATTTTTTCAGTCCGCTCATACTGTCAATTCCTTTTGGGATTTGTGGAGAGTTCATTATCTTGGAAGATGGTGTGGCAAAGTAAATTGCCTCCACAGGTAGCATTTCTATTGTGGATAGTTATGAGGGGCCGGTGTCAACGGTGGATAATCTTCGACAAAAAGGATTTTATGTAATCGAGTGGTGCTATATGTGCAAGAAGGATGGAGAGACGATTGATCATTTATTCATTCATTGTGATGGTGTACGTTGACTTTGGAACAATATTCTGGCTTCTCAATCAATGGATTGGGTGCTACCTAAGCGTATAGAAGACGTGGTGCGGGCATGGAGGAGAAAATTTCGCGATAATGATAGCAAACTTCTTTGGAATCCTATCCTGGGATGCATTGTATGGTGCATATGGAGAGAACGAAATGATCGATGTTTCGAAAACCAAACAAAGACAGCAGAGTAGATAAGATAATTATTTTACTTGACTTTGTATATGATAAGTATATTTTATATACTTATTCGTGACTCTAAAATAGCGACATTTAATAGTCTTTTGGCGAAATATATTCCTAAATTGTTGTTTTTATGTTTAATAGGTGGATTTGGACGAATAAAAAAGAATGAAAGGAAAGAAACAAAAACGGGCGAAAATAGCAAAATCTCAAGTACGTGGATTAAATTGGCCATTGGATACAATTTTTGGGAATCAAAGTCGAACTATAAAAAGTGGACTGATTTGCATCGCTTCGAAAATTTAGTACTGGGAGAAAAATAATTGATTAAATGGCCTTCAATTGGACTGGCCTTGGAATTTAAATTTAATATTATTTTGGACCCCTAATTGGGCTACAACAAGGGTTTAATTGTTGAGGTATATATATACAAACACATGTAGAAAATAGAGGAAGAAAACCTAGAGAAGAGGAAGGGGACGGCTGCCAAAGAGAAGAGGGGAGACCAATTGGAATTCCACCTCAATTAGAGGACTAATTAGGCGGCTGAAAGAGAAAGATATTATACATACAAGTTGCTGAAATTGGGCAGAAAAACAAGGGCAGAGTTGCTGGAAAGAAAGCAAAGAAAAAGGTAGCCATTATTATAATTTTCACACACATTGAGGGGCTGCCGGCTGGGGTTGAATTCGATTATTTATATTTACACATTGGTGCCGGCAGATTGGAGACACGAGTAGAGAGAAGAGAATTAGTTTGTAAAAAATTTGGGCGGCTGCTTGTGAGTTCAACAGGGGCTGAAGGAGTTTTTTTTCTACAAACAAAAAGAGGCTGCCAACCTACTGGAATTATACACGCCAACTGGATTAAAAGTGCTGCTGGGTTAAATATATATATACACATCAGACTACGAACAGGGAGGAAATTAGTGGCTGAATTGATTTCACTTACATAGATGCTTGAGGGTTGAAATATATGTATATACACACACGATAGAGAAATTTGAGGGCTGGAATTTGGAGGAAACATTGGGACTTGTTGCTCATTTTTATATACATATACATATAATATATAATTTTGAGCTGTTGGAAGGAAAGCTTTTTGTAAAAGAAGAGAAGTGGACGGCTGCCTTGGAAAAATCAACATACACGTGCAAAAGTCGAGCAAATTCGTGGAGTCAATCATGTCCCGTCGATTTTCGGTGATTTCCTTCCATTTTTATATGTTTAATTCCAATTTTATGCTAGGCTTAATATTTTCACGTATTGGATGATGACAAAATTGTTTAATTTTTAGTTTTAATTCGAGACCTATGCTTTTATGTTAATTATTGCGTTGTGATTCCAATAATATGCATAATTAGATTGTTCTAATATTTGCGCACCATTAGGATAATAAGTTGCTTTTTCGTAGTGTTGAAAAACTCACGATAGGTAGAACACTATTATTGGGACACATGGGCAATAAATATTAGGAATAGTATTTGTGACGTGTGCGATCTTATATGATAATCCTAATTGTCAATGCATGTTTGCCATATGAATTCGACTTAGGAATAGGATCGTCTCGTGGTAATCATATGTTTATTATCTCTTGGGAAAGAATAATAAATAAATAAATAAACGGAATTATCGATCGTCGCAATTGCATAAATTGAGATAATTATTATTGGTTGAGAATTAGAACTAAGAATTAATCAATGGCGTCGGAAATCCAATACGTTTACACATTTGAATTTTTAAACCAAATTTAATTATTTTCACAAGTTTTAGTTATAAAAATTATTTAGTTATTCCCTCGATCGTTTTTTTCTGTTACAAATACGAATTAACTATATCAAATATACTAAAATTGATCCTTATTCCCTGTGGGATGATAACTCTCTCATCACGATTATTACTTGTACAACGAACCCGTACGCTTGCGGGATTTTGACGAACAGTATACTTGGTTTAATGCAGTAGCTAAAAATCCTGTCGTAGGGTTGTCTAATTTCATGTTGTTCCTTTCGTGCTTAAAGTGATTATATACCTCTCGTGCACTCTCTTTTAAGGAATAAAATTCTCTGATTACCTATAAAAAAAATCTTGATGAAAAAATCGAAAGTAAGTCTAAGCCTAATCATTTGTGTGTTTTTTTTTTTTTTAAATCTCGTTATGGGTTAAAATAGTCGCCATGTCAGTACTATAAAAAATTTGATTCTTATGCCACAACACCAACAAATAGTATGTCTATTTTTTGCTTTGTGTGGACGACATGTTATTAATTAGACCTAACATAAAGGTTGAAAACAAGATAAACATGGAATTGAGTAAAGAATTTGATATGAAATACCTAGGGCATGCTTGGTAGATCCTTGGTATGGAAATTAATCGAGATAGAAACAATTCTTGCTTATATGTGCATCAAACTCCTTACGTGCTTAAAATTTTGAAGAAATTTGACATGATTGACTGTAAGCCTACTTCTATGCATCTTGGAAACCATTTTGTTTTATCTAAAGACCAATCTCCTGCTAATTAAGAAGAAAATTTTTAATGAGTAATATGCCTTACTCTAACGTGATAGGATATGTTATGTATCTGGTGGTCTGACTGGAATTGAATTGGCTTATACTATGAGTATATTAAGCATGTATATGTCTAATCCTGGTCCTAACCATTAAGAAGTTTTAAGGTTACTTAAGTACTTGAAGAGTAATTTTGATGAATGGTTAATTTATACGTTTGAGAGTGTGAAAATTAAAGGTTTCAAGGATTCTAACTATAATGGTGATAGGGATAATAGGAAGTCTACTTCCTCTTATGTGTTTACATTATGTGGCTCTTGTGTGAGTTGGAAGTTCCAATTGCAACATATTGTTGCTCTATCTAATACTAAATCTGAGTATATTTATGTCATTGAAGCTATTAAAGAGGCTTTGTGGTTTAGGGTCTACTTAATGAACTGGGTACTCTAAGTGACAATGTGACTGTATACTCTGATAGTCAATCTGCTACTCATTTATACAAGAATCCTATGTTTCATTAACACATTAAACATGTAGATGTTAGGCTGCATATTAGAGATGTGGTATCTTGAGGTTTGATAAAACTTCAGAATTTTAACTATAACCCTGCAGACATGGGCACTAAAGTGCTCTTTTTGGTAAATTTTAGAAGTTGTCTTACACTTCGAAACATTAGTAAATTTAAGTAATGTTTAATTTATTTTAAAATCATATTGTACAACAACTAATTTTTTTTTCTTTTCTTTGTAGGTACATTTGGCATCAAGGTGAAGGTTTGTTGGGTATTATTGATACCAAATGAATCTTGTGATGATGATGTAGTGGTTGGGATGGTTAACACAAGGCTTTAAGCCCACGATTTAGTATAATATTTAAAAGGGGCCTAGAATTACATTGGTAGCCCAAGAATTGAAGATGGACCGAGAACCCAACTATTAGAATCAACCCATTTAATGCCCTAATAATATTCCTGTATATTTGGGCATTATGTCTTATTATCGACACAATACACACGGCTCCTACTTGGTTGAGAGAAAATCGATTGTTGCTTCTCTTCGTATACTTGACTTCTCTGCCTTTTCAGCTTCCTGTTGAAAATTTATAGAATTTTAAATCTTAATAAACATGAAATCTAATTACTTTATTGTCAAGATCCTCTATGTCAAATTATCAAGAAAATTAATGATATGGAACATACCTTAATTCTTTAGAAAGGATTCTTTATTACTAGATCTTGATTCCGGATTTTGAATCTTAAAACTCAACTTGGAACCCTTTCTTGATTGGTTTTTTTTGCTTTCAATCTTGAATTTTGCTTCCTTGGATTTTTTAATTATTGTTCTTGGTTTTGCTTTGGGATCCATAATCTTGATTCTTGAATTCCTTCATCTTGATTCTTGATTCTTGACTGTAGATTGCTTATTCTTGATTGACGATTTAGGATCTTCATCTTCAATATGCTTTCTCAATAATTCTTGTGTTGATAGGATGATGCAAAGAATGAGAAATTGTATATGAATTAGGGACCGTAACCCTATATATAGTTTCTATATATATCTATTCCATCATGAAATACAATTCTAAAAGAAATCCAGTCTCTACACATATAATCTCGCCCACACTTTATTTATACGCTCTAAGCCCGATTACTTAATTCTTTATTAGATCACTTTAATTTTAGGCTTCACTTTAAAATAACCTTTATACACCATTAATTAGATATGTTGGCCCACATGACAAGCTAAATAATTTTCCAGCAATCTCCCACTTGACCCCACATATGTTACCTTATAAATGTGTATAACTTTATGATCTTAATACTTTTGCTATCATAACCAAAAGATATCTTCGAACAATCTCGTCCATTAATTATGCTAATACATGATCAAAGGGGTCTTCATTACAATAATCATAACTAAATCCTCAATGGTTACGTATATCAATACAATCGAATGACATAGATCAGGTGCGGATGAGTAGCATGAAAATTACATGCAATGTGATCTAAACATGCTTATTTTCAACTAGTCATGCCTTATGAGATCAAACCAAAACTTTAATTAGAGTGGAACTGAATTGAATACTTTATTCCTGAAATAAACCAAATATCCATGGATAAAATCATTTGTTTAAAATAGAAAACATCTAAATACAAACTCCCACTAAACTGGCATGTCATTAAAAGATGCAACACCCGTGTGAGTATATGCTCATGAAAGACCTTGGGTGGCGGCCATTTAGTAAAAGGATTCATGATTGTGGAGTTTTGTCTTAATATGCATTATAGAACCTGACCACTCTGAATTCTTTTCTTGACAACTAGAAATTTAATGTCTACAAATTTTGACATCGTCAAACTCTTATTGAAATACAAGATTGCTATTGTTACAGAATAACTTAAGTGGTCTTTCAATTCCATCCAAAATTTGCTGCCCATTGACAAAATTTCGCAGTCATATTCCATGATCAAATCAGAATATCCAAAGATCTCCAATTGGTCTATTTTACTTGAATGTCTATAAATACTATTCATCTCAGAGTTACTTAAATATCTGTCTAACATTCAACTAATGAATGACATGTCTAGACGTATGCAAACATTAGTATACATTAAATTTCCAACTGTTGAAGTACAGGGAATTTTCTATACTTACATGTCTTTAAGTTTATCCTTGGACATTAATTAAGACTAAACGTGTCTCTATTAGCAATAGGGATATAACTTGGTTTACATACTTGCATTAAGATTTTTAAAGATATAGCTCTTTTGTGATAATCCAAATATACCTCTAGAACGATTCCAGCATTTGTATTCCTGATAAAAAGAAGCTTCACCAAGATCTTTTACCTCAAAATTCCATGACGAAAATCTCTTGGTATCATCCAATAATCCTTTATCATTGTAGGCAAATAGTATGTCATTGACATCCATTACCAGAAAATATATTTACTCCCACTGAACTAATGATATACACAATCATCAATTGAATTTATCTCAAAACCAAACAATATAATTATTTGATGAAATTTGTGCTATCATTGATGACAAACCTACTTAAGCCCATAGATAGATTTCTTTAATTTGTAAACCATCAGATGTAGTTTGAGATCAAGTTTCATAATAGTCCTAAAAGAGTCTTTCGTAGAAATAAGAGCAAAGGTCTCTTTAAAATCAATGTCTTTCTTTGAGTAAAGTCATTTGCCGCAAGACGGGCATTATATCTCTCCACAACACCTTTTGAATCCGTCTTAGTTTTAAATATCCATTTACAACCAATGGGTTTAGCACTTTCAGGCTAAGGGATGAGTTTCCAAACATCATTGTTACTCGTGAATATTAGCTCTTTATTTATGGCATCAATCCATTCTTCAGAATTATTTCTTTGCATTGTATGATGAAAGTTGATCAGATTTTTTCTACCAATACAATACCATCCTTATTTTCTAGGAAAAAGACTATTAAAATTATATAAATTATCTTCTTTCTTTTCTTTAGTGGATTTTCTTATTGATATTTGGCGCTTGTTTGGCTCCCATTCAATTGAATTCTTGCCCATTTTTAATCATCATTATTTCAACTTTTTGTACAACTCGTGTCAGACAAGGTAGTGCTTTCTTGACAATGCATGTGGACACATGCAGTAGATGTTTTTAGTCAAATATTTGAATGGTTTATTTTCCATTTCTGCCCTTTCACTTCTTCAGTTCAGTTGCACGTGCATTTAACTATTACCAACTACAACCAATACAATTTTGTAAAACACTTAGGGTCTGTTCTCTTCGTGTTTCAATTTTGTAGTTTTGAATTCATTTTGAGTTTTGTGTTTTGAGTGTATGTTTTGAAATTGTTGAAAATACGTTCTCTTTGTCATTCTGAGAAACTGTTTTCCAAAACATAAAATTGAAAAACGCGTTTACTTTGAAATTTTGAGATTTTTTTATAATATTTTATTTAAGAACACCATGAAATGTCAATGCATACATGGTGACACACCACAAACACGGTCAAAACGTGGTAGTTCTTTGGATCCTTGTAATGCAATTACAACTCTCTATACATATTGTTTTGATTAACTCGGTTATCTTTAATAAATTAAAGAAAATTAAAGTTTGTCGAAACGTTCCAATTATTGCAAGACAACAAGTCACAATATTGATGTGTAAAAAAAGCCATTGATATATATTCGAATATGTAAAAAAAGTTGACAACACAACAACACGTGAATATATTCCCATACAGAATCCATCCAAACAATTCAATCAATTATTCATAACACAACAACTTTGTTACCAACATCCAATCCTCTCCACACAATTTACAAGGACTTATCATATGCATGCACACTTTTAAGTAGAGAGTCCTCACAATCACTCATTATCCTCATATTCACTCTCCCATCCACACATTTCACGTCCATTCACTCTCCACACTTTGCAACTACAATCTCATTTGCAACATTCATTCGGCAACATATTTTGTTGGAAAGCTTCTCACACATTTACTCCAAAAAGGTGCCCATTCGATTGAAAAAGGTAAGCACATCAAAATTTTTATTCAACATTTGTGCTACTTAGTAGTGAGTTGTTGAAGAAAAAAAATTTGTTCGCGACACGGGGGCATAATTTTTTCGACAGAAGTTGCTACCGAAGTGTTGCTGCGTCTCCTTGACACAAAGACATTGTCCGTGTCACGGAGACAGTTTCGTGTGTGTCACGGAGAGTGAGAAATGTTGTTCCCTTTTTTTCAGTTTTATTGTTCTCAGGTTTTAGGATGTGGTTTTGTAAATAAAAATAGATTTGTCTAACAATATAATTTACGATCAATTGTACACTTTTTTTACTTTCATTTTCGATACTGGGTTTTCGTAAACAAAATAATATATTAGTTTGAAAATATTCATTATTGTGTAATTTACGCAGATATCTTTAGAATACGTTCTCTCTTCAAATCGGTGGTTTTCTTCTATCATCGTCCAGTATCCAAATCGCGAATACATTAAAAATTTTGTAGAATTCATGGATGCCAATCAACAATGTTCTTTACTGTGTAGTAATTTTTGTGGATTTGTTTACGGAGCTATGTTCAGGGAACAACAAGAACAATTTAGTAGTAAGTCGGTACACGAATTTATAATGCGAATTGTACATTGTAGCAAAAATAGATGACCATGTTGCCAGGTTCGACATGCAAGAATTTTGCCTAATTACTGGACTACCTTGTCATGAACCATCCATTGAAATTGACTATAGGAACGATCGTCTTAGAGATCAATACTTCAATGGGGGCAAAAAAATTAGTAATAGAATGCTTTTTGAAGCTTTCCATAAGTGCGAAGACGAGGAAGATAAATTTAAGTTGGGACTAGTTATGTTGGTGGAGTGTGTGTTGAAACCGACTTCACGACAAATTGATTATAGAACGTTGGGCATGGTTGAACATCTTAATGCGTTCCTTACGTATCCATGGGGCCATACCGCATATTTTGTTCTGTTAAATTCGTCGAAAGAGTGGCAATTAGAACGAGTGGTAAGGATGCTACAGAATCGACAAATAGAATGTAAGTATGCAGTACAAGGCTATCCACTTGCATTTCAGGTATGTTGTTCATATTCTAAGTATTCCTGTATTCCGTAAAAAAATTTTGTAAAAAAAAATTATATACATTGACATTTACCCATAATTCTGTTGCAGTATTAGATATATGAAGCATTTCCACAGATCGAGCAAAAGTTTGGACGCCGTAGGTACAAAGCAGCACAGATTCCATGAATGTACAAGTGGAGGCCTACTACAATACTGAAGGAAGCGATTGTTAAAGAATTTCTGGATACGGAAGAGGTATGTCTTTTTAATTCCAACGTACAATGACGTTCGCATTAAATAGGTAAAACTTAACATTGAAAAATTTGCTGAGACGAACTTGTTTACGATGATTACAGATCGAAGTCCTTGTAGTGCTGCAACCTACTGGAGAAGAATTAGAAACACCGTGATACTCAAATTTGTCACTGTCAGCTGACAATGAACATAGTATACTAGATGTCATTGTCAATGGAGAATTGGATAATATAGCACAACCATTACCGGATCACATCCGTGTGTAGCAAGCGACAAGTGGTGGTACACCGAGAACTTCAATTGGAGCTGGCCCTAGTTCTGCTTCTCGTACCTCAAGATATGTAATTGAAGACCGTTTGGAAGAAATGTTTGGTATGTACAGGCAGCATACAATATCAGATGTGTCCAATCTATGTGACAACTTGAAGGCAGACTTTGTTGAAGAATCAAGAGTCATAAACCACGCTATCCTTGACAATCAAAAGCTGCTGTTCGAAGAACAGACCAAATCGTTGCAAGATTACATGCAACATGGTTTACATTCATACATAGATAATTCTCTATCTTGTTTGTTTCAGAGTCATATGGCCCACCAATCGCAAACACAAGAAGTCCATTATCAGGTAGTTCTGCAAAGACAAGAAAAATTATTTCAATAGCAATAAGAGCAAATGCGGTGTTATGTGGATTCCAATTTATGTTTCGTGGGATCATACATTGACGAACATACTGAGAATATGCAGAACAAATATCTAACTGGGAATCGAACATGAAAGTCATTATAGGTGCCATGCAGCAAGATATCTCTCTCCATGCAAGTCCAAATCCTATTGATCATGAACAGGAGACATCAACGTCTCAACAAATCCAACATGCTCAAAGGTTGAGCAGAGAAAGAGAAAGGAAGAGGAAGTACACACAGTCTTCATCATCGACAAGTTGTCCCTTAGAAGACTACGACATGAAAAAGTACATGACAATTAGAGATTTCATGACGACAGATGAACCAGGGTAACAAATTTTACTCATTTGTACTAGTTCGAATGCTAAACATTATTACGGCAACATCAGAAATTCTGTGTTAATTTATTTGATACTAATGTCAATTGTGTCATACAGTGCATACTTGGACGACAGCAGTGGGAACGTCTACGGAAGGGATATGCTAAGAATGCTACTGGATCGAACGAAAGATCTGAATATTACGGTACGAAATTTTAGCAACCACACTTAATTTGATTTCGTAGTTAATATGTCTGATATATGTTACATGTGTTTATTTTATTAGCATATTGAGCTGAAACTGAAGTTATTGAGGCGGCGTGTGAATGAAGGTTGTACACTTATCAATAAATAATATGCAATTTTGGACTTCCAATTCGAAGAGGAGTGCTCTCGTCACATGAGGTGGCAAATGGACTTTCGAATGGGAAACCAGAGAGGTGAAATGGATGGAATCTGCCTACAAGACTATGTCAATGGTAGATTTCTTGTAGATAGTCGTCCGTGGATGGGGTGCAAGTATTTATTAATTCCAAGCTCATATCCAGGCAATGAATGTTATCTTTTCATGGTCAATCAAGGCACACACAAACGCAACATACACTATGGTTCAAGAATTATTATAGTGTCCACCCCTTTTCACCAGACCAGACATAAATAAATAAATCAAGGAACGAATGAATAAGGAGATTATACCTTATCTACCATGTGCAAACAATGGGTGAGCATTTCAACTCTTGTTATATATTACCATTGTTAAGTCCTCGTTTATGGCACATTACACTAACGTACAAGCATTTCTTATACAGGCCAAATTGCATAATGTTTGTAGTCAGATATATAGAATGCTTGGTTCTAGGGCATCCGATAGAAACAGTTTTAGTGGACAGGATGTCACTATATAGATGAAAGATTGCGGTGGATCTTTGTTAAAACGAGTACTTTCTTCATCCTAGACAGTGAATTGCTAGAGCCATAAGTGTTAATGAGTATAAGATAAATCAGAACATGAACTAAGTTGATTTGATAGTGGATTATATTGAGTAAACGAATTTGATTTACTCTTAGCTTCGGGTTGATTCATAATTTAGCCTCATGATTCCATGTTCATTTTACTAAATAGATCTGCGAATTCTCAAATTTTACATTAATCAAGGTCTCCGTAAATCCACCCTATATATATATATATTAGCATATATACTTTTTTGCAGATGACTGGAGAATAATATGGAATTCTCATTGAGTTTAAAACAATAATCTATTATTGGTTGTATTCTCTTCTCCCCTGTTTCTATATGTGACTTTTATATATTAGCATATACTATATATCATTGCGTTGTGTAATTCAAGAGCACTTTAGAGTAGAATTTAGTCCTGCATTCAATCTCTTATTTCTTATCAATGTTCACCATACACTTCAAAAAAAAAATTCTCCCCACCTCATTATGAAATCTGAAAAACAATCTACATTATTATATATCATTTCTAAATCTACCATGTTAATGGTAAAAACTATTTTTACCATCTATATAATTGTTTACCATCTATCAGCCAAGCAAAATTAATTTCAACATCAGCCAAGCAAAATTAATTTCCAAGTAACAATTTCACCAATTTTGATTCTATCGAACAACGTAATAGGGATTGAATCATAAGTGAAATGCTCCAACACAACGAAACAATGTGAAGTGTCAAGCGATGACGATAGGATTAAATGCAATACAAATACATACTACGTATATAAATATCAGTTGAACGCACGCTAAACTACTAACGTAGCACTTGTGCCACACGACACATTATCCTCGGCTGTTGCATCTCGTTCGGCGGTGATTTCATCTTCTTCATTTGGTAGCTCTATTTCAACTTCTTCGTCATCCACTTCTTTTGCTCTATGAAACCCCTCGTCCATATGCTCGTTCCTACGAAGAAAATTGTGTATTCCCATCGTGGCCACAACCACAGCAGTCTGCATACGCATACTGTACCCAGACATCTGATCAAGAATCTTCCACCTTTGTTTCCAAACACCAAACGCACGTTCGATCATGTTTCGATAGGAGGAGTGGTGAAAATTAAATCTTTCACGCGCATTTTGAAAATGGCGCCATTGCCCATCTTCCACATCGTGAAATTGTTGAAAATGGTATCGAAGGTCAGAAACCTTATAGGAAGCCATACAACCCGGCCTGTGTGAGAACCTTAAGTCCACAAGGTAATATTTTCCGTTCGTCGGAATCGGGAAATTGATCTCCGGACTATGCACAGCTCGAGACAAGATTCGACTATCGTGCGTGTTCCCTGTGTGGCCCGGTAATACGAACGTGAAACAAAGATTGAAATCGCATGCAGCCAACACGTTTTGTGTTGGAATTCCTTTTCTACCAATAAAATTGTCTCGTTGATGTCTCGGCAATACAGCTCTCACATGTGTACCGTCGATTGCACTTATACAATCCTGAAATAGTAGATAGCGCTCCGAATCTGGATGATGGTGATATACGCTTTAGTTGTACCTCAGATCTGGTTTTACTATGTTCATGCCGAACGCAAGGCATGCCCGAAGGGCCTTTTTAAAATAATGACATATAGTCTGCAACGAATGCCCGAATAGAGTTTGAACCTACCGATATCCTTTTCCATGCGCCAGTATACACAAGAACATGTCGACCTGCTGGTACACATCAATGTTTGCGCTGCTCGACATTCTGTATTCATCGCGCAGAATATGCGTGAAGTGCATAAACATCGGAGAATACATCCTGAACTCCTGAAAACATGTTTGCGGATAAACCCACATGTTTTGTAACATGAAAATGTGAGCACATCGCGTTGTCGAAAATAAATACCGACGAGCGGTATTTGGTGCCAAGTAATTGCGCATAATTCACTCAGCAATGCCACAATACTCCAGCAACGTGATTATGTCCTCCTCTAACTGTCGCAACACATCTTCATCAGAACTCATATCCTAATCAGACATATGCTCGATGTCACCATCTGTTGCTTCCAATGCGTACGTACATGCTGAGTGGGCCATCATGAAAAATAATTTTATGATTGGTGATATAAATGTAAGAAGGTTGTGACTTTGAACAGAAAGGCAGCTCAAAAAAAATTCGTAAGAAATGCTAACTATTATTTGGGTTTCTTATACTAGCCTTCACATCCTACCAACATCTCTACGTTTGAGCAGTTGAATGGGACTCCTAACTAATTTATAGATTAAAAAAACTTGACTACTCATGAACCCTTGGACAATGCTCTCCCCATCATTTCAACTTCCCACCTATTTTATCATACTTTTGCAGGGAATATATTCCCTGCAAAAGCACACAATTTCCAAGCATGCATGAATTGTTGTGCAGTTCACATTAGTGCTAGATAAAGGAAGATAACAAAAACAGTTCAATTGAAATCCACAATGACAATCTGTCTGCTAAAAAAAAGTACATGAAAAATAAAAATGTCCATCACACAAGAACGAAAAATACAAATAAGCAGAAGAAATACAAACCACAGTGCATAAATAGGTCCACTACCGATCACCCCTTACGTGGGAAGGACTAATTGTCGCGCTCAAAGCAGTACTCAATAAATTTAAACCGCAGGAAAGGTGTCTTGGCAGCACGGTACGAATTTCGATTATCCTTGACATATAGGAACCACAAAGCAAACATATGGAGCGGCGACCCCTCTTCCATGTGTCCTGACAATAGTAGTTCGCTCACACAGTCGTCAATAGACATGTCGTCCTTCTGATGTGATCTTGCAATGGAGGCAAGATCCGTTCCAACACTCACCATCCACTCAAGAGATGCTGAAACCTCTCTAGCACCGTATTTTTTCCTCTTTCCCTTGTCCTTTCCATGTCTACTTTTCTTTTTATCTCCGTTGCGATTCCCGGATATGTTCATGGACGAGTATGCTTTATAGTCGATCAGACTGTCACTAAAATTTGTACCTTCTGCATTGATGGGCAACTTGTCACCCCCATTGTCCTTATCACTATCTAAGCCCAAATCGAATCCCCGCTGTAACAACTTTGACGGGGATAGTGCGTATTTGGTGGAATCTCCCGCGTCATCGAACAATTTCCCATACGTGTTATAGATCTCACTACAATTCATGTTCTTGTACTTGGCATATTTTCGGTTCCCCTGAAGGGACATGTAACACGAAAAAAGGGACGTCATGTGACAGTAAAAGAGAATGTATGTAGTTGGTAACAATCCATATCAACGACAGTACTAGAAAAACGTATGTGTTGCAAGAATAATGTAAACCAAATGACGGTATCAAAGTTTGCTTTATGACGAAATTGATAGACCAGGTCCACGACATTTCGTATCACAAAGAAAATGAAGTTGAAGCATCATATAACTCATTTTTCATTACAGTACAGAGAGATGAAGCTAACGTCTTCAAAACCAAAGCTCATGTTCATCGAGTTGATCATAAACTTTCAAATTCTTACATAACATGTAAGTTCATTTGTATGTCTAGTGTACACCAAATTCAAATCCAGATTTCAATCAAGGCTCATGTTTGTAACGCTGGAAGAGCATTAAGTGAATATCACATTCGTACAAATATACAAATGAATTCACCAAAACTCCAAATTAGTATTTCATAGCAAACATATTCCCAAAACTCCAAATACGCATACTGTAGCCAACATTTATGCCAAACTTCGAAATTGTCATTATAAAACTCGGTGTTATACATCGAACTTGTATTTCGTTGCTCCACTACATTAGTCTAACACATTCACTTCTTCTGCTTCTAGAAGTCACTAAGCTGAAGAACAATGAGGGGGAGTGTTATCGTGTACCTTATTTTTGCTTTCCACCAGTGCTCGGGGTCAATGATTCTATCAGTTTTCAACTGGTATTGAATGCCACTGGATTTTAGCAGCTCGAAGAGATGCTTGTGATCCATTCGTAGTTTACCCCAATAATTCTTAAGCTGAGATACGGTCCAGTCCTTCCCAGCTGTGTTATTGAACAACTCATGGAAACATAGTCAGCCCGTAGTTGAAAAGCATTTGCTGCGTCGATGCCTTTCGACAATGACAATTTTGCATACGTCAATGAAAGATTCTATGCTCCATCGGGTCCCATCTTACAGTCTTACGAACCACAGGCTGAGGCTCCTGGTTCTGTGATGGATAGTCAAACCGGTCTGATGAGCCCACACTATAGTGCTGTAAACAGAAAAATTGTAATGTCTCAAACAGGAACAAAAATCTGAAACCGAAGTGGTGGCAGCTTACTGCCATTTTTTTAACCATATAATGCACACCAAACAACAAAGTCTCTAACCTCAAAACAGAAAACATGAAAATATACTGAACAATTCGATCAATAATATGTTGAAAATGGGCATTACAAAAATTTAAAATACGAAAATAACTACAAATGCCGGAAGCAATTTCACGGTTAATTTGAACAAAATGTTGGAAGAGGGCACACTTCGATACACGGGCAGGGGAAATCGGAACAAACGAACATGTGAATGAAGGAAAATGAGGGATGAAATTGCTCACCATGTGATCGGGATAATAGAACCCATGAGATCCGTCGTTCGCCGTTTCCAAGGTGTTCACCTCGTTGCTGCGGTGGCCGGAGGAAAAACTAACGCTCGGACTAAGATTGAGGTCAACGTCAAGCTCGGTGGAGAAGAGGTGAGGGAGGCGATGTCAGGCACGGATTGTAGAAATATGATCGAAAAATATGAATCCAAATGGTCGACTGTGGAAACCAATCTACCGGAGGGAGAGCCAAAGGGGAAAGTCACAAGTGACAATGAGAGACGGAAGTACTACCGGGTTAATAATTTGGAGGGCAGTGAAGTAAATGTCTTCGACCAGCTAAGGGCAGTTTTGTCCAACAATTGCAACAGCAGTCCGAATACTTTTAACATGTCTGACACGATTTTAATTGGCTGGCATGTTTTCTCTGAATATACACTATAGAAGAATGAGATAAGGGAGAAAAAATTGGCAAGAATGAGCATCAAACAGACGCTTGTTCTTGAGGTTGTTGATTTTGTTCTTCTAAAACAATCTTTTGATTGTATATGAGAGCTTTTATAGTATTTCTTGATCCAAAATTACTTCTTGAACAAGATATGGAGCAAGAATTTGTCCCTATCCCAGATTATAGTCAATTGCAACATAAGGAATATTAACATACTCCTCTTCAAAGATAAAATTCCTAACCTTATCTCCCCACAAATTATACATCCTCAAAGAACTGGACATTTCCCATTTTAAAAATTAACTTTATAATGGGATCACAAAATTTGTAACCCTTTGACAGTTTCTTTACTTAGAACTTTATTGTGAATTTCGGCTGCAATCCTCAGCATTTCAACCTAGGGAAATTCTGGTATAATGTTGGACGATTCCTCGTTTCTCTAGGAATTTAGCAAAAGGCTCTGGACGTTGTTCTCTTGATCTATCATATCTGTTATAGTACTCACCACTATGGTAAGATTTGACTTGTTCAATTCTTTTACTGAGTTGATTTTCAACCTCAACCTTGTAAGCCTTGAACATGTCCAGTGTTCGAGATTTCTCATATATGATATATAGGTAGCCATAGTGAGAAAAAAATATCTATGAACATAATAAATTGCCGTTGACCCTTCTAAGAAGCCAAAGGAAATGGCCCACAGATATATGTATAAATTAGTTCTAAGACATCTGAAATTCTATTGGCTCTTAATCTCCTTATATTTTATTTGTTTTCCCTTATTGTAATTAACATAAACATAAATTAAATGAATCAGGAATTCATTCTAACACAAGATTTTTCATTCTCTTTTTAGAGATATGACCTAATCGCTTATGTCATAATGAAGCGGAATTCTCGTTGGTTAATTTATGTTTAATACCTTATGAATTCACACGCAATGTTTCTATATAAGAGACAACTGTATTAAGCAGATATAGGTTGTTGACGTCAAAATTAGTAAGGCTAATCTTCAGCCAACTTTAAGAAAAAAAAGGGTGATTTATTGTTGAAAAAAGACCACAAAATATGTTTAGAGAGTGTAATTATGCCTTGAGTTGTTGTATGAAATCACTTGCTATTTACAAGAGTCCTATTCAACTATTTATACATAGTTTCAACCAACATTACATTAAATTAGCAACAGTACCGAGCTCGAAACTCGGGTCATCGGATTCTCTTGTGATTGGTCGATAAGCCCGGTGGCCATGTGTTAATGTTTTCCCCAGGTAATCATGACCTGCAAGGGGCTGGAGGTTGATGACTTAGGATTGGTTGTTCCGGACGGTGATGATGTCACCTGTGGCAAATGTATTTGATTGATAGGGTGATGTGACGGGGGTAATCATGATGTTTTTCTAAGATAATGACAGGATTGTTCGACTCGGGAGTAAGGATCGAACTCACATTTAACTGAAGTGGGATTAGCGAACTGTTTTTATTAGATCAGAGTTCGGATGTCAACAGTTACCCCCTAGGTCGGTTCTTCCGTAAGGGGGCTGACCTTCTGACTTCACGGGTTCTTTTTCCAAGAAAAGTAATTATTATTATGCCAAGTGTCATGCCTAGGTAGGGATGAGCTGTACGACATTTTTAAATAGCTTCTTTGATAAGTTTACTGATGCTGTGTCTTTTGCCCAGGAGATATTTCAACCGTAGATCTTCCCTCCTTTATTTTGAACTAACAGCCCATATTAAAACACTTTATCTTCCTTCTTTTTAAATATTCAATGGCTTTTCATTTTATCTTTTTTACTTTACACTATTTTCTCTCAAAGCACCAATGAATTTCGAGCACGCCCTGTCTGTCGTTTGAGTAAGGTCATCCTTCGAGTTCCCAGGTATTCCTTCGCTTCTTCACTTATTCCGTTTGTTTTGTTCTTTTCCATGAGTTCGGACGAGTCGAGGGTTCAATCCTGGGGAAATCAATAGGAAGAATCCATCCTTTCTACTTCTAGTTCGTCCTTGGGGTGTAGAGAGATTTTTACTCATGTTCCTATTTCTATTGCTAACCCCGTTACTTTGGCCCGTCCTAGGGAGATGGGGCGAGATAGGGGAAATGAGGAGGTGGGTTTCCCTATGGGTAGTGAAGGAAACGATCAGTTGGAGTGGGGGGCTGGTTCTTACAGATCGGTAGTTACAGGTGATATGTTAGCTAGTTAGAGGGCAAAATATGATATTTCGAGTTCGGTAATTATGATAATCCTTGAACCATCTGATCATACTGACGCACTCCCTATGGGATGTGTCGCATTGAATTCTACCATCCTTCAAGCCGGGCTGAGATTACCTATTCCTAGAGTTCTCCATAAGTTCTTGTCTTCTTGGGGCATAGCTCCGACCAAGTTATGCCCAAATGGGTGGTGGACTCTGATCACTACGCTTATTCTGTGGGATAGATTAGGTAACCCTGAGCTTACAGTTGAGCAGTTAAACTCTTTATTTACTTTTAAGGAGGATGGGAAGAACTCGGGTTGGTGGTACACAAGTGTTAGGCCAAGGACAGGAGGTTCTCTAGTTTTAGACACCCTCTCCTCGATTAAGAAATGGAAGGAAGAATGGTTCTATGTGTCGGGAGAGTGGCAGTTTCATTCTGCCGAGGTGAATAGGGACGAAGTGGTCCTAGCGCTTTATCACTCGTTATGTAAGTAACTGCCTCTTGGTGTTTTGACCTAGATTGTATTCGGAGCGGCTCTAATTGATATCATGTTACTGTGCAGATTACAAGAGGCCTACACTGAAGAAAGACACTCAAAGGCGAGTGGGCAATTCGTGCATTGTCGAAGAAACAGAGATCTTGTAAATTTTTGCTCTCGAATTTCAACCTTTTCCAGGCCGGCTTGATTCAAACCAGGGTGCCGGGGCCTTCCATCTTCACAGCGTCTACATTGGTTTAGACCAGTTTAGGTTAGTTTTGATTGGTTTATTGAGGTGATATTTGTTAGAGTTGAGTACTGACATACTTTTTTGTTTACAGCTCACATTCAAAAATGTTGGGATACAAGGCGGCGAAAGCTGCGGTCACAGCGAAGGCCAAGAGGAGGGACATCCCAGAATGGGATGAAAGTCGTTCTGAGGAAGTGGAGGACGAGGTTTCCTTGAAGAAGAACCGTACTGGTATGCCGACAGCACCAAAGGTCCCTGAAGCTGATCCTGCGTTGAGCTCTTATCCTTTGGTGGCCATCACTTTGCCGTCTCCAGCTCATACCTTGCCACCTCCTACGGCACCTGCTTCCGCTTCGACTAGCTTGGCAAGGGTGCAGAAGAGGTGCCCGGACTTACAGAGGCCATCACTGGATAGTCTGTTAGGCCACCGTCCAGAGATCTTCCTGGATTACTTGCGAGCTCCATCTCTATCAAGGGAGGTAATTGCTACAGTTTCCCTATCTCTACATGATTCTGCAAACCTGCTTACTAGGAGTTAGGGTGAAAGGGAGCAAGACTTCCTTAATGAGATGCCCATAGGCAAGGCCCTAGTGACTGCTCAACTCCACAACCATCGCTTTATCCTGTACATGACGGTCGTAGCTGATAAGGTATTTTTCTTACTTCATTTTATTTGATGATTTACATATTTGCGAGGTGCTTAACTTATGGATTTTAATGTAGGTGAAATCTGAGCTCGACAAACTGATGGAGGCCAATGATCAGGCCTTGAATTTGTATAACAGCATGGAGTCTGAGAGAGCTCAATTTGCAATAAAAGAAAAAGAATACGAGGAGAAGCTTAACACGATGGGGTTTGAGTTGAACTCGAGGCTAGAAATGGAAGAGAAGTGGATGGGAGAGATTAGAGCTCTGAGGGAAGAGGCCGGTTGTAGGACTGAGGCTGAGAAGAAGAGGATTGAGGAAGAGAGAGTTCAGACTGAGGAGGTTGTGGAGAAGCTATGGGAGGTAATTGAGAGAGCAAGAGAGGCGATGTGTAGAGCTAAGGAGGCTAAATCTAGGGCTGCGAGGGCAGTGGAGACTTGGAGGTCATCCTTCGAGTTTGACGCTCTTGCTCAGGATGCTTATGTCGTGGCTCTGGAGAAAGTAATAAAACACATTCGCAGAGCGAGGTTAGGGTTCGACGTGGGTTTCCTTGAGGAGGTTGTGGAAGAGCAGAAAGAGGAGCTTCAGTGTTTGTCGGAAGCGGCAGGGGTTCGAATTTCTCCTGTTGATGAAGATGATGTCACTCCTCTTGAAGACCTCCTTTCCCCTAGCTCTTCTTAGGACATTTTTTTGAATTTGTGATGAATTTGTTAAATTTTATGGATATCTTATTTGTGCTCGAAGATGAGCCGTACTCGATTTTCAATGCTTATGAAAATGTATTTTTTCTTTATTTTTTTATAGGGTTTAGATTTTATTGCTTATTTCATCCTTTCGTGAATTTTTAATGATGGAAAGTCTTCTAGTCAGTGTATGTGACAGAACTCGTAAGTCGTGCAAACCTAGATCGGCCAGCACATGCTGCTGGGCTTCGTAGAATTTTCAAATAGAAATTTTCGCTAAGGGTCGAAACATTTACGACCTTAGATCGGCCTGTGTATGTAGCAAGGCTTTGTAAGATTCCTTAGGAGGAATGTCTACTAAGGGTAACACGTACAGCCTTAGATCGGCCTGCGTAAGTAGCGGGGCTTTATAAGATTCCTTAGGAGGAATGTTCACTAAGAGTCGTAGCACTTACGACCTTAGATCGGTCTGCGTATGGAACAGGACTTTGTAAGATTCCTTAGGAGGAATGTCCATTAAGGGTAACACGTACAGCCTTAGATCGGCCTACGTATGTAGCAGGACTTTGTAAGATTCCTTAGGAGGAATGTCCACTAAGGGTAACATGTACAGCCTTAGATCAGCCTGCGTATGTAGCAGGGCTTTGTAAGATTCCTTAAGATAAATGTCTACTAAGGGTCGTAGCACGTACGCCTTTAGATCGACTTGCATATGGAGTAGGGCTTTGTAAAATTTCTTAGGAGGAATGTCCATTAAAGGTAACATGTACAGCCTTAGATCGGCCTGAGTATATAGTAGGGCTTTGTAAGATTCTTTAGGAGGAATGTCCACTAAGGATAACACGTAAAGCCTTAGATCAGCCTGCGTATGTAGCAGGGCTTTGTAAGATTTCTTAGAAGGAATGTCCACTAAGGGTCGCAGTACTTACGCCCTTAGATCGGCCTACGTATGGAGCAGGGTTTTGTAAGATTTCTTAGGAGAAATGTCCACTAAGGGTAACACGTACAGTCTTATATCGGCCTGCATAAGTAGCAGGGCTTTGTAAGATTCATTAGGAGGAATATCCACTAAGGGTCGCAACACTTATGCCCTTAGATCGGCTTGCGTGTAGAGTAGGGCTTTGTAAAATTTTTTAGGAGGAATGTCCACTAAGGGTAACACGTACAGCCTTAGATCGGCCTGCATATGTAGCAGGGCTTTGTAAGATTCCTTAGGAGGAATGTCCACTAAGGGTAACACATACAGCCTTAGATCGGCCTGCGCATATAGCAAGGTTTTGTAAGATTCCTAAGGATGAATGTCCATTAAAGGTAACACATACAGCCTTAGATCGGCCTGTGTATGTAACAGGACTTTGTAAGATTCCTTAGGAGGAATGTCCACTAAGGGTCACAGCACTTACACCCTTAGATCAGCTTGCGTATGGAGCAAGGCTTTGTAAGATTTCTTAGGAGGAATGTCCATTAAGGGTCGCAGCACTTACGCCCTTAGGTTTTGAAAGCAATGGAGGCTGAGCTAGTTGTCTCTTTAGCTCGTTAAAGGCGTCTTGGCATTCTTTGGTCTATTCGAATTTCGTTTCTCCTCATAACGTGTCAAAGAAGGGTTTGCAACGGTCCGTAGACTTGGAGACGAACCGACTAAGGGCGGCAATCCTTCCGGTTAAACTTTGTACCTCTCCAGGTTTAGTTGGAGGCCTCATTTGGATGACAGCTTGTATTTTTTCAGGATTTGCCTCGATTCCTCGGTTGTTCACAATGTAACCTAGGAATCTTCCAGAGCTGACCTCGAAAGCACATTTCCTTGGGTTCAACTTCATTATATACTTTCTCAGTATATCAAACATCTCAATCAGGTGCTGAGAGTGATCTTTGGCCTTGATGCTTTTGACCAGCATATCGTCAACATACACTTCCATTGTTTTTCGGATCTGTTAGGAAAATATGGAATTCACTAGTCGTTGGTAGGTCGCACCAGCATTTTTAAGACCAAATGGCATTACTCTGTAGCAGTAAAGACCTCGATCAGTTACAAACGAGGTATGTTCTTGATCTGGACTGTACATCGGTATCTAGTTATATCCGGAATACGCATCCATAAAGCTGAGTAGTTCGTGTCCGGCAATGGCGTCCACCATTTGATCTATTCTTGGCAAAGGAAAACTGTCTTTTGGGCATGCTTTGTTGAGGTCGGTGAAGTCTATGCACACCCTCCAATCTCAGTTGTGTTTTTTCACAAGGACCAGATTTGCAACCCACTTCAGGTATTTGGCCTCATGGAGGAAATCGTTATGCAACAATTTTGACCTTCTTGTTGAGTGTTTCATATCTTTCAGGATTCAGAGGTCGTCGTTTTTGCTGCTTTGGCCGAACTGAAGGATCCACCAGTAATTTGTGGCATGCGATGTTGGGGTCTATTCCTCTCATGTCCCTGTGATTCCAGGCGAAGCATCAAGGTTTTGTCTAAGGAAGGCCACAATTTCGTTTCGGGAAGATGGCTGTAGTTTGCGCCCGGCTTTGAGCTCCTTTGTTGGGTCCTTGGCACAGACTTGAACTCCTTCTAGTTCTTCAACGGGTTCTCCTCCTTCGATCCTGGTCTGCGGGTCTAGTGGAATGGGCTCGGATTCCCATATGTTTGCTTTATGCACTCCTGGGGAGTTGCGCTAATGGCTGGTACAGGTTTTCCTCATGGCGATCGTTTGAGGGTCTTGCCTGCCGTCATGGAGAACTTGGTGGTGTATTCGTTTCATGAAGGTGGGTGTGAAATGGATTTTCGAAACTTGAGCTAAGACTTATGGCTCTCAGATTTTGTGGAGAGAATGAAACTATTTTTCACAATTAGGGCCCTCCTTCAAGCGCCAAACTGTTGACGTCAAAATTAGTAAGGCTAATCTTCAGCCAACTTTAAGAAAAAAAAGGCGATTTATTGTTGAAAAAAGACCACAAAATATGTTTAGAGTGTGTAATTATGCCTTAAGTTGTTGTATGAAATCACTTGCCCTTTACAAGAGTCATATTCAACTATTTATACATAGTTTCAGCCGACATTACATCAAATCAGTCAAATTAGCAACAGTACCGAACTCGAAACTCGGGTCGCCGGATTCTCTTGTGATTGGTCGATAAGGCCGGTGGCATGTGTCAATTTTTTCCCCAGGTGATGATGACCTGCAAGGGGCTGGAGGTTGAGGACTTATGATTGGTTGTTCCGGACAATGATGATGTCACCTGTGGCAAGTGTATTTGATTGATAGGGTGATGTGACAGTGGGTAATCATGATATTTTTCTGAGATAACGGCGGGATTGTCCGACCTGGGAGTAAGGACCGAACTCACATTTAACTGAGGTGGGATTAGCGAACTATTTTTATTAGATCGGAGTTCGGATGTCAACATAGGTTATCGTAACTGGATAAAGAACTGGTACCCATAATATTTGAATTAAGAAAAAATCGAATTTACTATTTCCAATTGAACAAAAGTAACCAAATTTGTTCAATATACAAATAAAAATCAAATTTCGTCTAAAAAGACGGTATTGAAAATGTCTCTTTCAAATCCGAATCATAACCAGTCTTAAATACTAATTATAAATATTTATAGCCTCAACTTTAATTGATTTACCATCACCCCACACATATGAATCTTTTAGCATCAATAGACAACCCCAGATAGGCAAACTTATTTGAATAGTGACACCAAAATTTATCCACAAGTATGTCTGGGTATTGAAACTAAATTAACCTCAGACCATACCAAAAGGATAAGTATACTTGACTTTACACGCCATGTATGGTATTTAGTACAATTTCTCTTCATGTGTGCCAGATTTTCACAAAAATAATAGCTAGATGATTTATTCTTTTCAGGCATTTGCTGTTTCCTTTGAACCGAACCGGAAGCAACTTTCTTATTCTTTAATTTGTCCTTAAAGGTATTTGCCAAGTGACTACTTCCAGTTCTTTCTTGCTTTAAACTTTCTTCTTTTTGCGCCCAATATAAAATGAGCTCATTAAGAGTCCACTTTCTCTTTTGACAGCTATAACTGACCTTAAATTAACTGAATTGTGCATGAAGATAAACAAAACTATATACACGAATAAGTCATCAGAGAGCTCAAACTTTAATGTCGTTGGTTTTGAAACAAGATGAGACACATCCATAATGTATTTCCTATTTTCTTTAGCCCTATACTTTAGTGAAATCAAGTTTTCTTGAAGTATACTAGTTTTAACATTATCGTCTTTTTCGCAAAGCGTTTTGTAATACTTCTTTAAGAGATTTCTTGGCAGTTGCTTTATTGGACACGATGCCCCTGAACGTTGCTAAAATTTTACACTTTATGATGATAAGACTTATGCAGTTTGAACAATCCCACTTATTCCAATCCCATTTTATTAGCAGAACTCTTATCCGTAGGAGTATTGGATTGTTCAGTCTTTAAAGCAAAGTCTAGATCCATGTTGCCAAGAACGATACAAACGTTCTCTTTTCACCTCTTAAACTTTGGTTCAAACACAGGAATTAACTTGGTATTGACAAATATTGCAGAAGTAGTTGGATTAACCAAACGGAGAATTTAAACCTAAATAATATGTTCACATGGGAATCCGTATTAGAAATCAATAAATTCAAATAATGGTGAGCCTCATCACAAGAGATAGAGCACAACATTTATATTTAGTTTTTGGACAGAAATAGCCACTTATAAGTGGTACTCTTGATGTAGTAATCAAATATTAACAATAAATTCAATCAAATATCAAGTCTATCTTTGGATCGACTCAATGTTCACATAATGAAAAATTTTATAATTGTCACATATTTATTACGATAGGTATACAAATAATTCTACCAAATATTGACCTTCATTTGGGTCGATGAATATCTGCATTAATTACGTACATACAACCTCCCTAATATTCCAAATAAATTAATTTAGGTAAGAGGGGTTACTTTTGTAACATATTGTTTCAACTATTCTATTCTAGAAAATTCGTAATTCAAAATAAATATAAAGTACCAAAATTTGAATTGATTGCCCCTTAATAATAATAATAATAATAATAATAATAATAATAATAATAATAATAATAATATATTATTATTATTATTATTATTATTATTATTATTATTATTATTATTATTATTAAGGGGCAATCAATTCAAATTTTGGTACTTTATATTTATTTTGAATTACGAATTTTCTAGAATTTTTTGAACTTAAAAAAAAAAAGTAGATTGTGGGTGTTGTGTGCACTACCAGTACTATATCACACCTTCTATTGTGTTGCCGTAAAAATTGCCTTAAACCCAGAATTTAGTTATTTAGGGTTTGAAATTCACATACGAAAAATTTTATATAAAACCTGATTACGAATTTCAATCGAAACATTCTTTCTCAGATAATTTTGAATTTCGAAATTTATGGCAAAAAAATTTCATATTCTAAATTAAAATATTCTAGAACTCAATATATGAATTTCAACCACAAAATTATTCCTTTAATCCCAATAGATTCACATGGAGTAGGCTTTGATACCCTTTTTTGAAACTTTATAGAATTTAAATCTTAATAAAAATGAAAACCTAATTACTTCATTGGCAAGATTCTCCATGTCCAATCAACAATAAAATTAATAATGTGCAACATATCTTCATTCTTTGGGAATGATTCTTTATTATTGGATCTTGAATCTTGAAACCCAACTTGGAACCCCTTCTTGATTGGATTTCTTGCTTTCAATCTAGAATATTTCCTTTTTCGATTCTTTGATTCGTGTTACTGGGTTTGCTTCTTGATTCATAATCTTGATTCTTAAATGCCTTCATCTTGATTCTTGATTGTAAATTTCATGTTCTTGATTGTGAGTTTAGGATCTTCCTCTTCAATATATTTTTTCTATAATTTTTGTGTTGATGGAATGACACAAAGAATGAGAAATTACATATAAATTGGAGACTATAACCCTATATATAATTTTCATATATATTTTGCCTATCATGAAATACAATTCTAAATGAATCTGATCTCTACACGTATAATCTGAGCCACACTTTATTTAGATGCCATAAACCCAATTAGTTAATTCTTTATTAGATCATTTTTATTTTAAGCTTTAAGTTTAAAATAGCTCAGCCACATGGCAAATTAAATAATTTCCCAACACTTCCAGCATTCTGTGACCTTTGTGCCTTCAGCTCCCGTGTGTTTTTTTTCTCTCTGTCAACAGTGGAGTCTGCCTCTACTGATCTCTTTGAGCCATCCTTGTTGCTGGTTTCGTTCGACCCATACACAGTCCGTGTGTGGTCGACTCCTTTTGTGATTCTATTGGTGGTTCTCTTGGTCTGATTTGAGTGGTGATGCTGTGTAATTTGGGTCCCTAAAGTAAGCCCTGAAACATCCACTTTTCAGCAATCGAAGACACTTTGATGGGGAAGTGTTGCGTATTAAACTAGTCACATTAATTTCAATCCATCTATTGATCAGGCCCTTGTTTGCCCCCATTTTTTTAAAATGAAAATTGATAAAATGATATTTTTAAAAAAAAATGAGTGATTGAAAAAGAACGATTTACATATAATATTATTTATGGAAAATTGTATGGTTGAAAATAGAAAAGAGAAAATAATGTAATGGAATGAAAATTTTAGGCTCCCATTACATTACATTTCATTTTTTCACTATTATTTTCAACCACACAATCTATCATAAAATAATATTACATATAAATTGAAAAGTTTTCATTCTTTTTCTATCATTCATTTTTTAAAAAAAAAATAATATTCCATTCATTTTCATTTCAAAAAATGGGGGCCAAACGAGGGGCTAAATTGATAGGTGACACTCTTTTTCACTACACAATGAATATCAACTAATTATTTATTTGAGTATTATAATAAATTATATATGTGATAATTAAAAATATTTTCTTTGCTTATTTTTTGTGGGGTATATGAATTTTAATTTGTCATCCACTCCATTTGGAAATATTAGCTGGCCCTGCCGGTCGGCCTACTTAAAGAAAATACGCTCGTTAAGATGAAATATCACTATCAACTAACATACTGATTTTGTAAATATTAAAAGAAAATATTATTTTAATTAAAGTAATATTTTATTTAGTGTCATGCTTGACAAAGCGATTATTTTCTGCCTAAATATATTTGACGATTGTGCTAAATGTATATTACAATTCACAATTTATAGATTTATTTATTAACAGATAATGTGGCAAGATTTGATTAAATCAAGATTTCATCAATCAATTTAAAAAAATTCCCCCACTTTCTTTTTGTCATCTTATCAATATGTAAAAAAATATGTAAATGATGATGTACAACAAATATTTTTCTATATTCAATTCTACTATAGTGTCATTACCTATGATATGTTGTCGTCTGAAATTATGTACCAATCCAATGAGCAACCGGATGACCTAATATATTAATCGGATCAATATTTTTCAAATTGAATCTAATAGCAATTGTTTCTACTAATGCATATTGTTGCCTCTCGAGGCATATTCTAATGATGCAAAAGGAAGGAGTGAGGTAGTCTCGGCCTTATTTACAATCGCAGTGTGAGGGTTCGATTCTTGAGATATGGAATTGGATTCTTTGTGGGCACCAGTGTACTGACAATCTCTTGTTCTCTAGCTTGTTGGGACACATTCCTCGATTTACCTTTCTCACGATACTCCAGAGGCGAGCAGGGCGAGACCCTCAAGGTTGGAGTCCAACCTTTTACTAATGCATATTGTTCATGTCGAGTTGAGTTATCAACGTCAAGTTACTTGAAATGATGTGTCATCCTAATCTGGCCATCGAGTCAACTCTATGCTAACCAATGTTAAATTATTGATAACTATAGTTCAATTATTAAACCCAATGACATTCATACATCTCAATCTTTTATAATTAGCCTTTGTTTCGTTCCTATTATTTTCAAAATACATTTTTCCATCACTTCTTTTCAACCATACATTCTTCAATAAAATAATAGTATACATAAATCGAAATTTTTTTTTATTTTTTAATCACACATTTTTCATCAATCTACTATTTGAAAATGCAATATTCTCTAAAAAGGGGCTCAACTAGGCTCTTAATTGTAGTTCCAATAAGTTATCTGTAGTTCGACTTTGTCCACGAATCTCTACCTCATATGTTTGCTAATTCCAATTGCAAAAAGCACAAGAAATCAAGTATACTTGACAAAATTCCATGAACATGCCCTTTTTCCTTTTTTATTTATTTATTTATTACAATATGACATGTATAGATCGATATTTATTATAATACATAGGTTCTTCAACAAAAACTAAATGCCCTCCCCTATTCCATGTTTGTCTGTATGCTTTACTAATGTTCTTGTATTATAACGATATGATATTAGAATATTAATCTCTGAGAATATACATGTTATATCAATACAATTATACAATAAAAAAAATTAATTTTTTTCTTTAATATTGTTCATAAGTATACATTTGATGTTACCAAATAAGTAATTATTTTTGAGAAGGCAGTACTTGTATTTCCATCTAGGTCGCTCTTTTTTGTTTAGTAGGGTGGTATGTGTTATTATTCGTTTTTCGACTATAATTCTACTCTAATAAAAAAGACTCATATTTTTCAAGTTTCATTAGAAAACAATTTCATTTGTCTTAATTGAAGAAATAATCTCCTCTATTATTTTTAATGTAAACTAATTGAAATGCTAATGCCTTGAAATCTCAGTTTTTAGCTCATCATCAACTCATGAACTTCACTTGTTTTGAAAAAAATTATAATTAATTTAGACAAAAATAGTCTCTTGCTCTGAATAATTTATTATTTCCCCATGCTTGACATATTGAATGCTTCCATTTTGTGGAGCCCACTTAGTGCAAATTTTAATTATAAGATGCTAATCATTTTAAAGATACGTCCACCCACCATTCACCAACAAATGAATTTGAGAAGGAATACTCTTTTGTTTGATTCCACATTTCCACTTTATGTCTAATTAAATCTCCAATAATATATATCCAATATATATTTAATAAAATCTGTTTTTCGATACTTTCTCTTTTAATTCACACTTTCTTCTACATGTCAAATTCATTATTTTGCCAAAAATCTCGATAGTAATGAGACTTGAACTCAAAATGGTGAAATTTAATAGGTATCTAATGAATTTATTGATTTTGAATAGATTTTTCATCTTTAGTGATATTCTTACTAATTTTGTACAAATCAATTCAAATTCAAAAAATTCATTAAAATTTATAATCTTTTAAAACCTAATAAATTTCAATCGAGGGCACATTTGATATTTAAAAATAGGCATTCGGCCGGGGCAAAGTTTGTATTATTGGTGCATAATTTTGGCCCATTTTTAGACATTATTGGAACGTTGCACAGTGCATGCCAAATTCAATTGATTAAAATTCTGATAACAAAGGACAATTACATGTGGAAAACGAACAATGAGTCCAAAATTGAATCAAGATAAAATTAATGCAAGTTAAGTAAAATTCAATACTAAAGTGATACAAAAACTTAGTAATATGACCCATATAATATAAATCGACAAAAATGCACTTATCATGTACGAGAGGCAACCCAATGACCTAATATTTTAATCGGATCAATATTTTTCAATCGAATTTAATAGTTATTGTTTCTACTAATGGTTATTGTTAATGTCTTGTTGATCAATCTCACATGAGATGACGTTTCATCCAAATCCGGCCGTCGATTCAACTGTATGCTAACTAATATTAAATTATTGATAACCATAGTTCAATTATTAAACCCAGTGACATTTCTTGCACCTCAATTTTTTATAATTCTTAATTACAGTTATCTGCAGTCCTATTTTGTCCACAACTGACGAATCTCTACCCTCATATGTTTGCTAATTCCAATAGCAATTGTGGAAGAGAAAGCACAAAAAGTCAAGTATATTTGATAAATTCCAGGAACAGGACCGTATTTGTTTAATTAGTGCGATATGACATGTACATAAATTTTTAAAAAATTTAAAATACATAGATTCTTCAACAAAAACTAAATGGCATCCCCAATTCCATGTTTGTCTGTATTCTATGAAGTGCTTTACTATTGTTCTTGTATTATAACAATATTAGAATATTAATCTTTAGGAATATACGTGTTAAGTAATATAAGACAAACAAGTAAATCGTAATATAAGACAAACCAATACAATTATACAACAAAAAAATATTTTTTTTTCTTAATATCTTAGTATTTTCATCAAGATTGTTCTTTTTTATTTAGTAGAAAGGTATGCATAATATTCGTTTCTCGACTATCATTTTTACTCAAAACTCATATTTTATAAATTTCATTAGCAAACCATGCACTGGTGGACCCAAGGTGGGTCACTTGACCCACTAACTTTAAATTGAATGGTTCGTTTTTTATTTTTTCAAAAATCAGTTTTGAAGCTTTAAGAAATTATTTCTTTTGTATTTTCTTATGAAATGGAATTAGGGATTCCCTCAAGTCCTCCAAATTCTATCTTGTTTTACCGATTTTATGGTAATAGCTTAGTGCTGTTTTAGCGATTTTATGGTAATGGATTCATGCTATGATTTTTGTTTTTGTTTGAACTAGAATGGAGTTGATAATGTAATATTCAGAATTTGCTATGTTTTTTGTATTTTTCATTTGAATTAATTGTTTTCATTAATCGTGATGGAAAAATAATTTAAACGTAAATATGATTTTTCTTTTGATGATCACAATGTTAATGAAAAGATTATTCGAAATAAAAGTGATGAAAATGATGTTGGAGATAAAAAAAGATTACAAACTTGGTCATGTTTAAAATAAACGTAAATTTGTATTATTTGCAAGTTTGATTATGTCCCACCAATTCAAAATATCTGCGTCTGCCACTGAGACCATGTTATTCACGCCAATTGAAGAAATAATCTCCTCTATTATTTTCGTTATAACTTAATCAAAATGTAATGGCCTTGAGATCTCAGTTTTTAGCTCATCATTAACTCATGAACTTGGGGTGTATTTAAGCCCCATTATTGTTCAGAATGTATTTTGTAATGATGATTTTTTTGAAGAATATGTAGTTAAAAAATATGAAAAATTTTAGGTTTATGTATAAATTATTTTATTGAAAGAATGTGTAGTTAAAAATTAATGTGAAGACGAAAGAATTTTGTAAAAAATGAAGAAATTTAACTTTATTTAACTTAGACGAAAGTAATCTCTTGGTCTGAATAATTTATTATTTCCCCATGCTTGACATATAGATAAGAGATCGATGTCCACTACCATTTGGTGATGCAAATTTTAATGATGAGACATCATTTTAAAGCGATGTCCCCTGGCATGCACCGACAAGTTAAGTTGAGAAGAACAATTCTTTTGTTTGATTCCACTTTATATATAATTAATTAAATCTCCAATAATTTATATATCCAATATATATTTTAAAAATCTGTTTTTTGATTTTTTTTTTCCCCCTTTTAACTTACCTTTTCTTCTGTATATCAAATTCATTGTTTGGCCAAAAAGTCTTGATAGTAGTGAGACTTGAATTCAAAATGTTCATTTAAACTAATTCGTATAAAATCTAAACTATCAGAGGGTCGATAAATTTATTAAAGGGTGTGTCCACAACTCCAAATTTATTGGATTTTAAGAAATTATAAATATAATGGATTTATTGGATTTATTTCTATAGAATCTTAAGAATTTATTTAAAATGGTGAAACTTAATGAGAATATAATGAACTTCGTGAATTTGAATAAGTTTTTGTATAAATTTATTCAAATTCACAAAATTCATTAAATCTTTTAAAACCCAATAAATTTCAGTTGAGGACCGACATGATATTTTAGACCTTGTTTGAGCCCCATTTTTGTGGAGAAAAAGATTTTTTGAATAGTGTATTGATGGGAAATGTGTAGTTAAAAATAAGGAAGTTTTTTTTATTTGCATATAATATTATTTTATTGAAATTTGTGTGATTAAAATAATGTCAAGTCAATATTGAAGAATGTATTTTGATTGAAAAATGGGGCTCAAACAAGGGCTTAATATTTTGCATTGGGCAAGGTAAAGTTTCCGTTATATAAATCACGCTCTCCTATTTCAATATTCCGTTCAGCAATAATGGCTATGCTATCAACTCTTTGAAACTTTTTAAAACCCAGTAAATTCCAGCTGAGGACACACTGCACATGATATTATAAAATTTTGCATTGGGCCAGGCAAAGTTTCCATTATATAAATCATGATCTCCTATATCCATTTTCAACATTGATGGCTATGCTATCAACTCTTTGAAACATTTCTCTCGCTCTATATATATATATATATACAATTCTCACTATATCTCTGAGCTATGGCAGCCACTGTACAGGTTTTAACTTCAATCACAAGAAGGTCAAAGATCAGATTTCTAGCAATTTAAATTTTCTTTTGATGATTATTTTGTTTCACTGTTTTCCAATAGCATCAGTAAATTTAATTTCACTTTGAATGCTTTTTATTTTAGTTTTTGTTATCTTTGATATGTGTTATTGTGTTGAATATTTCGTTAAGCAACTATTCAAAAAAGTAAAATTCTGGCAAGAGCTCACTTGAAAATTCATCCATGCCTAACACATTGGAGAGGAGTATGATGTGGTTTGACAAATAAGGCACAAAGCCTAAGCTACATTTTTAGTCATTCTTTATTAAATTATGCTATTTTTATTAATTAGAGTCCTTTTTTTAATTTAATTTTATAATGAGAGGCTGTAATTTCACTTTTATTTAGCAAAGAGCTGTATCAGTAGCCTTGGACTTATTTTTGCTTTGGGAGTTTTTGTTCAAATTATTAAAATTGAGGGGCTTTCCAATTTTCTTAATCCTTAACTAGGAATACATAAGAATTAACGATTTGTTGATCTACTCAACTTTTGGTAGTCTTTTGCAAATCAATGAGTCTTGACTTCCTAAATTCAACATGTTTTTAGGCCCACTCTTTGTTTTGGGATATTTATTACTTCGAGCTGCACCTCAGAATCGTGTTAAACTAGCTCATCTATAGACTATAGTGATTAAATAGTAAAAAAAAAATCCTTTATTCATAATTTATCTTAACAAATATATAATTTATTTTTAATTTTGTCAAATGCTAGACACAATCAAATTTTCATAAATAGGAGATCAAAATTTATCTTTTTCATCAAATATTCAAAGGCACAAAATATCTTTAATCAAATACCACTTTAAACTAAGGCTAAATTATTTTGCCTTTATGTTGCATAGGCTAGAAGGAAAAGTTGCCCTTATAACAGGAGGAGCCAGTGGAATTGGAGAATGCACTGCAAAACTCTTCTCTCAGCATGGAGCCAAAGTTGTCATTGCTGATGTCCAAGATGAACTAGGTCACTCAGTTGTCGAAGCCATTGGCCCTATCAATTCCACCTACATCCACTGCGATGTTACTAATGAAGACGATGTCAAAAATGCCGTGGACAAAACAGTTTCAATCTATGGAAAACTGGACATTATTTTCAACAATGCAGGAATTGCCGATCCCAACAAACCCCGTATCATAGATAACGAAAAAGCAGACTTTGAACGCGTTCTCAGTGTAAATGTCACTGGAGTTTTCCTATGCATGAAGCACGCGGCACGAGTTATGGTGCCAGCACGTAGTGGCAGCATAATTTCCACTGCCAGTGTAAGCTCAGCTATCGGCAGTGCTGCCTCACATGCTTATTGTTGTTCAAAGCATGCTGTATTAGGCCTTACTAAGAATCTGGCAGTCGAGCTTGGACAATTCGGCATTAGGGTTAATTGCTTGTCTCCTTATGCGCTCGCGACGCCTTTGACCAAGAAATTTGTAGGGATTGAAAATGACGAAGATTTGGAAAATGCCATGAGCCTTATGGGAAACCTGAAAGGTACAAATTTGAAGGCTGAGGATGTTGCCAATGCAGCTCTTTATCTGGCTAGTGATGAGGCAAAATATGTGAGTGGCCACAATCTGTTCATTGATGGAGGGTTCAGCGTCTACAATTCTGCAATTAAAATGTTTCAATATCCAGATTCTTGATCATCCAAATTCATCAAGTAAAATGTCTCTCGTTTGAAGTATCTGCAAATTTTACTATGTTTCCATTGTTGTTGCTGAATAAATCGCGAGAGGATTTATAACGATTTCAGTGTTTCCATTTTTCCTCTATTTTTATACCATGTTTTGTTTGTATTTATCCAGTAGCAGTAGGTAGATTTTTTACACGCTGAAAATTTTAGAAACGAAAAATTTAAATAAAAAGGTAGAAACTTTATTAGAAACTATAAATAAAAATATAAAAACTCTAGAAAGTAATTTAGAATATATTAAAAAACAAAATACTGAAATACTAAAAAGAAAATTTAACAATAAAGGAGAAACAGATACTAGTTCTAACTTAGAGAAATTGGAAAATAGAATTAAAATATTAGGGAAAAAAATCAATAAATACTAAGCAAGATTTGGATAATATAATAAATAAATTAGAAGTGGGTAGATTTTTATAACAAAAATTGTAGTGTTTCCATTTTTCCTTGATTTTCATACCGTGTTTTGTTTGTATTTATCCAGTGGAAGTGGGTAGATTTTTACACGCTGAAATAGGTATTTCTTACTTATCAAAATAATAGACTACAATGAATTTATAGAATATACACGTTGAACTATTCTAGGATAACGAAACCTATCTTAAGAAACTGCAACAAGCCTAATTACAACTATTACAAAATATTTCTGCAAAACCCAAAAAGAAAAAAAAAATCATAGAATAGAATTTAATTAATCTAGATTCTATATTTTATATTTTGGGAATTTTGGGGTACTAAAGTGATATATATGTTAATTCAATTTTATTTGGGTCAAATATTTAAATTTCGATAGAGTCAAGATTAGTATATCAATATTGGATTTGTTGGATATCTCGTAATTAATTATGTATTTTGGGCTCGAAAAAAGTTAATTTAGATAAGCTAAGCCTAAGTTATTGGAATTTAAAGAAGTTATTATTTAGTATTTGAATAACTTTTGGATTCCAAACTCTGAAGGATGGTTAAAGAGCAGCTTAGTACGTGTATGGTTAAAAAGGGATAAAGTAGTTTCCTATTGACTTTGAATGGGATAATTTTAAGGGAAAATTGCAGTTGAGGTATCAAATTTTTTGTTTATTAGCAGACTTTGCTCAAATCTTTAGTTTGTGTCACCCACGATACTAAACCTTTCAAAAACTCGCAGTAGAAGTCCAAATGGATGAAAACTGTTAATTTGATCGTCAGTTGATCAAAGATTTAACATTGACTATTATTTTGACTAATTTTAAAAGAATAAATTGGTAACTTCACATTTTTCAACAAAAAAAAAAAAAATTACAATATATTAATAATTAAATCAAAACACAAAAATACTATTCATCTTCTTCTCCACCCCCACCCACCCCCCCCCCCC
>NC_036245.1:9838689-9875689 GCF_002742605.1 Olea europaea var. sylvestris | reverse complement strand
CACGCACTTCCTCTTCTTGAATCACACTAATTCAGACACTTGAAAATACCTTGGTTCCAAATACGACAAGTCCTAATTCATCATTCTTGTTGAATATCATCTGCGTAAATGCAAAAAGAGATATTAGAAGTTTCGATTAAATACAACTATGCCAAAATTCACAGTACATTGAACAGAGACATTGATGGCAAAAAGAAATTCAAATAATAAACTAATTAATGGACATTCTTTTGTACTTTTGCACTAACATAAAACAAGCATTTGGACTTCTTGCAGCACAGCCTGCTTTGTCGGACCAACATCAAGCATCAGAAGTAAACCCTCCTATTAAGTAAAAAAAAAATACTATCGCGAAGGTGGGTAGGGGACTACACCATAGAAAAACTCCACCTAATTTTTCTAAATGGAGAAGAAGATGAATAGTGTTTTTGTATTTTGATTTAATTATTAATATATTGTAATTATTATTTTTTGTTGAAAAATGTAAAGTTACCATTTTATCCTTTTAAAATTAGTCAAAATAATGGTTAATGTTAAATCTTTGATCAACTAACTGTCAAATTAACAGTTTCCATCTATTTGGACTTTCACTGCGAGTTTTTGAAAGGTTTGGTATCATGGGTGGCACAAACTAAATGTTTGGGTAAAGTCTGCTAATAAACGAAAGGTTTGGTACCTCGACTGCAATTTTCTCTAATTTTAAAGCATTATAATCTTGATTGAAACTTTTTCTTGTGAAACACAACACAACTTCCAAGTACACTAAAATTCATGTTTTGAAATATGAGTTAATATAATCAATGGTCACTGAACTTCACTATAGGTTACTATTTACTCACCGAATTATAAAATATTACTTTTTGCTCATTAAACTTTACTATAGATAACTACTTGCTCATCAAAATTTAAAAAGTTACTTATCACTCACCCAAATTTGTACAAAGTTATCCATCAATCATCCATATCATTTCTGTATTACTTGTTACAAAGTTTAGTTAGCAATGAGTAGTTCTTTATTCAAATTTAGGTGAGCAATGAGTATTTTTTGAAAGTGGCTTTAAATTTTTGAAAATTGCTCAAGAATGACATCTTAATGTTGTTTAAGCTACAATTCCTGCATTGATGAAAATAATGTCCGGTTTTCCCTAGATTGAAATTGTTTTGTCCACGGCATTTTTGACATCATCTTCATTAGTAACATCGTAGTGGACGTAGGTGGAATTGATAGGGCCAATGGCTTCGACAACTGAGAGACCTAGTTCATCTTGGACATCAGCAATGACAACTTTGGCTCCATTCTGAGAGAAGAGTTTTGCAGTGCATTCTCCAATTCCACTGGCTTCTCCTGTTATAAGGGCAACTTTTCCTTCTAGCCTATACAACATAGAGGCAAAATGATTTAGCCTTAGTTTAAAGTAGTATTTGATTAAAGAAAATCGTGCCTTTGAATATTTGATGAAAAAGATAAATTTTGGTCTTCTATTTATGAAAATTTGATTATGTCTAGCATTTGACAAAATTAAAAATGAATTATATATTGGTTAACGATAAATTATGAATAAAGCATTTTTTTTTTACTATTTAATCACTATAGATGAGATAGTTTAACACGATTCCTAGGTGCAGCTCGAAGTAATAAATATCCCAGAACAAAGAGTGGGCCTAAAAACATGTTGAATTTAGGAAGTCAAGACTCATTGATTTGCAGAAGAATACCAAAATTTGAGTAGATCGACAAATCGTTAATTCTTATGTATTGCAATTAAGAAAATTGGAGAACCCCTCAATTTTAATAAATTGAACAAAAACTCCCACGCAAAAATAAGTCCAAGGCTACTGAGACAGCCCTTTGCTAAATAAAAGTGAAATTACAGCATCTCATTATCAAATTAAATTAAAAAAGGACTCTAATTAATAAAAATGGCATAATTTAATAAAGAAAGACTAAAACTATAGCTTAGGCTTTGTGCCTTATTTGTCAAACCACATCATACTCCTTTCCGACGTTTTAGGCATGGATGAATTTTCAAGTGAGCTCTTACCAGAATTTTACTTTTTCGAATAGTTGCTTCACGAAATATTCAACACAATTACACATATCAAAGATAACAAAAACTAAAATAAAAAAGCATTCAAAGTGAAATTAAATTTACTGATGCTATTGGAAAAAAGTGAAAGAAAATAATCATCAAAAGAATATTTAAATTGCTAGAAATTTGATCTTTGACCTTTTTGTGATTGAAGTTAAAACCTGTGCAGTGGCTGCCATAGCTCAGAGATATAGAAAGAATTGTATATACGTATATTTATATAGAGAGAGAAATGTTTCAAAGAGTTGATAGCATCCATCAATGTTGAAAATGGATATAGGAGATCATGATTTATATAATGCAAAATTTTAAAATATCATGTGTAGTGTTTCCTCAACTGGAATTTAGGGGGTTTTAAAAGTTTCAAAGAGTTGATAGCATAGCCATCAATGCTGAATGGAATATTGATAGAGGAGACCGTGATTTATATAACGGTAACTTTACCTTGCCCAATGCAAAATATTAAAATATCATGTGCATCCTCAATTGAAATTTATTGGGTTTTAAAGGATTTAATGAATTTCATGATTTTTAATAAATTTATGCAAAAACTATTCAAATTCATGAAGTTCATTATATTCTCATTAAGCTTCACCATTTTATAAAAATTCTTATAGATTCTGTAGAAAAAAAATCCATCATATTTATAATTTCTTAAAATCCAATAAACTTGGAGTTGTGGACACACCCTTTAATACATTTATCCACCCTCTGATAGTTTAGATTTTATACGAATTAGTTTAACATTTTATCAAAATGTGTGAACATTTTGAATTCAAGTCTCGCTACCATCGAGACATTTTGCGAAAAAATGAATTTGATATACAGAAGAAAAGGTCAGTTAAAAGGGGGAAAAACATATTTTTAAAATATATATTAGATATATAAATTATTGGAGATTTAATTAATTATATAAAAAGTGGAATCAAACAAACAAAAAAATTCTTCTCGACTTAATTTGTTTGTGCATGCCAGGGGACATCGCTTTAGAATGATCTCATCATTAAAATTTGCACCAAGTGAATTCTGCATTATGTTGGTGGACATCTCTTTAAAATGATCTCTTATCTATGAGCCCTGTTGCTGCTTTAGATGATGTCCCATCATTAAAATTTGCACAAAGTGAACTCCGCATTATGGTAGTGGACATCTGTTTAAAATGATCTTTTATCTATGAGCCCTACTATAGCAATAGGGCTGGGGACAGGTGTTGTGACAGGGGCCCTTGATCTGATCAAAATATCATATCAAGGGGCAAGGTAGTGCCACCTCGACCCCTGTCCCAAGTCCTGTTACAAGGCCCTGTTGCTTTAGCATCAACCCTTATCTATATAGGTCAACACATAGGGAAATAATAAATTATTCAGGCCAAGAGACTATTTTCATCTAAGTTAATTAAAGATAAATTTCTTTATTTTTCAAAATTCATTATTCTTCACACTAATTTTTAACTATACATTCTTTCAATAAAATAATTTAGTGGAAACTACAATGGATGTCAAAATTTGGGTTTGTATTGTTACTTTTTTAAAGTGCTTGCAAAATTGTCATTTTTGGACCTTTTTACCCCCCTTTGAATACTTTAAATACCTTATATATCCTTCATTAAATGAGACATGACTGCCAATCATAGTCCTAAAGAAGTAATATCCTTTTTCCATTTTATTCTTGAAGAAATAACAAATCCTCAAAAAACACTATCATCATATCTTCTCTCTTTTCCACTTGCTTTTCATTTTTGAATAAAGAAACCCTACAAATTGATTTTATCTCTTCTATTTCTTCCACAGATCATCAAATTAACGTACAAATCTACATACTAACGTAGTCATACAGGTAATACATTGTTGTGTTTCATTTTATTTTGGTATTTCACTTCATTTTTTCTATTTTGGTTGTTTATACAAAGTTTTCTATGCAACTTATGTTTTTTCGTTTCTTACTCTATATTTCATCCATTCTTATTGATTTTTCACAGGTTTCGTGTCCTAAAGTTTATGGGTTTGGTTGAGAGGTAAGCTAAGCTTTAGCCATTTTCAAGCACAAAGTCTAGAAATCTAAATTTTTTCTATAATTTTTGGTTAGACGTTTTGTAAAAATTGTTACTTTGTTCATGTTCTAATGGTCTTCCAATTTTTATTTATTTATTTATTTATTTTTTGGAATGGATATCGTACCACTATACATTGTTCAATTTTGAAGCTAAAAATTTTGGCAGTCGTATGTTTTTTCGAAGGGTTAAGTTTCTGTGTTAGGAATGATTTTTTCTTATCTTATGCTACCCCTTCTTTTCAACTTGGGGTTTTTTTTTATTATGTTCGCCATCAGTTCTGCTTGATTTATTGCAAATTTCGTGTTGTGAAATTTATAGGTTTGGTTAAAAGGTAAGGTTTACCGTTCCTTCAATACAAACTCTAAAAATATACAATTTTTACCATAATTTGTAGTTGGATTTCTATGGAAATTATTACTTTGTTCATGTTTTCAAGGTTTGGTATTGTTTTCATATTTCTTGGAACAAAAATCACTGCAACGTACTTTATTAAATTTTCATGTTCGAAAATATAAGTTTGATACAGTGTCGGTATTGACAGATGAACTATCCATACCGATGGTTGACGTAAGTTTTTCTCAACAGTTCACATCAGTCCAGACATGAGTTCGATTCATTACGTGTTACATTTTTATGCTTCATCATGATCTAATCTATGTTTCTCTCGCTATACCTTGTAGGACAAATGGCCTTACTTGTGAAGAAGGCCGGGTAGGCAAAAGAATGGGTTCATGCACTATCGAGGAAAGCAACGAACAATGAGAAAGCGTGCAACAGATCAACTGCGAGCCTATATACACAAACACGATCCCCATGGACGAAACTTTATATTTTCCGTTATTTTGTAATATTCTCGTCCAATGATTACATTTTATGCGGCTTTGTTCATTCAAAAGTGGGATTATGTCATTATAGGTTATGGCTAAACTCCATTTTTTGCGGTATGTGCCGTTGAATTCTTCGTTTGTAAAATTGTACCTTTGCACCCACGTATCAATTTTTAATATTATTCATGTGCTTAAAGTTGGTCTATTATTTCTTAGTTAGAATGTTGTAATGGTTCACTAAGGATGTGCAGGATGTGGCGTTAGTTCACAGTGGATAGACGGAATTTGCAAACTATGAATGGTTATGTACACTAATATTTGTTTTGCAATGAAGGCACTAGCGTCTCTTTCTAAGTTCATAGGTCACGGCGACTACTTGATTATGTTTTCAGATTAAATGTGAATTCCTACTTAAGTTATGATAGTGTTAAGATGATGAGCCATTAAAAGTGCTAAAGTCATGACAACCATGGTACAACTAATGCAGTATGTTGTAAATGGATCCGTATTTTGCTTGTGAAGTTGAAAATATATTTACCTATCCACGAACGATAATGGAATGGTAATGATGATGTAAGTTGAAGCTAATAATGTGATGTGGAACACCGTAGGTTGAGCGGATGTTACGACATTTACGTACGCTTTTGTGAAATATTCAGTGTATAAGCATAGAAGCAATGAAGATACGTGAAAAGAGAATTATTTTCTCTGATTTATTCAAAAATTTGAAAGAGCACTTCAACTATGAAACTGTTTAAAGTATTTCAATCCAATTTTGAAAGGAATTGTCTTCCTCACTCTATTCTCCATATTAGTACTATATGACATAAAATGGTATTTATTATACACTATTAATTGAGTCCACTATTTACAATGTTGCTAATTAAAATTTATTTGGTGTGGATGAAAATTCAATTTTTAGTAGATTGCAGTGATACAAGATTTTGCTTCCATAATGTGGGGATGATTTTGGTCACGTCCTCTGCGTACGTGTAGCAACAGCATGTCCATAATGGATTATCGCAATAGTGTATTTTTGGAAGTCGTTATTGTTCTCAACTGTCGAGAATTACAGAAACCATCTGTCGGGAACGACATATGAACTGTCGGGACGTAATGTTGGTGTTTTACTTGTGAATTGTCATCTCATGAAAATCAATTTTCCATTTCAACAAACTATTAGTCAAAACTAATGGAACTATAATAATCAGCTAAGTTTATAATGAAAATAACATATTCATCCTGTTTGTGTTAATGGAACCGTAATGATCGGTACTTTGCTAATGGAAAAAAAGACCAATTTTTTGCTGGCATATGATAAGAACAAGAAGTTAATAAGATAAGTTCAGAATGTACACTGTATAGGGGGAACATTTTTGGGATTATAGTTGACAACAATTTTTATACATTACGCTTGCTTACATAGCTTGTGATATAATAAGATTCGAACATGTTGTCCAGTTATGATCAACTTTTCTACATTAAGTGCATTTCCTGAGCCGGGTAGTGCACTTGTATCTAGCTCGCTTACGTTGCATGGGTGGTCTACCTAGAAGACGACGTACAGTAGGTGGCAAAATACAAGTACCCGTTATTTCGTTCGGAACAACTTGGTCCACTTCCCGTGTAACAGGAGATATTGCTTTCATATGTGTACTCCTCTAGTATTCCATTCGTCATCCGCATGAATAAACTTTCCCCATGCAATACAATGAATCTCAAATGATTACTCATACTTGAAATGTTGGGATTGCAACGGTAAGAATTCAGAATCAATAAATTGGTATTTAATAGCATGAAAATGTTACTGCATAATACGTAAATCTGTACAATAGCAAAAGGTCAAAGCAAGTGTTTTCATCGTTTTAAAGTGTCCAAATTGACAGTAAAACTGTATATCCTAACAATTTGTAAATGTAGGGTTCGACATTTCAAACGTCTAACCCGACGGTTTGTAAATATCAAATTCGATAGTTGAACTGTCGAAAATGTCGGGAAGCAAACGGTAATGGGTGGAACTCAGGCGTCTCCAACACAGCACGTGAAGTGTGGTCGTTACTATTGAGCTACCAAATGACAAAATGAAAATGTCAGATTGGCCTTGTCATTAAAGAGACATTTAATGAAAATAGTGTTTGGTTTGAATGGAAGAAATTACTCAAAACCTTAATGATGATGACATTTTGTGAAGGACTCCAAAACCAAACAAATCAATGCATAGTAATTTCAAAATTTTCAAATAAATATGCACATGTTGTATTTAACATTTACTAAACAAAAAAGGTATAAGAGTAAAATATAAATAATTTGTAATTGCTACCCTCTCAAAATAGATGAAAAATATAACAGAAATGTCTTCTTGATCAATGAAAATAAAGAAGATGGAGAAAAGTTAGGGTTGTTGTTTATATTTCATTTTTAAATTTCTTTTACCCTTTTTTATTAACAAAAACTCATATTAATCAATAAAATACATATTTATCCATGTTTTGTATATATAAATTAAATCATCACATCAAATCAATGATTTTCCTTCAAATCAAGTATTAAATGTTACTAAAAATGTGTCAATGAGGGTATTTCACACCAAAAAAGTGACATTTTTGCTCACATAAAGTGAAAATGACAAATTTTTTGGAACTTTCATTTTTTGTTACATTTTTTGTAAATTCCCCAATAATTTATACATAAACCTAAAATTTTTTATATTTTTTAACCACACATTCTTCAGAAAAACCACCATTACAAAATACATTTTGAACAATAATGGGGGTTAAATACACCCCAAGTTCATGAGTTAATGATGAGCTAAAAACTGAGATCTCAAGGCCATTACATTTTTATTAAGAGTTTGTTTGGTACATCTTAAAAGTTAATTAAAATCAATTTTTTGATCGTTATTTTACTATTTCAGTCATCATTTTTGAATTTTTGGTAGGATCCCTTTTATCTCTAACGATCAAAAAATCAATTAACAAAATCCCTACCAAACAAGCACTAATTTATAACGAAAATGAGCTTGCTATATGTATATAAAGATTTATATAATTGATTACATAATTGCACATGGGACTCTATCACTTGTCAATTTAAAATATAATCAATTTTTTTATCCAATCTTTTCCTTCTATATCATATTATGTAATCCATTATGTATATTTTTTATATATAAGTAGCAGAATCCTAACAAAAATAATAGAAGAGATTATTTCTTCAATTGGGGGTGAATAAACATGGTTTGCTAATGAAATTTATAAAATATGAGTCTTTTGAGTAAAAATGATAGTCGAGAAACGAATATTACACATACCTTTCTACTAAATAAAAAAGAACAACCTTGATGAAAATGTTAAGATATTAATAAAAAAATAAATTTTTTATTGTATAATTGTATTGGTTCGTCTTATATTACAATTTACTTGTTTGTCTTATATTACTTGACACATATATTCCTAAAGATTAATATTCTAATATTGTTATAATACAAGAACAATAGTAAAGCACTTCATAGAATACAGACAAACATGTAATTGGGGATGGCATTTAGCTTTTGCTGAAGAATCTATGTATTTTAAATTTTTTAAATACGAGTGTAGGGATTCGTCAGTCGTGGACAAAATATGATTGCATATAACTGCAATTAAGAATTACAAAAAACTGAGGTGCATGAATGTCACTGGGTTTAATAGTTGAACTATAGTTATCAATAATTTAATATTAGTTAGCATAGAGTTGAATCGACGGCCGGATTTGGAAGAAACGTCATCTCACGTGAGATTGATCGACAAGACATTAACAATAACCATTAGTAGAAACAATAACTATTAAATTCGATTGAAAAATATTGATCCGATTAAAATATTAGGTCATTGGGTTGCCTCTCGTACATGATAAGTGCATTTTTGTCAATTTATATTATATGGGCCATGTTACTAAGTTTTTGTATCACTTAAGTATTGAATTTTACTTAACTTACATTAATTTTATCTTGATTCAATTTTGGACTCATTGTTGGGAAATTTTACGCCAATTCCCTTTATTTCTATTGTCCACAAATCTTTTGTTGTTCAAGATAATATTAACAAATTGGAAAAATAAATAATATAATTCACAAATTAAACAGACCGTCAAAACTTTTCACTATATGAAAATTGTTACAACCATATAAAATTTCACTTACCAACCCAATCCCCAAATATTACCAAGAAAAATAAACTTAAACTTTACCACACCTACTTTTCTACCTTTTGTACAAAAACTCTCAAGATGTTAGGCTTATAATATTTTTCTATCTGACCAACTCTCAAGCCACCTAAAACAATGAAATATATTCACCATTTATTAGATCAATAATCAAGTAAAAGAGTTTAATTTAAACTCAAACAAGACTTTTTTTTTTAACTCAACAATGATTCTTTCATGTAAATGACTCCAAAATCGGCTGTAAATTGGAGATCAAATTTTGCAAGGATCATGCTCTCAATTTTAATTAAGTCTTCCATACAATAACTATATTTTATTATTTGTAATAGAAGTCCTCCAATTTTTGACTTTTGAGACAATTACCCAACAAACTCCACCTTGTTGAAAACGAGTCAATCTCGTCATTTTTCTACTGACTTTCCCAGATAGCTCATCAGACATCAACATCACAACACTACCACATACCTACACACCTTGCACCAAATGTCAGTCAATGTTATGTTCAGATATGCTAACCCACGCCGGTAAGATACATCATCTATCATGACAACTGGCGACATGCCATGATGATGTTCTCATCTTACTTTACAATACCACATTCGCATCCTCCTCCGCCAAGATAGACACATTGTCCGATTCCACCCAGTTAGTCTATCCTGCTCCATCTTTTGGACAATTTCTTTTCTTGTGGCCAGTCTGAAAGCATTTCTAACAAGCTGCTTTCTTCCTCATGGTGTTGCCTTTCTTTCCCTTTTCAGTCACAAACACCGCATTGTCAGATGGAATATTCTATCCCCTTAATATTCTGTCTTCTGAGATCAAGTTGCTTATCACTTCTGCGAAACTCACGATTTCATTCCCATACATCGGGAATCGTTTGATATTTTCATGGGTAGATATAAGAGATCAAATGAATCGTAATGCCTTATCCTCATCATCTATCTTCATTCCAATAGCCTTCAATTTTGAAACAAACCAGTTAAGAACACTCAGATGGTCTGAGATTTATGTACCCGCTTCCATGAGCATTGAATGAAATTGCTCTTTTAGGTGTAATCGATTTGACAGGCTTTTCGTTTGATATAGTTCTTCTAGCTTCTCCCATAGTTCCTTTGCAGCAGATATCCAATGAATATTTGCAAAAATGTTTGTAGCCAGACATAGACATATCGTGCTTACAGCCTTCAAATCCAATTCTTCCCAATCCTCATCGCTCATACTGGATTAAGTTTCCTTGCTAGAACTCTTGGTTGGTTTTCCTTTCAAAGCGTTGTGCAGTCCAACTTGAATCAATAAATCCCTCACTTCTACCTACCATAAACAAAAATTGATTCTTCTGTCAAATTTCTCCACGTCATGTTTCAGCGGCGACCTTTTTTCCTATTGCTCCAATACTCTGAACCGTCTGATGCTGTGATACCATTTGTTGAGAAATTTTACGTTAATTCCCTTTATTTCTATTTACCCGCTGGATCTTTTGTTGTTCAAAAAAATATTAGCAAACAGGAAAACTAAAGAATATAACGCACAAATTAAACGGACCGTCAAAGTTCTTTAATATATGAAAATTGTTAAAATTATATAGAATTTCACTCATCAATCCAATCTCCAAGTATTACAAAGAAAATAAACTCGAACTTTACCACACCTACTTTTCTATCATTTATACGAAAACTCTCAAGATGCTAGGCTCATAATATTTTTTTCTCCAATCAACTCCCAGGCCACACCTAAAATAGTGAAATATATCCACTATTTATAAGATCCATAATCAAGTAGAAGAGTTTAATTTAAATTCTAACATGACTCATTTTTAACTCAACAAAGATTCCATCATGTTAAAAACTCCAAAATCGGCAGTAAATTGGAAACCAAATTCTGCAAGGATTCTACTCTCAACTTTAAGTAGAAGTTTTTCATACAATAACTGCTTTTTATTATTTGCAATAGAAGTCCTCCAACTTTTGACTTTTGAGGCAATCACCCAACACTCATTTCTAAGCAATTAGAAAATAAAAAATGATAAATTGGTCTATGGATGGAGACGAATATATAATTGAATAAAAGTTGAACGACCACATTCGAAATAATTTAACATGGAGGACCAAGATGAAGAAAATGATGAAAAGTAAAATTTTAGAAGTCTTTATAACTAGGCAGCCGCCCAGTTATATATACCGAGCGACCGCCTGGCCCTCAACCCGAATTATAAGAACTATTTTATACGTTTGAGCAATCGCCCCATTTTATACTAGGCACTCGCATAGGCCAATTCGAACCCAAAAATTCTGTTTCCTTCAGAATTTAATTCCAACAAGGAAATTTCTGTCTAGACCATGATTTGTAGAGATCTTTTGAGACACTTTGGAGGGATTACAAATACCAACTCTCAAAACATAATTAGGTTATGAAGAATCAATTACAAAAGCAGGTAAAGAACACATTAAGATTGAATTGAAGATTTTTTGGGTAATGAACAACTTTTATATCTTTTGTTTTCTTCTTTACAACATGCTAGGCTATATTTATTTGTACTAGGAGAATGATGAACATTGTAATTTGAGTTTTTAATCTTTAATTTTACATATTTGACATCAAAGACATGTTTTTGAATATTGAATGATTTATATGATCTTCTTTTCTCCACAATTATTATGCACAATAGTTGTATGGATATGGTGGCTTATTTTATGCATTCAATAAAAGGGGAAATAGGCTTGACATTATATAAATCGCCATAGGATCCGATAGGGGATAAAAATATACCACTATGCTATATATGAATCTTTAAGTGTTCATAAAAATTCACGCACTCTTATATGTTCACATCAGTCATAGAAATATAGTTGGATCATAAATCAGAGTATGTTAACATTACTTGAGAGAGATTGTTGAATAAAATAGGAAAATTTAATCTTAAATATTTCATCTTTTTGTCAAAGTGTAAAACTAAGGTTAAAAAAGATTATTGTATGGGAATTCGGGATCCTAGAGCATTTTTTATTCATTAGAACGCATTAAATTTTTATTTAGTATAATTTACAATAAGATTACTTAATTCTCTTATAATTGCATACTAACTTATTTTAGTCATAATGTCATCACAACAAACACATCTTGTTATTCTTGTTTCAATTAAGATCGCGATAATTAAAATCGAACTAAATCAATCACTGTGGGATGATACTTGAATTCACATTCACTTTATTAATTGTTAATGAACCATACACTTGCGGTGTGTTTAATTCAAAAGATCTTTTTGTGAATAGTACATAATTTGGAACGTGATTTTTGGATTCCGTCTTTCAAAAATTTATTTGATCTTTTTGAAATATATATACACACCACAAAAACTAAAATTTGGAACATGATTTTTGGATTTCATCTTTCAAAAATTTATTTGATCTGACGAGGTAGGATAACGAGGTACAGTTGTTTTTATCACGTTTAAATTATCTTTTAGTATTGTCAAATTATTATACTTATGATATGATATGTATGATATGATCATTCGGTACCAAAGATCTAATATGTATTTAGCTCTTACCGGGTCCTAAAGATATGATAACACTACGATATATTTGACGCATTATTTAAATACTTTTATTTAGAGATTGCATTGTTACTTTCGTATCCTATTGAGTATTCGCATGTACTTACCATTTTCCACTATTTCTCATAGGTTAGAACAGATCATTGGTTGGCGGGCGATGAGGTGCAATGGTAGTGCCAGGATTTATGATAATAAAATAATTCGGTGTAATAACAAATTTTATTTTCATCACTATCTTAGTTTATTTCATAAGGATTTTTTTTTTATTTAGAAATTTAAGACATGATTTATTGGTTTATAAATTTCAATATGTGTTAAACTATATTAGTGGAATTAATATTATATTATTTATCTAATAAATTTGATATGCATGGTTTTTAGTGTGTGTGTATGTGTATATATATATATATATTGGAATCTATTTTATTTGGTTATGATTTTCTTCTATTAATTAATTTGGGCTTGTTAATTTCATGTGCTTATACTATTGAAATTAATAAATTTGGTAGCGATTTAAACTTTAAAATTTGGGTTGTTACAATTTGGTATTAAAGCCAAGGTATTATTTAAGGTCTTAAGTATCTAAGAATTTGAAAGATCTTTGACACTCAATGATCACCAGTCGACCATACTCCGATGACTCTAAAGGCATGTTAAGAGGTAAGAAGATGAATTTATTCAAACTTTTTGTAGAATTTAAATCTTTTAAATTGCCTACATTTAAATTTTTAAGACATGCACGTTTGTTTTCTCACTGAAATTATGATTTATATTATGAGAATATAGGTATAACATGTTAGACTAGGTACTGGTATGTAACGTGACTTAAGATTACAATTCTTTTAAGAAATGACACCATTTATCCACACGAATTTGATATGTGACTTATTGCGAGTGGTACAAAAGTTGAGCAGACAGAATCAAGCACCCCACCACAAAATTTACCGCCATAGGCACCTCCGTTTGTCTCTGGAACTGTATCATTTGTTGAGCAATTTTGTAGGTGCAAGCCTCCTACTTTTGCCGGTGGTTCCAGCCTACTGGTCTTTGAAGAATGGATTAGAGGTCTAGAGAGCGTCTTTCGACATTTGCTTATATAGATGTACAGAAGTTACTATGTGCAAAGTTTATGTTTATTCGAGCAACTTGTCACTACTGGGAATTTGTCTTACGCACTAGGACCCAAGAGCAGCAGCGTAACTTGACTTATGAATAGTTTAAGGATGAAGTGATGACAAAGTACTTTTCACAAGCTTTGAGAGACTTTAAAGAATCAGATTTTCTACAGCTCAAACAGGGAGACATGCTGCTAACTGATTATGAAATGCAGTTTGAGCAGCTCCCAATGTATGTCCCACATTTGGTAGATACAGTAGTTGAAAAAATCAGGAGGTTCGAAAATGGACTATGCCTAGAGATCGACATGATCCTATCATTTCTCTTCATATCGTGAAATGTTGGAGATGACTCATACTATTTTATATCAGAGGACTACATTTGAGCATTATGCCCAGCAGAGGTCATTGGGAAAAAATGGAATGATCAGCGCAAAGACATAAGTAACTAGGAGAATAAAAGACTAAGCACAGGAGTTCGTATTGGACTATCGGTGAGATGAATGGAAGTATTACACCTTATCCTAAGTGTAATAAACTCCAAATGATGAATGATGTACTTGGGAGGAACATATTTTTTCAATGTGGTAAGCCAGGACGTATTGCTTTCAACTGTACAAAGCTTCCAAATAAGAAGGATGATGATCAAGACAAGATTAATAAAGGGAATGCCCGGGTTTTTGCACTAAATCAGCATGAGGCGGAGCAAGATCTGAATATGATAGTAGATACTTTATTATTATTTGAAGTACATGTTTATGTTCTTGACTTTACATCCTCCACCGCTAAGCCTAACACTATAGTTACGAAAACAAGTATTTTATTATTGTCTGATGTACCTACTTACGTACTTTTTGACTTTGAAGTGACAAATTCTTTTATCTTTGCATCTTTTATCACTAGGTCTAACTTTACATGTTTGAAAATGAATAATGAATTAGAGGTTAGCATCCCTTCAGAAAGAACTCTTTGCACAAATCAAATGACTAAGGCTATGAAGTTAAAGATTGATGGTAAATACGACAGGCGGACTTACACCTTTTGGAGATGAAAATTTCGACGTTATTTTAGGCATGGATTGGTTGGAACTCAATCATGCGATCATTCATGTCATGAGAAAGAAGTGTTTTTTCATAGATCGAGAGAGGAAGAGTTCCATTTCTTTGAAGCAAAGTTCAAGTATCCATCTCGCCTTCTATCAACTTCACAAGCGGAGAAAATGCTGAGAAAAGAGTCGTGTCAGGGATTCTTAGTTAATATTATTGGTTCCGAACATACTGAAACAACTATTAAGGATATTAACATTGTGCAAAACTTTGCAGGTATATTTCCAGAAGATCTATCGGGCATTCTACAAGATAGACAAGTAAAATTTACAATGACTTGGTTCCGAGAGTGGCACCAATATCTAAGGCCCTGTACCAAATGACACTGAAAGAACTTCAAAAATTGAAGTTATAGTTGGAGGAGTTACTGGAAAGAGGTTTCATTCGACCGAGTATATCTCAATGGGGCGCTCCAACATTTTTTGTAAAAAAGAATGATGAAAGTACGAGAATGTGCATTGACTATCAAGAATTGAGCCATCTAACTATAAAAAAATATATACTCGTTGCCAAAAACAGAAGATTTATTTAACTAGATAAGGGGTGCGATAGTGTTTTCAATGATCTACTTAGGTCAGGGTACATCAGCTGAAGATCAAGGCAAGTGATATACCGAAAATGTCCTTAGGACTCGTTATGGACATCATGAATTCACTATCAAGCCTTTTAATTTGACCAATGCTCCAGTTGTATTTATGGATCTAATGACTCAAGTATTCCACAAGTACTTAGACCAGTTCGTCCTTATATTTATTGACGATATACTTGTGTATTCCAAAAATAAGAAGCAACATAAGGAACAACTCCGAGTAGTACTCAAAACTTTGAGGAAAGAAAAGTTATATGCCAAATTCAAGAAGTGTGAATTTTAGCTTGATTGAGTGAATTTTCTTGGTCATGTGATTATCGCTCAGGGTATTGAGGTAGATCCAGTTAAATTGAAAGCAGTAATAAATTGGCCTAGACTGACTAGTTTGGGTGAAGTTCACAGTTTCTTGGAATTGGCTGACTATTATAGAAGATTTATTGAGGGTTTCTAAAAAATAGTAGGCTGATGACTCAGTTGACTAGAAAGGGGTGACGTTTCAATGGACAGAAAAATGTCAAAAATATCGATCCATAAAGATATGATGGGGATATGATATTTTTTCACGTATGATTCAAATATTTTTATTCGGGATTGTACCATTATTTTTGTATCATATTAAGTATTTCCATGTACTCACAATTTTCCCTACTCATAGGTTAGAACGAATCGTTGGTTGACAGACAATAAGGTGCAGTTGTGGTGCTAGGATTTATAGAACTCAATAAAATAATCCGGTGTAACAAGACATTTTATTTTCAGCATTATCTTAGTTTATTTCATAAGGTCTTTTTTATTTAGAAATTTATGACAAGATTTATTGGGTTATAAATTTCAATATGTGTTAAGTTATATTAGTTAAATTATCATTTTACTATTTATCTAATAAATGTGATAGGCATGATTTGTAGTATTTTTTTTTTTTTGGAATCCATTTTATTTTGACTATGAGTTTCTTATATTAATTAATTTGTGCTCGTTAATTTCACGTGCATACACCATTGAAATAAATAAATTTGGTAACGATTTAAACTTTAAAATTTGGTTCGTTACAATTCGCACAAAAGTTTCCATCCGATAAATTAGAAATGTGAAATAGATTTAACACACTCAAATCTACCATTATTTGAGAATACAATTCTAGTTATTATACAAAGAGTACTGAAGTGCTCAAATTTTCAAATACAATCACCAGACAGAATTTCAGCACAGCGCAGCATCATCAGGAACTGACAATCCAAGCTTTTTCTGATACATCTAATTTGGGAAGAAACGGGATCATATCCATATATCACAAACTTGTATAGAGAGATTTTATCTATCTTTTACGTGAACACGCAAATAGCCAAGAATGAGTTGCCTAGCAACCACATAAAATGATTGCAGACGAAGAGAGGGTATATATGTTGTGCCAGCGGCACACACATAACCCTTCAGATTGCCTTCAAATCCACTTACTGTCCATGACAATGCCATGGCCAGCGTTCGCCATATTCGACGGGGGCTGAAATGAAGGGTGGAGATGATTAAATTGAAAGGAATGAAGACTGCCCATGGGAAATAGTTTACGGAAAACTTCTGAACCTGGATTTGTTGATCTGCTGTCCTTCGATGAAGTCGAGTTTCCTCCATTAGATTGAAGAACCTCGGAAATCTGGGATCCAGTGGGCTGTGGAAGTTGTGTTTCGTAAGTCTTGTTCATGTCAGTATTATCCTGAATGCCATCCTTCTTTGTGTTGAGGAATCGCCCACCGTTGCCTCTTGGACGGCGCATTGCGTGGAGATGACGGGACAGGTGCAGATATTGCTGGGGAATGGTAAAGTAAAGGGAAATGTTAGCAACCATTTGATAGTTGATATCGGCACTACATGACCAATACTGATAAACACAAAGGAGTCCTCTAAATGATGTTTGACAGGCAGTGCTCAATGACATGGTGGATTTCTTAATACTTTTCAGTGCATCCAGTATTTCCCCTACCAAACATTTGTATTAGAGAACTGTAAGGTGAAAAAGGATCTGCTAATAATATCAGGTCCCAAATTCTCATGATGCTAGTGAAGATCTTTATCGGACACGTCAACTAGGGTAGTGTGTCCATATCCGTTATGTGTTGAATATGTGTCGATACTGACACTACTCGAACACACTACCATAATAATTGTTTCTTTTTTTATTAAAAATATTATATATTTTTAACACAAAATTATCACTAAATAACAAATAGGTACTCATATTAAAAGATTTCAATAAGAAAAATTAATAACAAATATAAACTAAAATTATATTGTATAAATGAAAAATTTTAAAGAATTTAATCAATGTATCATGTCAGTACTTTTTGAAAAATCACATGTCAACATATCTGACACATATCGTATCAGAGACATGTATCCATGTTAGTGCATCATGGATTTTTATCAATTATCATAAACAGAAACTAACATGTTAACGAATTAATGGCTGCAATGATTTGTTTACCCTTATTTATAAATTGAAGAGCCAAAAAGCGGTTGATAGCATATAAGTGTCATAAGAACTTAGATTAAGGTGGTTGTACAACATGCTTATACAGTTTGGTGTACAGCCCCCTCACACACGAGGGGCCCACCTGGACCTCCTCGTGTGTGAGGGGCTGTACACCTATATGGCATGGTGTACAGCAAGCATCATCCTAAGAACTTTTATGTACCTTATGACCAAGATCGATAAACTCGAAGGAATCCAAGTACATGTTTGATAGGCCATAATTGATGACATGATGGTTATTAATGCTCTTCAGTGCATCGTATAAGAGAATTGTAAGGTAAAAAAGGATCTGCTAGTCCCAAATTCTCATGAAGAGATTGATGCTCTTTATCAATTATCGCACAAAACAGAAACTAACATTTTCAAGGATCAAATGGCTACAGTGATTTGTAGCTGATAGGAGAGAGAACGTTTAAAAGTGTCATAAGAACTTTTATGTACCTTACGAGGTTTGAGCACCTTATTCTCCATTTCTGCCTTGGCACGGGATTGTCTGCGCCTCATAATTCCACGGTACTGCTTGGCATTGACAAATATTGGCCCTTCATCTGTAGTCATATTCAATGGTAGTAGCATGACGCGGCCCTGAAATGGTCGACAGAGAATGACGTTTATTTAATCCCTGAGTATATATGTAGATATAATTCAAAATTCCATTCCAACCTCAGCTTGGGGTCCATAAGTTGAGTATACTCCATAACACTGCTCTGCAAGTGGATATTTTCCACAAATCTGTGGCAATTCAAAGAAAAAGAAAACAGAGAAGATTTCATTGATGTAAAATTCCGAAAATGGATACGAAATTCACAAGTAAAATTTTTACCAAGGGTTGACCAAATCCAAGCTCAAAATGGCCTTCATATTCCATCATAGCTCCTTGCATGGAAGTCACAGTCTGAAGTTGAGATTTTGCCCCATTTGCTGCAGATTTTAAATCATCTCAATGATAAATATTTAAGTAGTTAAGGCTTGGTTTAGTATTGCTAAAGATTCTATGGGAATCAAGTTAGCTGTGTTGAAGAAAGAGCTTGCTACAACAAGAATCATTCAAGTGTTTGGTAAGCTTTTGATTCAAAATTTTTGTATGTTTCAAAATTAGAGCATCAAAGCAATGCTAGGCAAAAGTTTTTATTACTGTTCACTTATATAAATACCGAAAATCGACATTGATTATAATGATCTTCTTATGTATTATTATCATTAGCCGTTTTGTATAATTTACTATTACTTCTATAATTATTTTAAAACGAAAAATTTAATATATAAAAGCAGACTGTACAAAGACAGCAGCATGTATGATCAATAACTTCATCAACCGAACTTAGGGTTCATGTTACCCCTTCAAGAAATTGTTGAATGTTAAGTCTTTGCATGCGTTTATTATATGTGTTCATGCCTATTAAGTTTAACGGCGAAGGTATCAGGTGAATATTCGTGGAATATGACGACCAATCCCAAGAGTACATCACAAAATGTGACTTTTATTAAAGCATCTTCTAGGTGGACATCATAAAGGATAAAACTACTGGATTCAAATGAAATTAAAGATGAGTTGCAACAGAAGCTGTCGAAGAGAATTATGAAGTACAATAGAACCTTGAAAAGATATCAAAATGCATAATGCATTGTCAGATCATATATAAACTCAGATTTGTGCCCAATCTTAGAAGAAAGGTCTTAAAAGATGAGGGATACTAATTTAAGAATGAAAGTCGTATTTCAAAGGTCATAAAGTCTCATTAGTGGTAATGAGAGAATCCAAGAGAAATGATTTATACTATTTGCAAGGGGAAGCACAAAAGGCCAATGATCCAAGTCTGCTCTCAGTAAATGAGGACAGATCCGATCTATGGAACGGAAGAATGAGGCACTTGGGAAACAAGGGGCAGAGATTTTTGTGGAGAGGGTGTTAGGTGATAGAGGCATTAAGATCATAAACAATAGAGATATAGTGTTTAATGAGATTAAAATGATATGCTTTAAAGCTAAAAATAACTTGGATACAACTGTAAAAAGAGATTCAGAAAAACCTCAAGTTAAGGGAGTTTCAACTCAGATGAAGCTACATGAGCCTAACCTGGAAATTACTGAACCAAATTTAGAAGAGAACAAACCCAAGAACCACTTGAAATTGTTGAAACCATAAATTCAACCAATGTTGAGCACTAAGTTGATAAATGAAATTATCAATTGGTCAAGGAGAGACAAAATGAGGCCGGTCAGACCAAAATTTTAGATGCCAGTCTATAAATCTAATTGAACATGCCTTAGTTTTAGGTGAAGCTATAGAGGAACCAACCATTAACCTATGAGGAATCCATAACTGGCCCCAAAGTCTGAAAAGTGGCTTCATGTCATGAGGGAAGAAATGAAGTCCTAATAAAAAACGAAACTTTGCAGATAGTTCATAAGCCTAAAAAACAAAGAATTGTGCAGTGTAAGTGGTTATATAAAGTGAAAGAAGATAGTAACACAAATGAAACACCTAGATAAAAATCTAGTTTAGTTGCTAGAGGGTTTGCACAAAGGGAAACCATAAACTATAATAAGATTTTCTCGCCAGTGATCAAATACAAGACCATGAGACTGATTTTAGCCTTAGTTGCTCTACATGATTACAAATTGGAAACAGGGGCATAGATTTAAACAGTTCACAAGTTAATGATTGATGTAGATTGAATTTACAAACACACGACAACAATAACCAAACGGATTGAATTCAGAAACAAAGTTTTATTATTTCGTGAACAATCAAGAAAACCCTAGGAGGCGTCTTGCAGCATCTTAAATATGAAAGAAAAGATAATCTACTGGGCCAACAGTCCCAAAATGGGCTGGGCTACAAAATGAAAATAACAAATGCTGGAAATAAATAACACAAAAACTTAAAATGCTTTTTTGACACACTAAACGACTTCAAATGCCCAAAAACCCTCGTACGTCACAGCAAAGCAGTGAGTTCAACCCGAAACGCTCGCTACCTTTCCGAAATGGGGTTATGGGCCCAAAACAGACACCAAACGCAAAAGTTACATCAATTTCTTTGAAAGCCGACCATCCAACCGTTCCATGTATGCCAATGCCTGTTCCTCCACATAAACCTCATCATTCTCCCCGGGGTCAATGGGATTCGCCCTCGAATCAGAACCGGTAGCACTATCTCCCACGTTGTCTCCATGGTATGGTAAAAGATGCTTTACATTAAACACATCAGAAGTCCGTATATGGGAAGGAAGTCGAAGGCGATAGGCGTTGGGGTTGATCTTCTCCACAATTTCCACTGGACCAATGGTATGAGGTGATAACTTCGAATGCTCATGAGATGGCACTCGATCCTTAGTCAGTACCGCCCAAACATAATCCCCAACGTCAAACTCAACAGGACGTCGATGCCGATCAGCCGCCTCTTTATACTTACGGTTGGACTCGAGCAGATTAGCTCGTGTTTCCTCGTGAATTTGTTGCAAACTACGAACAAAGTCAACAGCTGTCCCATGCAGCCGAGTCTTAGAGGGCAGAGTCAATAAATCAACAGGGCTGCGGGGCAGAATACTATACATAACCTGGAACGGACTGAAACCGGTGCTTCTATTTCTAGCATGATTATACGCAAACTCTGCCTGGCTAAGCTGCTGATCCCATGAGTGTAGATTATCCCCAACCAAGCACCGCAACAAGTCACCCAAAGAACGATTAACTACCTCTGTTTGCCCATCAGTTTGAGGGTGATAGGCACTACTAAAATTGAGCGACGTGTTAACTGACTTCCATAAACTCCGCCAAAAGTGACCGATGAACCTCGTGTCTCTGTCAGACACAATGGAAGTGGGCAACCCATGCAACCGATAAATCTCTCTGAAAAATAGCTGAGAAACCTTGACAGCATCAGTGGTGCGCTTGCAGGGAATGAAGTGCACCATTTTAGAAAAACGATCTACCACCACAAAGATGGAATCATTACCACGTTGTGTGCGCGGTAAACTCAAGACAATCCATGCTAATATTAGTCCACGGAGCTGAAGGCACTGGTAAGGGTCGATAAAAACCAGCGTTTGTGGCTTTCCCCTTTGCCACGTGGCACACTCTGCATCGTGAGACAAACTTCTTCACCTCACGACACATAGTAGGCCAGAAAAATGAAGCGCTAATCAAAGCCAAAGTACGATCTCGCCCAACATGACCTTCACCATGAAACTCCTCAATCAATTTCAGACGAAGACTGCAATCTGGTATACACAACTGAACACCTCTAAACACATACCCATCCTCTAACAGAAAAGAGGAATGGGGTCCCTACAGTAAACTGTGATAGATGGGGCCAAAATAAGGGTCATCAGCATAAAGAGAGACAAAGGTCTCAAACCCGGTGACCGCTACCTGTAGCTGCTCTAATAACCCATGTCGCCGACTGAGCGCATCTGCCACACGATTAAAAGAACTAGCCTGATGTTTAATGACAAAGTTGAACTGCTGCAAAAAGACAACCCATGATGCATGACGGGCAGATACAAACTCCTGACTTGAGAAATGCTTGAGGGCTTCATGATCGCTGTATAAGACAAATTCTCGCTGAAACAGATAATGTTGCCAATGGCGAATGGCCTGAACAACAGCATAAAGCTCTGCGTCGTAAGTGCTATACCTCCCACGAGCCCCTGCCAACTTCTGACTGAAATAAGCTACTGGTTTTCCTTCCTGACTGAGGACAGCTCCGATACCCAATTTAGAGGCATCACAATGTAATGCAAAAGGTTTTGTGAAATCAGGTAAGGCAAGTATTGGGGCTGAAATCAGACGCTCCTTAATGATCAAAAACGCTTTCTCAGCCTCGGGTGTCCACTGAAACCTACTCTCCTTCATGCAATCAGTAATGGGAGACATGATGGTGCTGAAGTGCTGAATAAATCGTCGATAAAACGACGCTAAATTGTGGAAACTCCGTACATCAGAAACTGACTGTGGACGCGGCCATTGCCGAATCGCATCAACCTTAGCTGCATCCACCGTTACCCCACCGGCTGACACAATATACCCCAAAAACAAAACACTATCAGTATAGAACACGCACTTCTTATTGGCTGCAAAGAACTTCTCCTTGCGTAAAACAGTAAGGACTTCCCTTAGATGCACACCATGAGACTCCTCCGACCCACTGTACACCAATATGTCATCGAAGTATACAACAACGCACTTACCAATAAACGGTCGAAGTGCTTGGTTCATCACCCGCATGAACGTGCTCGGTGCATTGGATAGTCCAAACGGCATAACTAGCCACTCAAATAATCCCTCCCATGTCTTAAATGCTGTCTTCCACTCATCACCAGAACGAACTCTTATCTGATGGTAACCACTTTTCAAGTCCAATTTGGTAAACACAGTTGCGCCGGCCAACTGATCAAGCAAGTCATCTAGCCTCGGTATCGGAAAGCGATAACGAACTGTTATTTTATTGATGGCCCGGATGTGTATAACTCCCATCTTTTTTTGGCACTAGGAGTGCGGAGACTGCACACGGGCTGAGGCTCTCTCTGATGTACCCCTTCTGCACCAATTCCTCTACTTGTCTCCTCAACTCCTCATGTTCCACTGGACTCATTCGATAATGTGGGCGATTAGGCAATGACGCGCCCGGTACCAAATCAATGTGATGTTGCATATCCCGCAAAGGCGGAAGACCCTGTGGAAGGTCATCCGGAAACACATCATGAAACTCAGACACCAAGGCGACAGCTTTGGGGTGAAGACCCGTCCCCTCGGCTGCCATAGGAACTGTCGACACTCCTGTCGCCTCAGTTCTCACTAACAACAGTACAACACCTTCTGCCAGCCTCTCACGCACAAACAAAGATCGGGAAAGGAGATTACTACTGTCCCCTGCCGAAGACAGACACTGCGTATCTTTGGAGGGCAGTAGTACAATCTTTTTACCCGAAAAGGTGAATGTATATGCATTTCGACGCCCTTCATGGCACACATCCCTATCAAACTGCCATGGACGACCCAACAACAAATGACACGCATCCATCGGCACCACATCACACCAAACACTATCACGATACACACTGCCAATAGAAAAAGATACCAACACACGGCTAGTAACACGAATTTCATTACCTCGTCTCAACCATGCTAGGCTATAGGGAGCAGGATGAGGTTCGGTGCTTAACTACAGCTTCTGCACGGCCGCTTCAGATATCACATTTTTGCAACTGTCCGAATCAATGATGAACCTACACACTTTTCCTCCAATGGTACACGTAGACAGAAAGATATTGTTTCGCTGCAGGTCCTCAAACGACCCCTTAGGCGTAAGGCACGCCTGTCGGACCACCAAAAAAGGCCCCGTGTCACCTGTATGCACAATTTCAGCCTCTTCGTCTTCATTTTCCACATGAACAGGATCGTTAACATCGGCCTGTGTTTTCCCTCCAATGAACAAACCTGGGCGTGGCTACCCATGAGATGGACAGTCCTTCCTCAAATGATCAAAACCACCACAACCAAAACACTGACTTCCACGTCCTCGTCCACCAGGAAGAGCCCAGCCACCCGGATTAGCGGTTGGAGGAACCACTGGCCGAGTGTTCCGATCAACGCCCCAACCCCCAGATGTAAAGGATTGGGACGGACCAGATGTGGGATTTGGGGCGAATTGTCGACCCCCACCAGATAGACCACCAGAAATGCCTACTACAGAACGACGTTGTTGTTGATTTTCAGCCTGAAGTGCTCGCTGGTGAGCCTCAGAAACAGATACCGGCGAGAACATATTTAGGACGTCTTGCAATGCCTACTACAGAACGACGTTGTTGTTGATTTTCAGCCTGAAGTGCTCGCTGGTGAGCCTCAGAAACAGATACCGGCGAGAACATATTTAGGACGTCTTGCAAATTCAATCGTGGTCCACCAATATAGCGCGCTACCAACTGGTCTTCTGATTCTCTCACATCATTTCGCGCTATCAGTTGGTAAAACTCTGTGGAATAAGCATCTACAGATCGATTGCCTTGTCTCAAATTTTGTAAGCGCTGATACAAAGTCCTGGAATAATTAAAGAGAAGAAATGCTGCCTTCAACTGTTTCTTCATTTTTTTCCACGACTGGATTTTCGCATTACCCTAACGGATCAGATTTTGCTTCAGTTGCTGCCACCACGCAGCAGCACGACCACGCAGATGGGTCGCCACCAAAGGTACCCTTTTATTGTCGGGCACTTTTTTGTAATCCAAGATCTCCTCTACTGCCGCCAACCAATCGAGGAATTCATCTGCCTCAATTCCACCGTGAAATTCAGGTATATCAACTTTGAATCCAGATTCCCATCGCTGAAACGCGTCCTGCTGTTGCACATGAGGCTGTTGAACACGATCGCCACGTGCCTCTAACAAGGTCTCCTCATCCGACCTCTCCCCTGATTCAGATCCACCTCCACCATCACTCACTGAGGCACGACGTGGAGGAGCAGGAGGTGTTCCGTTCTGCACAACCTCTGCCGCCCACGTCATGAATTGATCAAATCGAATTGTCAACGCCTCAACTTGATTACGCAGATCTGCAACTTCATCAATCTGGCCACCACGACCACCATGTCCTCTCCCACGCACCATGCTCTGATACCAAAATGATGTAGATTGAATCTACAAACAGACGACAATAATAACCAAACGGATCGAATTTAGAAACAAAGTTTTATTATTTCGTGAACAACCAAGAAAACCCTAGGAGGCGTCTTGCAGCGTCTTAAATATGAAAGAAAAGATAACCTACTAGGCCAGCAGTCCCACAATGGGCTGAGCTACAAAATGGAAATAACAAATACTGGAAATAAATAACACAAAAACTTAAAATGCTGTTTTGACACAATAAACGACTTCAAATGCCCAAAAACCCTCGTACGTCACGGCAAAGTGGTGAGTTCAATCCGAAACGCTCACTACCTTTCCGAAATGGGGTTATGGGCCCAAAACGGACACCAAACGCAAAAGTTACATCAATTTCTTTGAAAGCCGACCATCCAACCGTTCCATGTATGCCAATGCCTGTTCCTCTACATAAACCTCATCAATGGTGCAATAGATTTGACACTTACATGATCAAAATTAGCTTTAGGAGACAGAGACTTTGATGCTTCTTGTATCTTAAAATTCAAAACAAGCATTTGTTGCTTTATGTGGATGATATGTTTATTACTAGTGATCTCGTCTGTATTTGATATGAAGGACCTTGGGGAGGATAAGAAGATTTTGATGATGGTTATAAAGAGAGAGAAGTGAATGTAGAATCACAATAACGCAAGAAAGTTATCTTGAAAAAGCAATACCCAAATTTGGAATAAGAGGAGCAAACTCTGATGATATCCTTTGGCTGGTTATATGATATTATCCCTAGCTCAATCATCAAAAATAGATGAAGTTATTGTTGTAACATGAAGTTTCAACCTTTCGAAATTAAAACCTATTAATTCAGTTTTTCTTTTTAATTTTCAGGTTTAATTACAAAATATAAAACTCATAATATTAGATTAATTGTTAGGATGGAATTTGTCCTATAAAAGAGAATTGTTTCCATCGTGTTAAACCACAATTTGGGGGGAAAAAAACATTACATACAATTCGTAGTATATTCTTATACTTTTGGCAACTCGATAAAGGTTCGTTTACTTATCTTTTTATGGTCGTGCTCGTAGAAGAAGAATTGGTTGTGAACCACATGAGTTTTATCTTGAAGCGTCGTAGTGCTAAAAGTATCAGTATGAAAGGGAGGCAACACGACTTTAGGATAGAGTTATTGACGTGACTCCTTATGGCTTGCTTTTCTAACCCTCATCTTACGTTTGTACTACTGTTGAATTATATTACGAATGCTTATGTTTAAAATTATTATGTTAATCGATTTATCTACAAATAAATCACCCAATTTTTCCAACAATCTAAAATCGTGTTTGGATGATTTGTGTAGACGAATTGTATGTGTGATTAAAGTAAATCTAATTCCAAGCAAGCTATGTATATCTGATTTGTTCTTGTTTACCTAAGATATAAGTTGGACAAAGCATTGAATGAGGAAATACTAATATGATATTTTAAATATGTAGATGAAAAGAATTAATTTTCTCTCCTCTAAATGGGGAAGTGAGTTCCCGCATGCCTAACATTAGAAGGAAAACAATTTGTGATGAATTCAAAATCGAGAGACATTTGAATGGTTTATCTTTGTCATCGAGCATTCTTTTGTCCCAAAAGTGAACCATCATCTGTCCACTTCCATCTTGAAATTACGAACTTTTGAAAAATAGTGGTAACTGTTGTAACAGTTTTAAAAAATTTAATCCCTTCATTTATGAAAATTAATCTGAAATTAAATTGTTGAATGTGTATAGGCTTTAATTCTAATTTATATGGGATTTAACTATTTTCAGTTTTATTGGATTTTAATTTTGATGTTGCAAATTTGTAAATACAAGTTTGATTTCAAAATTTAATTTTGGAAAGTGAATGTTTTGACTGTGACAGATATTTAGATTAGTCTGACAATTACTAGCAATTGCAATTTTGTGTTAAGTGTGATAGTATAGTATTATGTTGGAACAAAAACAATCCTTCAACAACAGGCAGTGAAAGGATTTTTTTTATTTTTTTTTTAAAAGAAGAATTCAAGAATTGACATGTCCTACCAATTCAAACTAGAGTATTACAAGTATCCTCAGAATGAATTAGCTAAACTCATCATGAGAGTCGCCATACCCATAATTTCTGGAGTATTATAGGACTTACAAGATCGATTGAGATTGAACTTGGCAACTAGAAACCTAATTAGGGGAACCATATGCCTTTATGTGTGACTTCATATAATTCTTCAGAAATGCAAGCGGGGCAACTTGTATCCCTACAACACCTTTGATGATTTCAGGTGCCTTTGTTGGCTCATAGTATGTTCTAAGTTCTTCAAGATAAAATTAAGTGTAACTTAAAGGGCAGAAGTAGCCTAATTAGATGAGTTAGAAGCATCCGTTGTGGGACGTTAGTCTTGGTGCTTCTTCGATATTTTCTTTAGCCACAATTTTCTTTTTCCTGCTTTCTCTATGGTTTGAATTCTGTTAGTGTACAATCAGTTTCTTAGTTGCATCTTTGAAAATTTCTTGACGCAATCGTCAAGGTGACTTGTAATTAGGAGTGAAAATTTTTTGCGTCCTACAATTAATTATCTAGCTCATATACTAAATTGGTCTAAAGACTTTAATATGGCATTATTTCGACCCTTCTTTTGGCATTGTTTCTAATTTTTAATGTGGATAGTTATATGGTAGAAGTAAGACAAATTCTTGTCTAAATATACAGTGAGATATTATCATTGTATATCATAGCCAAAACTAGTATTTTGTCATGCATGTGAATTGGTTGGGTTAGATTACATGGGAATTCTATAATTTTATTTTGAAAAAATGATTAAAAGATTTAACCATCAATAATGTGCTTAATTAATACATGAGTTAAATGGAGGCATTTGCTCAAATGTATTACTAAAATTAATATTAAAAATTTCGTATGTTTATCTTATTAAACTTAGATATGTGATACTGATATTTTGGAAGTTTTAAAAGATTTTGCAAGTATGCAGGTGAAGATTAAAAGTTGTGCAAATTGATGATATCAAATTATTGTCCAAGAGGGATATGAAATAAATTATAGCCATAATGGACATAATAAATCAATGAGGGGATGAGTCTGAGCTCATAAGAGAGTTACCTCCCAGAGTAATCCAATATTTGTAATTGGAGATCCCATAAAGAAGGTTCAATGTGGTAGAAACAATTTGTACTACGTGACTTGTAATAGCACTATTTTATTTATACTCATCCTTATGGTGATATAGTGCTAATAAATGAAATGTTAGGAAGGGTTTAACCCCGAATGAGTACCGAGCTAAGAATTCTTACGAGGTGTGGATCACACGCTCCCTTGGAAGACTGACCTATGAAAGAGTTATCATGAGGCCATGGTTATGGAATTGGGCTATTTCCTAGACGCTCTTATTAGAATCAATATTATAACACATGGTCATTAAGAGCGCTACCCGCTATGAACTGAGCTTAAATCGATACGATATGTGAAACAATTGAAGTTTAGTCATAAGGACCTAGTTCAAGACTTAGTCCATTATGACTCTCTCGTATGGAAATTATTATCGCTAAGTAAGGTTCAAGTCCAAATGACACTTACACCAGTTACACAGTATAACGTTGTCAATATTATATATATTTATCTATTTTGAAATTTTAAAACTTGTGGGGGATTGTTGTAACATAAAATAAGTTTCAACCTTTTAAGATTATAACCTATTGATTTTCAGTTTTTCTTTAATTTTCAGGTCTAATTACAAAAATTTAAAACTCATAATATTAGATTAATTGTGGGGGTTAGAATTTGTCCCTATAAAAGAGAATTGTTTTCATTGTGTTAAACCACGACTTGGAAGAAAAACATTCTATACAATTCATACAATATTTTTATAATTTTGACAACTTAATAAATGTTCGTTTACTTATCTCCCTATAGTTATACACATAAAAAGAGAACCAATTGTGAGTCACATGAATTTTATCTTGAAGCCACGTAGTGCTGAATGTACCAACAAGAAGGGGAGGCAACACGATCCCTAAAGCTTGCATTTCTAACATTCTTCTTATGTTTGTATTATTGTTAAACTATATTATTTGTGCTTATGTTTAAAATTATTATATTAATTGATAATTTATCTACACACAAATCACCCATTTTTTCCAACAGTCTAGTTGATGAAAATTGCTACAGAACAATCTCAGCTGATGACACTAAAATGTTACCTGGTACTAAGTTTAAATCAATTTTAACTAGTTTGAATGTTGATACTAGTTAGTTCTTTCTTGCATGTGAGGAAGCAAGAGCAATGATGAGAAAAAAACAACCACCAAAAAGGTTAAATTGATAGAGGAATTTGACATTAGTTGGTAAGCCAAGGTGAAGAATGTTGAAAAGGTGGTCATTACTTAGTCCACTTGGTAGAGGATCACTGGTTGGTCCAAGTTATGTGGGATTGTACTTCGTCTCTAATCATAGAAAATGGATAGATCCAACAGCCACATTAATGGAAGAAAGATAAAGAGACCATATGGTTAGTCATTGTTCTTCTTGATCCTCCTGCTTCGTTTTGCTCTTATGAAGAAACAATCTCCCTCACTAACCTTCATCTTCTTCTAGTTTTTTGTTCGTTGGTCATTTTGACCTTGTGCCTTGTGGAAATCATCTGTTTCTTGGGGTACTATTGAACCTCTATAAGAAATTGTTGTGTGAACAATAACTCTAATTTCTAGAATTATATTTTTGGGCTTGATTGGATTTTCTAATGATCCAGTAAGACTTGTACTCTTCCCTTCAAGAATGTGTGGGTTGTATTTCATGTAAGTGTTATAATCTAAGTCCAATCGATTTTGAATGTAAACACTTTTAATATAATTAATTCACTTTTTTCTGTTGACAGTCCTATTATTTATTTAAATTACTATACTAATAACTTATAAAATCCGTAGATTCAACTTGTTAATTATAAGGAGTTGTAATATTGAAAAATAAATTACATATATGGAATCTTAAATTATCAGTGATCGTTAGTAATAACGAGATACAAATATCGTTATTATGATTAGAACATCACGTTTGACATTTCTCACTTGTAAAGTGAGTAGCTATCTCACGAGTTAAAATGTATTAACATTTAAATGAATACGTGAATGTTTTATTATAAGAACAAAAAATTGGAAATTCATTAGAGAGATTTCACATCTATAATTATCTTAGTGTTAGTTGTTAATCTCTAATGTTCAGTAGTGAAATTGGTCTTTTGACTTAGGTTATTATAGTGCTTTATATACCAACAGTCATACTTTTGTGGTATTGAAAGTTACTCTATCAAAAGTCACTAATACGGCATCGTCCGAGTATGTCAAGAATCATATGAAAGTTGTGAATGATTAATAGAGAATTCATAACTCTTAGATAGTAAGAGATTATAATTTACATTTCATCAGTTAAATTAATAACGAAATTCTTAGTTAAGGTGTGCTCATAAGTTGAAAAAAGTTTTTCACTTATATTAACTTAAGAGTAGAATGAAAGATATGATCGATAATCGAGATTGATATACTTTCATATCTCATAATTGATCGGATCCTATTGACAAGGGGATTTTAATTTTATGAAAACGAACAAGTTTGATTTTATTATACCACGTGACACTTTCAGTCACATGTATTACCTTGACATTTCCAAAATTCAATCTAGGAAGACAAATGTGAATTAATTAATCTAGGTGAATTAATGATAAATTAAAAGAACATTTTAATTTATCTTATTTCGATTAAATTAAAATAATAATTCACATCATTAGGTATCATGATCAACCTAATGGGTCACACACAATACAAAGAACTAGGAAAATGATATTATTAATTTATTACTCGACAAGTGTTTGACATTTGTAGAATTAATTAATTGGGTTGCATATTAATGGGCTTACCTTATGAGTCAAGTTTAATTAAGGGGAAATTACCTGGATCCCTTCTTTTCAAGATTACATTTGTAAAACAAGTGGGTGAAAGATTAAATTTCAATAGTCAAGTTATAAATACTAATTTTTAAATTAATTAATTACACCCACCCACTCTACTACACTTGAACACTTCTTTTACCCTATATCCCGATTCATTTTTGAAACCACACACACGCTTTCTCTTCCCCAAAAATTGATCAGCACTCTTTTACCTAAAAATCTCATTGGTGGCTTCGTCTCCACTCCCACCTTTAGATTCTGGCCACCTACCACTTCTCTCACCGAAGTTTCGCACAAATCTCTTCTTTGAAAGCTATGAGCTTAGATTTTGGAGAAATGTCAATGCAGTACATGGGTCACCAACCAGTCTGTGTGGAGAAGAAAATCGAACGTGAACATAGGGACCATATAGTGAAGAACAATCAGATCTAAGGCTTCTCTCTCATAATCTTCCTCATCTTTTCGAGAAATAACTGAAGAAAAATCTTGAAAATCTTTATTGAGAAATATTCAGTAATCAATTGGTTGGTGTTTTTTGACGATGTTGGTGGAAGTTATGGTAGTGATGATTGTTGTTACGGATTCGAGTTAAAGATGTTAGTAGTGGTGATGGTTATTATTTTTCCGAACAGATCTATTGTGGTGGTTGGAGATCTGGTTTTTTTCTGTTCGAGATCTGGTTGTGACTGTTTGTGACCTATTTTGTGTTGATTGTGGTAGGTTGTGACTTGAAATTGATTTGGTCACAGACAGTCATATTGAATACAAACTTGGTCACAGACCCCGTATCAATTTATCCCAGATCTTGTATTAATTTTTAACCTACACACACTATTTCTTCCCCCAAAAATTAGTTCGACACTCTCTTACCCAAAAATCAGATCTACGACTTCTTCCTCACCCGCCCTCTAGATTCCAACCACCTACCATTTCTCTCACCGGAGTTTCATGAGAGAAGTGTGGTGGTGCTGGTTGGTGTTTTTTGAAGAGTTGGTGGAAGTTATGGTAGTGATGATTGTTGAGGACTTTGAGGTGAATGTAGTATTTATGGTAATCAATTTGAGTTAAAGATGTTATTAGTGGTGGCTATTATTTTTTCGAATAGATCTGTTGTGGTGGTTGGAGATTTAGTTTTTTCTGTTCGAGTTCTGGTTGTGACTATTTTGACCAATTTTTTTAATAATTGTGACCGGTTGTGGCTTGAGATTGATCAGGTCATAGACAGTCACATTGAATACAAATTTGGTCGCAATTAATTACAACGAAGGTAAAGTTGGCCATGGTGATTCTCAGATAACATAAGTCGATGAATTGGTCACAAATATGGTCACAAATAAGGAGGTTGCAAATCTGATAACTATAATGCACCACTACGACCATCACAATTTTTGGAGATTTTTCTATTATCGGAGCCGGAACAATCGGTAGAATAGTCGCTGGAGCAGTTTGCTAGAGTGGAAATAAAATTAATGTATATTATATTATAGTTTAATATTTAATAAATATATTTACCACCTGATTTTTGAAATATTTCAATGAGTTTGTTAGTTATAAAATGTGTTTTTACAATGTTGTAGTTACGTAGTCTTTCCTTTAATTAATTAGATTAATTAAATATTAGGTTGGTGTGTTTAATAGATGGGTCAGGTTCACTTAAACTATTATTAATAAGTTGTTAGAGTTTGAGAAATCAAAATAGATATGCATTAATTTGTTAACATAAGAAGCAAAAGACTCTAATTCTCTTATTCTTGTTCTCTTGAGTGGATTATAGTTAAAGGCATGACAATTGAACAACTGTGGTGTGTAGGGATCGCGATTGCTCGTGTTCCAAGATTGCCAAATAAGTTCGTAGAATTTACTAAAGGTATAATTCTAATAGCAATTTCTATCTAAGTATAAAGTAGATTAACGGTAGGAATTGAAATTGTTTAAATTTTCGCTGTGTATAATTAAGCCCTTGTTTGAGCTCCATTTAAAAAAAGAGAGAGAGAGAGAGAGAATTTTTTAACAGTGTTTTGACCTCATTTCAACAACACATTTTTCAATAAAATTATATTATACGCAAATTCAATTTTTCTTATTTTTTAACCCCACATTTTCCGTCAATACACTATTCAAAAAATTCTTTTTTTTTTGACAAAAATGGGGCTCAAACAAGGGCTAAGTAAATTCCTAACATTCCACTAGTTATCGATCTGAGCCCTAAGAAAGCTACTGGAGTTCGGATTTGAAAGAAGCTAGACCTGTTCACTTGGAAGTGTCATGATTTCAAGATTTATTGATGATTCTTGTTCGTCATTTGAGTTTGTACTTTAAACACTACAAAATCTGAGTTAATAACCCAAATAGTTACTGAACTTTACAAAAAAATTTCAGGAGGCCATTAAACTTTAAAAATTACTCAAGTTATCACTGAACTTTGCAAATAGTTTTCATGGGGTCATTGAATTTTTCAAAAGGCTTCTACGAAATTAATGAACTTTAAAAATTATCTCATTTATCATTGAATTTTACAAAAACTTTCCCAGGGGTCACTGAGTTCGATGACCCTTGAGAAAGTTTTTCCAAAATTCAGTGATTCCGTAGAAATCTTTTGAAAAGTTCAGTGATAAATGGAGTGATTTTTGAAATTTAGTGACCCCGTGTAAATTTTTTGCAAAATTTAGGTGATTTTTAAAGTTTTGTGACATGGTGAAAACTTTTTGCACAGTTCAATGACAATTTGGATTATTAACCCACAAAATCTAATTAAGAAGTGGTTCAAGTTGAGCATTGACTGTTTACTAGGATTCTACTTTCAACTGTTTGCCTTAATAAAAGTCCCTATACTAGTCATGACAAATAGAAAAATCTTGCCAACATTGGTGAGTGAAAGCTAACATTGAGCAATTTGCTGGCTTTATGTATCTTCAATATATACAGAAGAAAGTTTACTAAGAAAGATGTTAGAGGCAGCGTGAAAGCTGTGAGAAAAAGAATAGAGAAAAGAAATGATATAAGAAAATAATAATGTAATAGCAAGAAAATAAATGTTGCAAGTTTGGCCAAGTCTTTTACATTAAACTGAGACCTGGATATTGACTTGCTCATTGCGGATTTGGAATATTAAGGGTTTCAATAGGAGATATTGAACGATTGGTTATCTAAGTTTTCGTTGTCATCAACTCGATTCACCCAATTTATGTGAGATGGTAAGAAACTTAAAGAGCAACATTAGGTCAGTTCAAAATCACCAAACACTCAAATTTGGGTTAGTCCAGTTAAAGTTATGATCAAATTAAGTCGAAACTAAATATACTATTCCAGAGAGATAATACTTGATTCAATACTTTATTACTTATCCATGTTTGCAGAACTTTAGGGAACAAATATCAAAGATTTTAGGAACTTCTACCAATTTACTGCTAGCTTAATGTATGTTCCACATGAAGCACATATTAAGCGTTTATTGGGTGATATCTTTTTAAGAAAGAATAATATTTTATGGGAGAATGTACCATTAAAAAGTATAGAAAAATTAACGGATTCTTAAGAATGTGTTGAAAATGATTTTATAAAAATAACTCCCAAACCAACCCTAAATGTGTTATCTTACCTGATCTCTTCAAATCCCTTCAATTTTCTCTTAACTTAATTGGTAATTATAGTGCCTTTCTAGTGACATTACTGATAAGTGTATTTTCTATAATTATTCGGCTTAAATTATAGCAATTTGATGTTCTTCTGACAAATTATGACCTTATTTTTGTTATGTTATGTTTGATAAGTAAAACTCAATGTTTGCGTGAAAAATTGGGAGAAAGAACGGAAAATTGAAGAAAAATGACGAAATCCAAACTATGTCGACTAAAGTGCAGCATTCCAATAGTTGTGTCAGATTGCAAGACAGTGATTTAAGAATGTCAAGGATCAATTGGAGGTGAAGAAATGCCAACAGGATGAAAAAATTATCGAAAATGATCAAAATACAAACTTAGGAAAGTTTAGGAACCAATATACAATTTGGTCCAAAAATGTCCATACCATGTTTACACATAGGCCTATAGGCCATGGGTAAAACTTACACCTTATTTGGATTGACTAAGGCTAAATTGAATGAATTATGTGTACACTTAAATTGAATCATGAGTACGCATGGTTCGTTCTCGAAGAAAAAAATTCTTTCCTTATTTTGATATGCAATGTTTGGACACTCTATATAAGACACAAATACGTCCAGAACATTTTCAACCACCCTAGACCTAAAATTCATATATTCTATATATCTTGGAGGCGAAGAATGAGGCCAATTCATCGATCAAAAGCGGATTTCCACAATATTATTGAAGATTTCTCTTTCCTTTCCAAGATTGCTTTCAAAAAAGTGGAGAAATCCACTTTCATCCATCCTTTCTTGATCTGAGTTATGTTATTCGATATTTCCTTGTTTAATTCAATATTTAGGATGATTAGCTAAGTTTTTCCAATTATATTGGATGATAGAGGAACCATGTTTTTATTTATTTGAATTTAAGACTTTAATTTAGGTATTTTTGTTATGATTGATTTTGCATTCTCATTGCACTATTTAATTGTTTGACAATTAATTAAATAGTTAATTACTTGTTGTAGTGTAGGAATACTCGTAATAAGTTTAGAATGCGGTAAAATTAACATATAAACAATATATATTATGAATAATATCTATGGCATGAACAATCATATAGATAATCTAAACTAAATGCATGAGTTTCATATGAATTCGAACTAGAAAAATGATCAGGTCATGTCAATTACAGGTTAGTGCATCTTGAAAAAGAGCATTTAACATATTATTGTTATCAATTGTCAAAAATGCATGAAATTAACTAGATTATTAATTGGTAAATGAAATAGATGGAAAAAGGAGGAATCATGAATCCAACAAAAACATTAAATTTGATAAAACCACAATTTACTTACTTTATTAGTACAGAATGCAAGTGGTATATATAACTACAAAATCACTCTTTTGTTGTCACTACTCACTTATTTAATATTAACTGTTGAACTACATTATAAATTTTATTCTTTGTAAGAACGATAAATTCGAAATTCTTTATTTCTATTACTTGTACAATAATCCCATACACTTGGCGGGTTTTGTCCGAACAATTGCAATTAGATAATAATTTTCTAAACCAAATTATAAAACTGGCTCATTCTAATTGCAAACCCCAATAAACCAAGATATAAATTAAAATGATATACTTTTACTTTAATTCCTAGATGTATAGACACATTTATAAATTCTGCATTTATTTATATATAGTACCCAATCATGCTTGCTGTCTGAATTGAAAGCACATATATGATTGAAAATTGACAT
>NC_036245.1:9834744-9836281 GCF_002742605.1 Olea europaea var. sylvestris | reverse complement strand
AAAATTTTGAAAAAGGTTGATTAAATATGTGATTAAAAAGTTGTGGGTCCGATGAAATGTATATTTAAAATTAATTGTTTATTTTTACTTGAATTAAAATTTTGATTTTGATTTTTACCAAACTCGGGCTATATTTCGCTGTTAACATTTCATTGTCAGTGTCGAATTTAAGGATACTCCAACGATAGTTCGAGTTAATAACGATATGTTTTATTATCTAAATGTTAAAATCAGGTACGATGAATTAGGATAAATAAAAGTGATTGGTTTACAGATCCAAGTTCATTTTGTGCCAGCTAATAATGTAATTAGCTAGAATACAAGTGTTACTTTACACGAATTGCTTTCATGGAAACTTGGGTTTTTTTTCGTCGATCGTTAATTTTGAGGTAGCCTTGCTTTTTCCCAATGTGACATTGATGAAGGACAAACTCTTGTCTTAAGAATTTCATACATATGTTAAAGTGAAACTAGGATAAGAGTGCTCACGAAAGTTTTGGCTTCTAGTGTTCAACCGTCATATGGCTATGTTGGAGCTTCATAGTTTAGCGACTAGAGTATGGACACAAGTTAAGGTTAAATATCCGAATTTCGATTGAACTTTCACAAATATATTTTATCCATTGATCTTTAAAATCTCTTCCAGTCATCATTGAACTTTTCCAAAAGTGTCTTAATAGCTATTGTACTATGGATGTGAATTGTCAATGAACTTATCAAAGGTTACCCTATTTATCATTTCGCCACTTTTTGCTTTAACATTAACGACTAAATGTTATTGCAGGTGAAATGGTGGAGGACATAGCTCACACCTTGTTTGATCTCAAGATTTTATATATTGGGTTGATGCATAGATTTTGGCTTGGCTCATTATTAGATGCAAGTATGAGTCATTTGTCCACGACATGATGATGGATCAACATTGGGCCACATAATATTGACACTGAGTCCATGAAATGTGTGGTTAGATTAATTATTAACTTTAATTTGAAATATTTATCAAACTTTTAATCTACACAAAACAAGAGCTTAACGAAATCTCACTTGACATCATTCCATGCAATGTGATGGTTAATCACATACTTGATATTATCATTGTAATATTGCTTTAGTTGTCCAAGAAAACACCCCCTAAATTTCATTCAACAGCATTGTGACCAATATCATCTATCATTTTAAGAAGATCCAACTTACAAAAATTGTATTAGCTATGTCAGATCTAAGCAATACGTGTCATGCGACTCATTCTCATTTCTTAAAGTCATAATTAAGATATTAATTAAGTGCAATATATAACAAGGTCCTTGAGTTTTTCTTTTGTCACATATTTGGTAGGTACATTGTTTGGATTGAATTGAACCCCATGATTGAGGAGGATGTCTTCATCACACTAGGGGCTCCAAGTAGCTGGAATCCCAAGTTTGAATAACTGGTGAGTATATGTCCCAATCTAATGAGACAATAAACATAATGTCAAAGTCTTCGTATACAAGGACTGGTAGGTAAGACATGAAGAGCACCACAAAAGTTTCCATGC
>NC_036245.1:9832889-9834644 GCF_002742605.1 Olea europaea var. sylvestris | reverse complement strand
ACAAGAACAAATTGAAATTTCAATCAACACCCTGATGGTCAGCAATGACCACTTATAGAAAATTAGGTTTAGGGTTTTGGCTATATCTTGTGCTGGTAATGATGTAATAACAAATCACCGTAAACCGTAAAAACCAACTATATATCTATATAGGATTCTATTACTCCTAATTAGTCCAACCACAATTAATTTAATTAATTGAATTTGACCCATATCAAAATGTCTAATGTAATAACTAGCTCCACCCAACTATTTAGCTTAGAACATATTCTTACACACAATAGTCGATGCATACTGCTCTAGGACAAATTGCTTACTCTAGTTACACGTTTAGCCGGAACAAATAAAGTTACATGTTAGAATTTGGGTATAATTTGAATTCTTTGTTTAGATATCCAAAAGTTGAATCACTTTTTTGTTTAGATATAAATTATAATAGGAGGTATAACTTCGAAAATTTCCATAAATGGAACCAATTCTGAATATGATCTACAATGATCTTAGCATACAATAGGTTGTTGAGTTTGCTCTTCTAAAACAATCTTTTGATTGTGTATGGAAGATTTTGTAATATTGTCTTGATTCGAAATTGCTTCCTGAACAAGATTTGGAGTAAGAATTTTTCCCTAGTCCCGATCATTGCCAATTACAACAAAAGAGATATGTCTTCAAAGACAAAATTTGTAGCCTTAAAATCTTATCTCCCCAACAAACTCTACATCTTCAAGGAATCAAACATTTTTCGTTTCAAAAATTGACATAATATTGGGATCTTTAAAATTTATAACCCCATAACAATTATTTTACTCGGAACTTTATTGAAAATTTAAGAGGCAGTCTTTAGTGCTTCAATCTACAGAAATTCTAGTGTAGTGTGAGACGATTCCATATTCTCCTAGGAATTTTAGCAAAAGGCCTTAGACATTGTTCTTCTGATCCGTCATATCTGCCATAGTATTTCACCACCACTGCCATTTATGACGTGTTTCATTCTTTTGCTGTGTTGAGTTTCAACTCCATTTTGATAAGCCTCGAGCATGTCCAGTGATTAGGATTTCTCTTGAATTAGATACATGTAGCCATAGTGAGAAAATTTCATCTACGAATATAATAAATTACTATTAATCATTCCAAGAAACCAAAGGAAATGATCTACATATATCCATTTGAGTTAGTTCTAAGACATCCAAAGTTTTATCTTCTTATGTTTGTTTGTTGTTCCTTAATATAATTAACATAAATACTTGAGTTTGAAAATTAAAGGAATCAAGAATTCATTCTGACACAAAATTTTTCATTTTCTTTTGAGCGAAGTGACATAATCGTTTATGTTATAACGAAGCGAAATTCCCATTGGTTAATTTATGATTAATACCACGTGAATTCACATGCAAGATTTCTTTATAAGAGGTAACTGTATTAAGTGGATATATGTTATTATAATCGAATAAAGAATTAGTACCTACAATATTTGAATTAAATAAGGACTGAACTAACTATTTTCAATTGAACAAAAATAACCGAATTTTTTCAATGTAGAAACAGGAACCAAATTTCGTCCAAAAAGACAGTACTGTATATGTCTCTTTCAAATTTAAGTATTAACAAGTCTTTAATAATAACAAAAAAGTTCTTATAGCCTCAACTGTAACTGATTAGCAATTGCCCCACATAGATGAATCTTTCAACATCAATTGACTTTAGGTTGTTTAGGCAACCTGCATGGACACGCTTATTTGAATAGTGAAACCGAAA
>NC_036245.1:9779914-9831104 GCF_002742605.1 Olea europaea var. sylvestris | reverse complement strand
GGATCATTGTTGACAGTAATAGAAGCACTGGCTCCTGCTGGACACATTCTCGTTAATTCAGCTGCATATTCCCTATCGAGCGATGCATCGATGAGGTTGAATTTTCCGTTTGAGTCGAGTTTGAAACGATCACTAAACGAGCTGCAATGTGCTGATCCAATTGTATGAGCTCCTGCAAAACCACAAATCATATTGTGTAACCATAGATAATTAGGAAAAATAGTCCCAGAGAGACTTCAAGAGTCGAGTTAATTGTTCTAATGATCACTGAACTTAAGTCCATATCTTTGATTGACCACCGAAATTTAAAATATCGAGTTATGGCCACTGAATTTTGAAAAATGTCGAGTTTTGATCACTGAACTTAGGTCCATCTCTTTAATTGGTCACTGAAGTTTAAAATGTCGAATTTTAGTTACTGAACTTAGGCCAATGTCTTTGATTGCTCACTGAACTTAGGTCAATGTCTTAAATTGCTTACTGAAATTTGAAATGTAGAGTTTTGACCACTGAAATGTACAATATTTTTCAAAATTCAGTAAATAATGTACAATATTTTTTAAAGTTCATTAAGTAATATACAACATTGTTCAAAATTCAGTGGTTAAAACTCGACATTTTAAATTTTAGTGAACAATAAAAGACATGGACCTAAGTTAAGTGAGCCAAACTCGACATTTTTCAAAATTCAATGGCCAAAACTCGACCTTTTAAATTTCAGTGGTCAATCAAAGACACGAACATATGTTCAGTGACCAAAACTCGACATTTTAAAGTTCAGTGCCAATTAAAGATATGACCATATGTTCAGTGATCATTGGAACAATTAAATCTCAAGAGTCGAACCGATCACTAAGTCACGAGTCATTGACAAGTATATTTATAAATATATCTATTTATTAGTGGGGTTCGTTTTTAAGTTAAGAGCGTACCTGATAGGGTAACGAGATCGTCCATGGATAGGCCCTTAGAAGAAAAAATGTTAGCCATTTGATTCAATGTGAAACTTGTGTCTATTATATTTGGTCTAACATTTGCAGCCAAGGATACCCTTCCATCTCTTCTCCCTGTTGGAATCTGAATATTTGGTCCCCCTGTCTGTTTCAGGAAACCCATTAATAAGTACCACTTTTAAATAATGAAGCACAATAATAATAAAATGTCACATGGTAGCACGTAAATGTAGGGTGATTTTGCACTTTACGAGTTCCACAGCGTCTCTAGCGGCCAATGCGAGAATATCAGCACAAGAAACTACTCCTGGACAAAAGATTTCAAGAACTCTTTTTGCTGAATCTATTACTGAAAATGCTCCAAGTGATTTGTTAGCTGGATCACTTCTTTCAGTATCATTTCCTTGTAACAATATAGATGCATCACAGCCCTGTTACATAATCCCCTAGTGTTAGAAGAAGTTATGGATGTTCTTAGCATCCTAAAAAACTAAAACTTTAGTTTAAGTTATATGTAGTTTAAGCGTTTAGATCAAGTGGTTCCACACTGTAGTCTCTATTTGGAAACGTTTTGAAAAACGAAATACTTCAAAAACTCCGGTAAAATGCATATATGTAATTTGTAAAAGAAACAAATTAACATAAATATACAGTAAATGAAAACAATACTAACCTCTACAAAACAGTCATGGAAAAACAGACGAAGAAGCTTTCCAGGGGTAGTTGGATCCATAGAAGAGGCAGATCTCACTGTATTTTTCACCATAATTTCAGCAGACGGGCAAGAAACCGCATAAAAGTCAAAGGAGAGACCGGAGGAAGATCGAATAAAGCAAACTACAAAGAACGTAACAAAAATAAGTAGCTTATAATTATAAAATTTTTTATTAATACAAATTTTTCTTTTCTCCATATTTTTAGAAAGAACGAGTCCTCCACTCAAACTTTCTTCAGTCGATCTCTAAAAATATATATTTAGAGAGAGAGAAAGAGTAGAGTTAAGGCCATGTGTGGTTATTTAAAGCTGCATTTATTTTGTTATGGAAATGAATTGTGACAGTAGGAGACGGCCAGAAGATACTGTTCTTGTATAAATTATATTTATTTGAAAATATTGGATTAGATCAAGATGAATTAGGAGGGGTGAGGTAGGTGGCAGTTGGATGTAAGATTACTACTCTACCTCTTTATCTCTGTGTCAGAAACCAACATAAATACGAGCCCAGAATGCTTGTTTGAACTTTGTGCATGCAGAAAATAATGTTCCAAGAAGATCCATGTGAATGTTGCACATAATTGTTTGATAAATTATTTGTGAAATAAGAGCATCTCTAATGAGCTATGAGTTGCACCAAAATGGATATATATATATAATAAATTTATTATATCATCTCAAAATGCTTACATGATCAGGAACAATTTGGATATTTTCTTAGAAGGCATGCTAGATATAATCCGCTTAACTTTTTATAATTTATCCTCATTAGATGATGTGTCCATTTAATTTTTATATAATTTGTCTTTACTCTTTCTTAACAACCTCTCTTTTGTACTAATGATCGACAAATAGTGCTGTTCACACCTTGATATTCTTTCCTTCCCCGTTTCGCTTATCACATGTACAATTCACATTATTACATTGGACATGATCTGACAAGAAAGTTTGCAAAGACAATGGACCGCTACAAAGGTGGATTAGCTAAGACAAGCCGGATGGAATAACGGGAATAAGAATATCGAAAATTGGATCATCTTTTCAATTGAAATCTCAATCAAAGACAAGTTCTGCCAAGGCTAGATCTGAAAGAGAGGATTCACTTTCCAAAATTTTAAGTAACATGACCTTCAAAAGCTAAAGTTGAATAATAATCTGTCCAATACCACTCAACCTCCTTACTAAACACGTGACGAATCTTCAAACGTCTGACTTCTTTTATTTATCAAACCTTTCTGCTCCTCATAACCTCTGTGCTTCCTTAAAAAATTTGTTGTGTTCTTCGCAATTGCAGTCGAACAAATATGGATTCCAGTCAAGCACAATGCAGCACAAACCAAAAAGGTAGCTTTCCGCTGCCTCCCATAAATAAGAATTGAGAAGACATCTTTGTTATTCTTGCCAACATGCCACGAAAATTCTAAAGATTATACCTTGCTTTTCACCGCCATTTATGGTTGTGTGACTTGTGTCTAGATATATGAAGGATAGAAATTCCACCGACAATTATGTAGTCTTAGGAGATGTCAGCTAGTACGATGTGATGGATGAGTGGGAGGGAGAGTAATTAGTGATTGATTGAATGGAGAGAATTAGAGGTGGGAGAGTTAGCAGGAGCAAATTTGCATGAATGCTATCGACAAAGAATATTGTTATATAACACTAGTTTCATGGCATTATGTGACATGTTTAATTAAAGATGAAATTATGTAATTTATTTACTTGTACATTTCGTTTAATGACATTTAGTGTTACCTAAACTAATGCTTTAATATCACTGATATTAAATATCATTACTCTACCTATGTGGATTTGAAAGTTTAGTCTTCGATTTTATATTTCGTTGACTAATCCTTCCTAATTCATATATTTGTAGAAAGTTCTTTTGCAATTCCTTACATAAGAATTCAAAAAATATTGAATCCTCATCGAAATGGTTTCTCTATAACGAGTCATCCTTAATATCAAATAAATCATTTTCGTCTTTGGTAAATTTATCGACATTCAATACTAGTGCAGCCACTGTGATGGCATTTTCAATGGAAACCTTTATTGACATGCTGAATATATATGTTGAGAGACAATTTAAACGGATAAGTTTATTTTCATTGGAGCAACAAAGTTTCCAGGTCAATTCTTGACACAACATGTTTATGAAAATTGGGGACATCCTTAGCTTTTGATGAAAAATAACTTGGCCTTATGCGTGTTATAGAGCGTAATGAAGATATTATATAAATAAATTTGTTGCCTTAGTAATATCTTGAGTTGTTAGATGACGAGGTTCAACAATACCTGTTGCTAAAATCCTACGCATACAAGTACTGATCCCACTTTTTCTCAATTAAGAAGCCGAGGCAGTGCCAACAAATTAGATCTGCCGGAGAACGTTCAAGTATGGCTGGATCTCTTGGGAGTGAAGTTGTGCTGTGTCCAAAAGAATAAGGCATTCCATGCCCAACTTTGTCCATACATTCCTATACTCAGCCACCCATGATTCTGATGACTTCAAATTGATATAGAGTTCTCTTGTGGGGACTTTTTCTTTCATCAGAATCTCATTCTGATGCCCTTTTTATCTACATTTGTTTATTTACATTCGTCTTCAACAAAAGCTCTAGTAAACAAGGTTATATGAAATGTATTTAGCTAAGCAACAAAAATGAGTTTCTTTCTTCACATCATCTCTTCTTAATAAATGAGAAGACATCAACATTATTTGACAGTTTGACACATTACACCTTAGCGTCTTTTCGTTTGCTAAGATCACGCATGTGGTGAGGTGTCAAAAATGTATTGATGGACAACTAAGAAAAACAGCAAGTCCGCGACCAGGGGTGGACCCATTAAGGGACCAGTGGGGGCAACCGCCCCCACTGGATTTACAGTCACCAACGGCCAGGGAGGAAGCTTGAAGGTGAATGCCCAGGAGGAAATTGGAGGATGAAGAAAAATTAGGCCTGATCCACTGTAATATGCTGGCCACTTGGTTTAAATGTATGGGTTATCTTCAAGAATTAGGCCTGATTTTTTTAATGTATAATGCCTGTTTAATTAGTTTTATTATAAACAATAAAATGAAGTAGCCCATACAAGTGTATGTGTGCATAAATATTTTAGCCCATAATTTTCGTCTCACCCCCGCCCCCACTCAACCGCAATCCTGGGTCCACCCCTGTCCGCGACAACATGTCACGTAACTAGCGAGAGAGTGGATTGAATCACCTTGGCATGACAACCCACAACCACAAGTGCATAGACACAAACCAACAATTGCAAATAAGAAAATGAAACTGGACTAAGTTACCTATGGGGGCATCGATCTTCTTAATGCTGAAACTCCTTATTACCATCTCTATAAAAAACTACTTTCTAGTAAAAAACAGAGAGTCCCGAAGGTGCATCATCTGGCACATTTTTAGTCATATATGTAGTGGATACCAGTTTGGTGTCAAATCATAATCCACAATCATTACCTTCTGCTCCTTGGCTTCTTTTAGATGACCCCGAAACCACACTTTGATCAACATCTTGTTGAATAATCTCCTCTTCTGCAAGAACGTTGCACTTTTTCCACTCATTCTTAACTTGATTAGTAGTTTCACCACCATCAAATTTAAATTTCTTTGTGGGGATTCAAGAACTTTGCTTTTTGAGTTTTTGCTTTTGGAGTGTCTAGATATATGAAGGATAGAAATTCCACCGACAATTATGTAGTCTTAGGAGATGTCAGCTAGTACGATGTGATGGATGAGAGGGAGAGAGAGTAATTACTGATTGATTGAATGGAGAGAATTGGAGGTGGGAGAGTTAGCAGGAGCAAAGTTGCATGAATGCTATCGGCAAAGAATAATGTTATATAACACTGTTTCATGGCATTATGTGATATGTTTAATTAAAGATGAAATTATGTAATTTATTTACTTGTACATTTCGTTTAATGACATTTAATGTCACCTAAACTAATGCTTTAATATCACTGATATTAAATATCATTACTCTGCCTATGTGGATTTGAAAGTTTAGTCTTCGATTTTATATTTCGTTGACTAATCCTTCCTAATTCATATATTTGTTGAAAGTTCTTTTGCAATTCCTTACATAAGAATTCAAAAAATATTGAATCCTCATCGAAATGGTTCCTCTATAACGAGTCATTCTTAATATCAAATAAATCATTTTCGTCTTTGGTAAATTTATCTACATTCAATACTAGTGCAGCCACTGTGATGGCATTTTCCATGGAAACCTTTATAGCACTCTTGCATCCCCTTGCATTGATTGACATGCTGAATATATATGTTGAGAGACAATTTAAACGGATAAGTTCATTTTCATTGGAGCAACAAAGTTTCCAGGTCAATTCTTGACACAACATGTTTATGAAAATTGTGGACATCCTTAGCTTTTGATGAAAAATAACTTGGCCTTATGTGTGTTATAGAGCGTACTGAAGATATTATAGAAATAAATTTGTTGCCTCAACAACATCTTGAGTTGTTAGATGACGAGGTTCAACAATACCTGTTGCTAAAATCCTACGCATACAAGTACCGATCCCACTTTTTCCCAATTAAGAAGCCGAGGCAGTGGCAACAAATTAGATCTGCCGGAGAATGTTCAAGTATGGCCGGATCTCTTGGGAGTGAAGTTGTGCTGTGTCCAAAATAATAAGGCATCCCATGCCCAACTTTGTCCATACATTCCTATACTCAGCCACCCATGAGTCTGATGGCTTCAAATTGATATAGAGTTCTCTTGTGGGGACTTTTTCTTTCATCAGAATCTCATTCTGATGCCCTTTTTATCTACATTTGTTTATTTACATTCCTCTTCAACAAAAGCTCTAGGAAACAAGGTTATATGAAACATGTATTTAGCTAAGCAACAAAAATGAGTTTCTATCTTGTAGCACTCCTAAATTTATTTGAATACAATATGAGATTTATTTCTAATGACTTGGACTAGTCATACACCACCCCATAGTACGAAGGTATGGGTTTGTATCCATAATACAATTTTAATAACTCATCACATCATCTCTTCTTAATAAATGAGAAGACATCATCATTATTTGACAGTTTTGACACATAACACCTTAGCGTCTTTTCATTTGCTAAGATCACGACATGTGTCGAGGTGTCAAAATGTATTCGTGGACAACTAAGAAAAACAGCAAGTCCACGGCAACATGTCACGTAACTAGCGAGAGAGTGGATTGAATCACCTTGGCATGACAACCCACAACCACAAGTGCATAGACACAAACCAACAATTGCAAATAAGAAAATGAAACTGGACAAGTTACCTATGGGGGCATCGATCTTCATAATGCTGAAACTCCTCATTACCATCATTATAAAAAACTACTTTCTAGTAAAAAACAGAGAGTCCCAAAGGTGCATCATCTGGCACATTTTTAGTCATATATGTAGTGGATACCAGTTTGGTGTCAAATCATAATCCACAATCATTACCTTCTGCTCCTTGGCTTCTTTTAGATGACCCTGAAACCACACTTTGATCAACATCTTGTTCAATAATCTCCTCTTCTGCAAGAACATTGAACTTTTTCCACTCATTCTTAACTTGATTAGTAGTTTCACCACCATCAAATTTAAATTTCTTTGTGGGGATTCAAGAACTTTGCTTTTTGAGTTTTTTGCTTTTGGTTTTGCTATTTTGGGAGGGAAAATATGTAGAGAATTGAAAACTTAATTCTATACCACAAAGAAAAATAAAATTGCACAAGGAAAATAGGCACACAAGAGCACGGCTCACTTTAATGTGAAACTACATTCTCGTCCAATAACTCATAATGATGAAAAGAAGTTTACAAGAAAAAAAAATCAGACTTCCTATTTCTTTTCTCTCTCTCTCTCAAGTATGAAATTCCTAAATCATCCTTAATAAAATTTTGGTCCAGAGCTCCGCCCTCTGAAGGGGAGCTTCCTGCATCCAGTTTTTCCTTCCTTTATGTTTTATTATTAGAGGATAGGAAAGGAGAAAAATAGAAACATATACAAGCGAATAGTTCACATTAGTTGTACCATGTGTCCTCCCTTTCTTTCTATGACGTTTTCTTATTTGTTCTTCATCGAGATTTTGGAGTAGTTGATTGTGTTCTACATTCATAACAGAAACATATACACGAGAATGGTTCACATTATTTGGACCATGCGTCCTCCCTTTCTTTCCTTGATGTTCTCCTATTTGTTCTTGTTCATGATTTTGGAGTAGTTGCTTACATTCATAATAGGACAACAACAAATAAGTGAAGTGTGGGAGAGAAAAAAGAACTATAGAAATGAAGAAAAGATCTGGGAATGGGGAAGGGGTGAGGATGCACTGGGATGACAACACGATTGTAATGACCTTGCACGCCTCCCATTCCCATCGGAATTTTTGGAATGCAAGACGACTTGTGTTTTCCTTTCTTGCCTTGATCTTTTGATAGGATGAGGGCATTTTGTCATTCCTAATATGCAAAGTAGTGTTGGGTCAGGATACGAAAGACAATATCGAGTTATTAACACAATAAATTTGATTTTTAATAAAATTAAAATGAATGCTCAAATAGCTTTTCGAAATAATAGGAACAATAATGCTAAATGTATATTCTTTAATTCACATTGTTTTTCGCATTCCCTTTATTTTCAAAAAATTGTGGGCGAGAGAAGTGAATTTTTTTAATTTTTTTTTTTTAAACTGTCTGTGTTGTGAAAAGAATTTTGAAATGATGTCTATTATGTCAAAAACTTGGCAATAATCATCCGAATATTTTACCGTCTTCCTTTTGTCAGCCCGCCTGTCACTGAAACCCCCAGTATTCCGCTCTCCCAATTCAAATTCGAACAGAAAACACAGTCGGTGCGTGTAAATGGGACATCGGAATCTTGAAAATCAACAACACCAGGCAGTGGATGGGCTCCTAAACCTCTTCTCGAAAGCCAATCGCGACCTTTCCATGGTGTACAACAAACTCCAAAAGGAGTTCCAGCAAGTTTACCCCGACCATGTATTTTCTCTATTTTTTCACTATTTTCTTGACTAAATTCTTTATTTACGCTTTTTATGTAGTGGGCATTCTAATTTCTTCTTGCTTTTGTTTTTCCTTTAACGAAATTCATTTTTTTGAATCTGAACCTGAAATTCTTGTTGGGGTGCGTATTTCCATCCTTTCATTCTGATTCTGTATGGTTTTTACAGGCTAATCCCATGAAGCTTGTGACACGGTTGAAGAAAATTGAAGAGGAAATGTCATCTTTAAAGAACCAGTGTCGCGAGCTACTCACAGCCAAACAGGTATGCGTGCGCGAACACTCACTTACACACACACGAATTGATTTAGATGAGCTGATTGCAGATAGAAATTATATACAGTTTTCTTTTATATTCTTTGTTGATCAAAGCTTGGTAATTTTTGTGTTTGAGACATTTTGGGGAATTATATTACTGGTATACCTTATTGATTCATATTCTTTTGTTTCCAGCAGTATTTCACCTTACCAATTAGGAATTAGTAATTTTGTTCATATATTTCCAAGTACAACTACTGAGGTTGAATGAATTAACATGTTTTTAAATATATTTGGTAGTTTGGATTCAAAATTATCTTTAAATTATTACACATGTAGGATTTAATTGATAAAGCCAGAACGATCTTAGAGGGGAACAGGTCAATGGTGCAGAGGTTGCAAGCATCCACGGGCATTCCTATCACCAGTGAGAGTGATGATCCTGCTTATGTGAGCTTCAATCAGGTAATGTGAGCTTTATATTATGTGATCAGTCTTGATTCACAAGTTAATAAAATGTCTTCCCACGGTTAACCATAGGTCTCCATACAATCAGTGTCATTAGGTCTGAAATTACTTACTGGGGTTTTAAGCTTTAGCTAGGCGTAACTTTGATCTCCATCCAACTGGAAATTCTTTCTAATACATTGTTCTTTTCATTTATACCCCTCGTGCTGTGGGGGTTTGTACTTTGTATAAGAGGCTTACTAGATAAGGGTTTGGGGGTGGTTCCAAAGTTGTATGCTTGCGAGTTCCTGAATGTTACAAGTATGCAGATTGTTGTCCAGATAAAAATCCATACTCCCCCTTAAAAGTTTATGTCAGACTTTTCTCCTTGTGATCTAAAAATGTCTACCTAGTTTAGGTCGTGTGATGTAATTGTTATCAAGGTTTGAACGGTTGCATTTTCCAAAGGTGCCCAAGACTTAAGCATCATTTGCCAGCAAGCAACCAAAATTTAAATGGCGAGGTTGGCTTGTATGGATACGTACCATAGCATAAAGCATTCTGCTTTGGTGCTTTCTATCAGGCTCGCTAAATTTTAACCTTCTTTGTCATTGTTGGTGATGATATTTATGAAGAACTTTGGTCTATTTTATAATCTTTTGACTTTATATGTACAGGTAATTGATGAATGGACAGCTCATGTCAGATCCAGAACTGGTAAGATGCTAGTCAAATTTGTTTTGAGATTGAGGGGTTGTTTGAGCCCCATTTTCTTCAAAAAGTGCATTTTCAAATAGTGTTATGATGGGAAATGTGTGGTTAAAAAATAAGGAAAAGTTTTAGGTTTATGTGTAATATTATTTTATTGAAAATGTGTGGTTGAAATGAGGTCAAATCACTGTTGAAGAATGTATTTTGATGAAAAAAATGGGACTTAAACAAGGGTTGATTTTTTTTCTTTTTTTACCTGCCACCAGAATGTAAATGTTTGTTACTTGTGTATACGTCTGCCAGGGTGATTGTTGCATTACATAAGTTAGGAAGGTTGTGAAAGTTATCGTGTTTCATAATGTTCTGAGAGAAACTTGTGTTAGTTCAATCTCCCTCTGTAGACATGTCTGATAAAAGAATAGGTAAAGCTTCTTCGATTAGCAACACTAGGGACACTTGTACACCAAGTTTTCACTGACCCCTTCTTCTCCATAACAACAATTTTGTCATGCATATCCTTGTTAGAGTTTCAGATTTTGCCAGAAAAACAGGTGCTATTAATATGATAATATTAACTCTTCAAAAAACTGTTATGCAGAGGACGAAATGGAAGTGTCACCCTCGGATAATATCAACCAGTTGTTATTCTCAGCAATCGTCCAAGGTGACTAAATCGTTGACTAGTTTTGTCTCTAACAACGATGATCATATAATCAGGAAATGTTCGAGAGATGATTCTCTTACATGTTTGTGTTAGTTAAATGTATCAAACTACTTTTGTTTGTTCTTTTTCTTACTGAGTTTTATTCCAAGCAAGCGTAATGCATATGTTCACTCATTTTCTTCAGTGAACTCTTAAATTCAGACCTTATGCTTTTTTTCTTTTCAAATCGAGGAATTTTTTGGGAAAGTTAAAGACGTGCCTCACACCTACCGCACCAGCTGATCTTCCCAGAATAGCAAACATGACCATCCACTCACATCTAGACATAGCAATCTCGAAGCTGCCAATACGTTAAGCGCCGGTACATTTTGCCAAGAATACATGAAGCATTGTGGTTAATTACGGTGTATACTTGCTCAGTGTTCAATGAGCCACAAAATGGAAATATAATTTGGTATAGCCTATGAACACTTCAGTGTTCTTGATGGAAAACAATGGTTAATTAGTGACATAATGAAATAATGGAACTGTGTCACGTTTATAAACACAAAACATAAAAGGCAAAAATCATTGTTATAGACTTGTATAAAGTAAATGTCAAAGAGGCGAGCTAAGCTGGCAAATTCCACCACATAATTGATTTTAGGGATTTACTACACAATCCCGGGTTTAAATCTAGATGGAGGTGGCGTGACCTCGGGCCCTGGATCTTGCAGCACATGGGGCCCGTGCATACATAATCAATGGCCGACGTGTTGCCAACACATTGGCCTGTCAACGGGGCTCATCAATGGCCCTGTTTGACTAGCAAATACCTTGATTTTCAATATGTAAACACAGAAATTCAGGTGTTCAATGAAGTAGCAATTTGCACAGTAGCCAGAAATATCATGCTACTATTTGGCAACTAGAGGGTACCTGGGCCATTTCGCACGGAAGCTAGTTCCTTTGCAGCTGGAACAGCATGCAAAACCCTAAAAACATCAAATGAATTCTCTTATTGCTGTGCATATAATCACCTTGAGATTTGGTTGTATGGTAATATTTAGATCCTTATGATTTGCTTGGTAAGTTGTATTATACAGTATTAGACAATACATTAAGAAAAAGAAGCTAAAACAAGTTCATCATATTGTCATGTTCAGTACTGCTCGCTAAACATACTTTCAATAATGTATTTACCTTTCCTGCACATATAACAAAAGCTGTGTTTCTTGAGGGGATATGACACAACATGTTATCGCGATTAATAAAAGAACCAGTTCCACTGCACCATCTTGAAGTAGACATAATGGAACACTCATCTAAGTATCCCTATCATAATAAATTTCCGTTGTCAAAAGTAAGTTATGTTTGTGAAAAGAGTAACACTGAAAATCAAGTTAGGCAAAAATCAAAATAATACTTTTAAGAACAGCCAAACATCATCTCTTTGGACAGCCTAACAACAATCTGGAAAACCCAAATGTTCAACTGTTCAAGACATGAGTTAATTATTGAATAAGCCTACTGCCTATGTCCAAAAAAGTCTGATACCAAACTAGTTCAAGACATGTCAATGACAGAAACATCAATGAGAGATTTGAAGTTGTTCACATGCTCACAATGTACTTAGCTAGTGTGTATATAAAAATGTTGATACAGCTCGTAAGACGCAACGATATTTGTATAGTATCTACAACAAGGCATTCCCGTAACCCAATCACTTTGCATTTCATCACACCTCAACACCCACTATAACAAAATCAATAACAAATATTCATAACGTATAATGAACTCTCACCCTAAAACTAAGATGGAATACCTTGCTTCTCTCTCACATACACACACAAAAACTCGCACGCACTAATTAGTTTGTTTCATTCCAGTGTTTACACTGGTTATTATTGCATATCACTAGTATTTCTTTGCTCGTAAAAGGAGATGAAACTTTAATTAAATAATTTAACTTACTAACGTATATAGAATGTGACACAATCTTGTCTTCGTACAAATTACAATGAAAAAATGTACTAATAATGATTAAGGTCAACTGTGATATAAATCTTTGATCACACTTCAAGCGTTGCTTGATGTTTGGCAACTCGAATTATCATCTCAATTACCTTACTAGCCAATATACTTTTCTCTCACGTCTTTCTTCGTTTATGGTTTGATATTCTGGTATCCCGAGGAACCACTCCATGCTAACGAAGGATATGTCATCCCCCAAGTGAATACTGAGAAAGGTACATTATTAATGTCGAAATCGAAAACCAAATATTTTCTCTTAAATAACATTTTTACGATGGTTAGGCTTAAAAAATAGTTGCCATTTCTTGGTAGCCGTCCAAAACTAACCTCATAACTTACGGCTAAAATTTTACCATTTCTTATCATCACTATTTTCTAATATTAACAACAATGAAAACCAAAAAATGCAGTTATATCCACAACCAAACACCCCCTAACACAAATAATTAGATCTTCTGTATACAGCCGTCAAAAACCTCAAGCAGAAACCTCCTATTATTGCCTGCCGATCGTAAATTCACTCATTCACATATTCCGACACACTCAAAAACACGCTGAGTGTGTGAAATTCTGCATAATTACAGTAATGGACAAGGGAAAAGCTATAATGGGCTCGGGCCGCAGATGGGCTGTGGAATTTACAGACAATTCCACCTCCAATTCTGCTCGCGACATCCCGGATCCCCCTGGCTTCACCCGTGCTTCTCACGACCCGGTAATTGCGTTTGTTTTTCATGGTTTTCTTTTAAAAATATTGAATTTTTGATTGAGGTGTTTATTAGACTTGATTGGTTCTTATATGTAGGATGATTCGGCTGTGAGTAAACAGAAGAAGGATGCTGAAGCAAATTGGAAAGCCCAGGTATTTTTCTCGTAATTTAGTTTGAGATATATATTTTTTCGAATTTATTAGAAGGATTTTGCAATGGAGTATACGTTATATATTTTGAATTTTGAATTGATTCTGATGAAAATTTGAAATCTTGATCTATTAAGAGGCTGAAGTATTATAGTGATCGAACTTGTATTTTACTAGTTGATTTTTATAGAAGTTTTGGTGGAACAAACTGAAGATCTAAAGTTTTGAATTATCAATGGATCATAGAGTAGATATTCATTTTTTTCTTGATTTTTGGGGCGGATTTTAATGTGCATATTTTTCTGGAACTCGTAATCTGCCTGTCACACTCTTTTATATGCTTTTAATGAGTTAATTATACCTGGTAAAAGAATTAAAATATTTTTTATTCAATTAGTTAATATTTATATTTTCGGTTGAATTATTACCCTAATTATAAAGTTATTCACTTTTCAATTTTCTCTTTATAATCTGAGTCAAAATAACAACCTCATGACAAGATGATCTCCATGCTTCTTGTGCTTATAAGTTCAATAAGAAGACACAATTGTTAAAGAATATTTTATGTTCTGAAGAATTCACGAGGAAAGCTCTTTTCCCCTTCTTATTGATAACTTCCGAGGGCATTGTAGTATCATTTGTCCAAGCTCAAGTGTTGTAGGAAGAGTTTAAATAATAGTAAGGTGCAGTTTCAGTTATTTTATAAGTGAATTTGAAGAAGAGAGTTTTTATTGTCTTGATTACGTTTTTTGTGGTTTTCTAGTGATGAGAAGGACCTGCTATTAGCTTCTGTACGGTTTCCTTTTAATTTTGTTTTATGAGGTGAAGGTTTTGCCAGCATCACATTAAATTCTTTATTAAGAACTAGAGATCATATTAAGTCCTTGCTACATTTGTATGTTCGAAGTTTGTCTTTGGACGTTTTGATCTCCATCTGGTTGCTAATATATTTATTTTACTTGAATAGAAAGCATGGGATGTTGCACAATCCCCTTTTAAGAACTTGTGTATGATGGGCTTCATGATGTGGATGTCTGGAAGCACAGTTCATCTCTTTAGCATTGGTATCACATTTTCAGCTCTTTGGCAACCCGTAAATGCTCTTCGAGGGGTTGACAAAGGTGATAGTTATTTTTACGCCTTTCTGTTTAGTTACAGACACCTTTTCAATTAGTGCTCATCTATTTTCACTTCACTTTGATAATTCTTGATCAATTATAGACTCATGTTGCGAGAAGATTTATTGGTTCAACTGAAAGTTGACTTCTACCTTGTCATAGAAAAACACGGCTTAAAAGTATAGCTCAAGTTCTTAAAAGTTGTATTTTTGAGTTTGGAGCTACTAGATCGATCGGGGTATGGAATTTCAAGTATATATTGCTTGTGGATTTTGTTACGTATGTCGCATTTCTATATCCATATACTAATAACACTTCAACCGTCATGGTGTGGTTTCTAATGTTTATGTTTCTATAGGGATTAAACTATGCTAACTATCATTACTTTGATTGACAGTTTTTGAGCCTTATAAGGACAATAGAGTGGATCTCCTAGCGCCTAAATTAGTATTTACTGCCCTTAATTTGGTTGGTTTAGGAATGGGCATCTGGAAGGTTGGTTCCTTTCTAACATTGTGCAAGTCATTGTGACGTTTAGCATAGAATTGCTCTAAAACTAACCGAATTATATCTGTTATTGGCAGCTTAATACGTTGGGTCTTCTTCCAACACATGTATCGGATTGGGTTTCATCCATTGCTCCTGCTCAGGTTCGATTTCTTATTTCATTTATTGCTGTAGATTTGATCTGTTATTAATTTTATTTTTTTATCTGTGGAGAACATAGGATTACTAAGCCAAAATTTTATGCGAACATATAAAATTTGGAGCAGTAATTATGAAATCAAATGTTAATACATCATAACCCTATGAGGGTGGAGAGTTAACAAATCTTTAAAAAGAATTGAGTGATAATATGATCACTAACTTAGCTCTTGTTTGGTAGTTGTTTAATTTATATACCCTTTTGGTCAAACCTAATATTTATGATCTAAACAATTTATAATCACCTACCAAACAAGCTTTTATGCTCCATTGCAAATAAATAAATAAATAAAATAAAATAAAATAAATTATATATATATTATTATTATTATTTTATTATTATTTTTTTTTTGGGGTTGTAATCTGACCACGAAGGTACCCATATGTCTTTTGTTTTCCAAGGAATCTGTCATCCATTTTGATTGAATTTTGGTAACCAAACTTTGTTCTTGAAATTATATGCAACTTGGGGGCTTCGGATGCTAGTGGACAACTGAGGCTTTTCTAAATTGTGAATGTTAGGTAACCCTAGGAAAGTTGAAGCTCTCTGGCTTCGCTTAATGTAGAGGGGACACCATTTTGACGAGGATTTAAAGTTTGTTTATGGCTTCTATAGTTAAAATTGTTGCAAATACGTCTGAGATAGCTCCGTATGCAGTAAGATCGAGTCTTAAGTTCTTGTAAAACCAACCAGCTTCTGAATGTTATTGCTGCCTCGTACCTCCCGTGGGAGAGATGTTGGATGTACAGGGGCAACAGTTCATGTAACAAAAAATGGCCACTTGTCAACTTGATTAATGACTAAAAGCAATCCTTGTTAATTTCTTCTATTTTTGATAATCGCTAGCACACCTTTAGCTTACGTTAGCGTACCTTTCAGCCTTAATAAATGTGTATCTTTTAATGGGTGCTCTTATTGGCTTTTGCTGTATCTATAAATGGTTTGGAAATGGATGAAATTGCATATTTGGGTATGGCTAGAAGCTTCAGAAAATTAAAAAAATTCATATTTCATAGAGGTAAAATTTGCAGCGGTGGACCCCAAATTACATTTTACACTTGGGTCTCCAACTTTTATCTTTGGCATTTGGATAGCCAATTTTTATTTTTGTAGTGATATGGTCATGTTGGATGGTTCAGCTTTGTAACTGAAACCCCTTTTCACTTAACTCGTTTCTTGTTTTCAGGAGGTTGAGTATTCTGGTGGAGGTATTCCTCTTCAATAAGTTCTTTCCAGAGAATTGAGTTTCGAGCAACCTACTCAGTGAAATGTGACTTTGAATTCGGATAAATGTTACTAACTTGTTCCTTGTTATTTTTTTCATTTAACAAAGTTGCGCATTTCTTCTGGCCAATGCTAGATGCTATTAAGTGGCCAAAATGTGTATGATCATGTACGATTTCCAGTTTTAAATGAGGGGTACGAAATTGTAAGTTTATGATGATTGCACGAATATTATGAGTATGTAGCCTAATTTATGGTAGTGATGGCAATTTACCCGCCCCGAACCCGCCCGTGATTTTTTTTTTTTTTTTTAATACTTGGAAATATGAAGATAGAAAATTTCTAATTATTTGTTCATCCAACCCTTAATTTATCATAACTTTGTTACTAATTAGCTAATTGTTTGTTAATTATTTGTTTACATACTTAATTATAATTATTATAACATATTTAGAGTTCATCTATGAAACATATTTTAAAATCATTTTTATTTAAATTTATTTTCTATCACAATTTTTTTAATAACATAATTTACATGTAGACCTATAATTTTTTCATACTTTTTATCCACACATTCTCTAAAAATCATTTTACACTATAAATATTTTTATCTCAAAACAAAAACTTAAATTTACATAAAGTAAGGGTATTCTTTATTAAAAATTTAACTTGAATGTTATCCGTATTTTATTGAACTCGGAATATAAAAATAAAAAAATAAACGGGGCAAGAAAACTACGAACGGGGTATGGGGTGGGAGAGGCGGGGCGACGTCCTGCCCTGAACTCGTCCCGTTGCCATCACTAATTTATGGGGCTTCCCAACTTGTTTTTGACAAAGTTGCCTTGCTGCTTGTGGAAACGGCTGACACAATTGACTGGAACATGTGTAACTCCCGATATCCCTCTCTCTATCTTTCTCTCACTTTTTTTTTTATAATAAAATAAAAATAGACTTGAGGTGTTAAAAAAATAATAAATAACAAATAAATAAAAAAAATAATAAATCATCTTCTTTTTCTAAATTAAGTGAAAATTCTCTTTTATTCAAAATTTGAAATTTGATCGATAAGTCCATAATGATAAACCAATAATTCAAGTGAATATTTTCATATTGAATAAAATTTTAAAGTTCTACGATTTTAAACCATCAATTCAAATTTAATATAAATTGTCAAATATTCGAACACAAGAAAAATTATTAAATACTGTGCACAAAACTTAACATAAAGATGTTCTTTGACAAGATAAAGGAAATTTACAAATTATCATCTCTAGAAATTTTACTTGGCAACCCTATAAGTATCAATCAATCAATCTGTCACACGTCAACACGACCCGTTCTCATTTGAAAAGTTTTGTAAGAGTAAGTATTTTAAAAGCACTCAATAAGAAATACGTGCATGTTCTTGTCAACATGATATAAATATAAAACGGCATAATGTATCGACTTTTCTTAGATTTAAAACAATCTTGTCGCAATATCCAATAGTTTAAGGATTTTTTTTTTTAAGAATTTCTATATCCCATAGAATTTACATATTTGACAAAACAGTCCGTCCTGTAGGATTTAACATAAAAATCGACTATAAGGCCTAAAAGTATTTCATGCCAAACTTTATATAAACATCAAGAAATAATAATTTACTACTTTACATTATGCATTCTTACCTCAATTGATATAAAAAATTCTAAAATTATTCCTTGAGACGATTAAAATTGGGCAGAATATTTGTAAGAGAATGAAAATCCAATTTGTGATATTTTTGAATGTTGCTAATAAAATAATACTCCTTTTTAATGTGTGTATTAACATGTAAAATGTATGAGTAAAGAAAAAAAAGAAACTTCTTACAAGTGTTATATATATATAAGCTTGGCTTACAGGGGCCTGCCAAATGTGAGAGAACGTGGGGGCAAGCCCAACCTTTTTTTTAACGACCATGCTACACTAGTGCAGCCCCTCTCACATTTTGGGGTGAGGTTGGGGTGTTTGGAGGGTATTTTTTAATCATGGGGCCCGTCAAGGTGAGAGAAAATGGGAAAGGAGTTCCTTTACCAGGCCTTTTACAAATCTGATAGAGGAGTATTTTCCTTTTTTTTTTAAGTGGAAATTACACCATTCCATACTTTATAAATTCACAATTCTAAAATCATATGAGTAGTTTAACATTTCAAAAATCAGATACTTTATTTTAATTAAAATTTTTTTAAAATAAATATTTTACTAAATATATTATATACTCCAATAATCAAAACCCTAATTAAATTTCCACATTCTCTCTCTCTCTCTTCTCCGTCGTCTCTCTCTCTCTCTCTCTCTCTCTCTCTCTCTCTATTCCCCGACGGTAAACGAAGACGTCGAAGTAGAGGTGCCTATATCGCCGGTCGATAGTGAGTTGCCCATTGCTTGTATCGCCGGTCGAAAGGTACTTTGCGGCTATAGCTACTTCGTCCTTGCATCGATTTTGCCATGGTGGCGATGCTATGGTGGTAGAGGCGTTTCACGCAGTGAAGGGGATTACGGTTGTTGGCGATGGTGGTGGATCTAATGGGGATGGTGGAACTGGTGGTGGAAGTGAGTTTTGTGGTGGTGTTTGTATTGCGCAGGTGTGGTGCCGTGGGTTGTGGAAGAGGTGGTGGTGCGTGGTTGCAATGATGTGTAGGGACGGTGGTTGGGCATGCTGTTGTGTAAGGGTACGGTGGTATTGGCGGCATGGTGGTTGCTCTAGCAGTGTGCGGTGCTGTCGACTGGCTGTTTTGAGATGGTGGGTTGATCTATGGTGGCAGATTTGATGGTTTGATGGTGTTTTGGCGGAACTGGTGTTTTGGTGGTGGTTAGCGGTGGTTGTGATAGTGGGTGGGGGCGATGGTGAGATGTTGGTGGCTGTGATCTATTGAGGTGGATATGTTGATTCGTTTGACGGTGGTGTTGTTGACGGGTGGTGGCGGCGGCGGCGGTTTTGCCTTGGTGGTGGCGGTTCTGCCTTGATGGTGGCGGTGGTCGTCGCAAATGTTAATGGTGGTCACAGATTATTTGATTGAATGTGACCAGCGAAATAGTTAATCTGTGATTAATAAATAATATGTGACCAATGAAAAAAAATTGTGACCAAAAAATATTGTGTGATCTAAAAAATTAATAATTTGTGATTGTCTTTTAAGTTGTGACTTATAATATTTGTGATCTGTGACTTATAAATTTTTGATTCGTGACCCATAAAATTTTTGATTTGTGATCGAAAAATAAGTTGTGACCAATAATTTGATAAGTTGTGATTAAAAATTAATCGTGACTCGTAAATTTTTTGATTTGTAACCGATGAACGAGATGTGACCTACAAAATTTTTGAATTGTGATCGTAAAAGAATTTGTGACAAAATTTCTTATTCGTGACCAAAAAATAATAAGTGACTAATTAAATTGTTAATTTGCAATCAAATTAGATGTGACCAATAACAATTTTGATTTCGTGACCTATAAAATTTTTGATTCGTGATAAAAAATAATGTGACCTATAAAATTTGTGTTTGTGACTTATAATTTATTGAGTTGTGATCGAAAAATTAATCTGTGACCTATAAATTTTTTGATTCGTGATCGAAAAATAATATGTAACCTATAAAATTTGTGTTTGTGACTTATAATTTGTTGAGTTGTGACCGAAAAATTAATCCGTGACCTATAAAATTTTTGATTCGTGATCGAAAAATAATATGTGACCTATAAAATTTTTAATTTGTGTTCCAAAAATAAGTTGTGACCAATAATATGATAAGTTGTGACTGAAAATTAATCCGTGACTAATTATTTTTGGATTTGTGATCAATAAACAAACTGTGACTTACAAAATTTTTGAAATGTGATCGTAAAAAAATTTGTGACATAAAATTTTTAATTTGTGACCAAAAAATAATAAGTAACTAATTATATTGTTAATTTGTGACCAAATTGTATGGGTCTGTGACCTAAATATATTTAATTAATAAAATAATTAATTAACTAATTAAATTATAAATAATTTTTAATAAAAATCCGATTTTAAAAATTTGAAACTTTTTTTCTTGTTTTTGAAATTTGCCATAATTAATTTTTTAGTTATGAAATTTTTCCTTTTTTTAATTGATGTGGGGCCCGACCCTGTACAGTGAGGGGTCTGTGCATCCCTTGTAAACCGACTTCTATAGAACAACTTCCATTTGCATGCTTATCAAAACAATTATCAATACATTAGGTTGAAAATTGAGTAAGTTAATTAATTTATTATTTATTCCAATCAATCATGTACGGTTCAGGGTGAAATTTCAGAAGGCTGATTAAATGAATTGATTATGTGGATTAATGAATAATTTATGTTTTCAATTTCACTTTATTATTTATTCCAATCAATCATGTACGGTTCAGGGTGAAATTTCAGAAGGCTGATTAAATGAATTGATTATGTGGATTAATGAATAATTTATGTTTTCAATTTCACTTTATTATTTATTCCATTTAATCTTTTTATATTAATAAAATATAGGTTTTGGAATACTATTCTTTTTATCAAAAAAACTCATATAAAATTAGTCCAAAATTATTTCTTCTTGTGCTAATTTATGTTATTTAACATGAGTTACAAAATGAGTATAATATCGATATATTTTTATCAATTTCAAAAATACTTAAATATTTGACTCACATTATTGAAGATAAATTCTAAAAGTACACGTAAGCAAAATAAATTATTTATACGAATAAGTGAGTCACGTTTATTATTTCAACTTTTGGACTTTAGTGAGATGCCATGATTCCTTCAATCTTTGGATGTAATCCTAGTTCGAACCTCCTAACTTTCTTTGGCTCGATGTCCACAAGGTGTGTAGCATATTTAGAAAGTTGTTCATACTTTCTTTCATATTCATCAAACAACATATTTTCTTATTTCAGTTGTAGGAACTTTACCTCTCTTCAATCCCTTTGTGATTAGAGAAAGCATCTTGTTATTACTTCTCATTTGAACTGTGCCCAAGTCATAGCACGTTGTTGTGCTTCCATTCTAGTGCACGAAATAGAATCCCACCAGTAGTTTGCTGGTCCAACTAGCATAAATTCGGCACATGATACCTTCTGCGCATTAGTGCATACTATGTGTTTGTAGATTCGTTCCGAACCCTCTTAATCATTGTTTGGTAGCTAAAGGGTCTGCCTTATCCTCAAAATAAGGAGGCTTGCAATGACGAAACTACTCCACAATTGAACTTATGTTGTTGGTATTTGCCAGTCCATTCGGAGAAGGTGTTGGTACGGTATTTGATTCCTACGAAGGTCATGCATCGCCCCCATCAGATTTCTAAACATAGCTTCTTGATCTTGTTGTCCTGCCATTTCATTTACATCAACAAAATAAATTGACTTAGAAATGTTGGACAGCAAAATAGTTCAATATGTTCAAAGGAAATTAAAAATTTTCATTAATAGTACTCTTTGAAATTAAGATATACAATAGTCCGATAAATTTTAATTTCCAATAACATAAAGGAAAATATATCACAGTACAATGGAAATGGAATTTAAATTTCTAATCCTTATGAATTTGAAAATCTTCTTCGATGGAGTTTCATCTTCGGAGGAGTTTTCTGCCTCAGACCTAGACTCTATGTCCATCTCAACCAGTAGCTGAGGTTCATGCACAATCATTCTCTAATTTCAATCCAAAGTCATCTTTGTGTTCCCATTTGAGATCTTCCTCTGAGTCCAATTCAAACTAATGTATTGGCTCGGGCTTAGACTCAGGCTCAACCTCATCATTGAGCTTATTTACTATCTCCGGTTGAGATTCTAAACTCTCACTCCACTTGTCTAAAAAGGTCTGACAATATATACTAAACTCAATTGTATTTGAGTGCTTTAGAGAATTACCTTCTAGCATCTTATCCGTAAGTATAACTCCCATGTTTCCCTATTGAGGTGAAAGTGAGTGTATGATATTATTCACAGTCTCAATATACGTTATCTCTAGTCCTGCGTCCACAACTGCCATACATTTTTCGTTCAAGTCTTGCACTTGTTGGATAAGCGAAGGAGTCGGGACAGTCAAGTAATTCTTAAAAGACTGAATGATGGACCTATGGTTCAATACTGCTCTACAAGCTACGGTCTTTGTAGCAGTCTGATAGGTTCTAGCCATAAGTGTCCAATTACGTTATATTTTGTTAATGATATCAAATTATACATTATGCTCTTGAGGTTTTAAAATAATGTCTAACCATCATACATTCATGCATATTACAACAAAATAATAACATGCATTATGTATTTCATTCTAAATTTTTTAATAATTTCATAAAATGGAACGTAATATTTTATTTCGTACCATGGGTTCGTCGGACGGTAGTTGATTGACGAGTGCTAAATTGTAATACCTCGAGTAATTAAAATAAGTCAGATCAAATCTTAATCAAACATGTCATGCTATATTAAAAAAAAAAAAAAAGAAGTAAAAACAAAGTGGTAGGCAGTGAAGTGATAAACATTTCCCAATTTGTGTATAATAATTCAATTCAATCCATAAACACACACAACACACAGAATACACGCAGGGAGGCCGAGAACAGGGAGAAAAAGGAAGAGAAAAGAGAAAGGAAAAAGAAGGGGGGCGGGGGGAAAGAGAAGAGGAAAAAAAAAAAATTAGAAAAAATTCGTCAAGTTGTTCGAAAATAAGTGATTTATACTATTAAGCTCATCCTTAATTTCGAAAGGTAAGTAAAAAGTTACTTATTGTTAAGTTATGTTTAATTTTATAGTTGTTAGATTAAATTCAATTTTATTGGTATAATAAGCTATGAAATTGAGTTTAATAAAAGAAACACAAGTTTTAGTAATTAAAGAGATTTTAGAAATCGCTTAAACGTGAAATGATTAAGTTTGAGTATTGCCTATTTAATTATTGAAATTACTTAAAATAGTTAATTTAAAAATTATATCATATTTCAGGCGGTGATACGGATATCGGGACAACTTACCAACCGAGTTGATTTTGCAAACATAGTTCTGTGAGTGAAAAAACTTAAATAATTTCAAAGTATTTATAAATTAACTATATTAGTAAAGTATGTGCAATTACGTGTTCGATTTTATGATTATTACGGAAATATCTTTTATTATGATACATGTGAAATTTCAAAAATTATTTATATTACATTTGTGACTTGGTATGTGAGACATGTGATGTTGAGATCGGCCAGGAAAGTAGCCATGATTATATATTTTTTCTAGTTTACTGAGGGGCATTGGCCGTATTCTATACTATATTGAGGGATTTTGACTGGGACTGAAGGGGTTTTGACCTTGTACATATAATTTATTGAGGGGTCATTGCCGTGTTTTAAGAATTGATTATAAGAGGTCTTTGAGACCGGCTTTTGTTCACTAAGGGGGCTTGATGCCCATGTCGGAAGTGCTTAGCCCAAGAGGCAGTCTACGTGCGTATGACTAGCTTATAGATTTTAGTCAGAGGGTACATTTTTGGTGAATTTTTCAGTATATTTGATGTGATGAGATTATAATATGATTACCAGCTTATATTCATATAATCACTTGAGATGATATTTTACAATGTTATGTGAATGTCTTACTTTTTGGCTATAATTATATGATGTTGTCTTGTGAATTATTAAATGATATAGACTTGATTTTGATAAAAATGTATAAATTAAAAAGTATATTTATTTTGAACTTCTCCACTTATTGAGCTATCAACCTATATATTTTTTTACATTTTTCTTATCAAGCAATAGTTGAGTATTTGTGTATCTTATTTCTATTGTGTTGTGTTATAGTTTGGGAATTATATATAGTGGATTACAGGTTAGTTAGTCATATTTACAGGGGAGATAATGCTGAAATTCTATTAAAAATAAATTATAAAAAGTTGGATATTATAGTTGCAGTAGCCTTGATGGTGGGTTCAACTTTTAGTTGGTATCCATCTTCGATGCATGCCACATTTCGAATCTAGTAATGTTACACGGGATAGGGTGTGTCATAAATGCCATGAATCTTATTTTTATTGTAATTTAAGAATTATAAAATTTCATGATCGTAAATAAAATGTTTACAACAATATATACCCTTTTTTGGGTAAAAGTAAACTTAAATTTTTTTTTTTTTAATTAGCTAAACACATCATACTTCCCATCTATTTTTAAACAATAACTACGCTAAAAGGGCAAAAAAATAAAAAAATAAAAAAATAGACTTGTCAAATTAAGAAACCATATGAAAGTAATTAAGTATATTGTCAAAGTATGTGCAATTATGTGTTCAAGTTATATGATTATTAAGGAAATCTCTTTTATTATGATATATGTGGAATATCAAAGATTATTTATGACATATTTTTGACTTGGTATGTATGATATGTGATATTGAGATTTGTTTGGCATATGAGATATGACATTGAGATCGGCCAGAAAAGAACCCATGATTATATACTTCTTCTAGTTCACAGAGGGGCCTTGGCCGTGTTCTATCCTACACGGAGGGTCTTGACCGGACATTGGTCTTGATCGTGTACATATAGTTCATAGAGGAGCCTTGGCCGTGTTCTAGAATTGATTATGAGATGTCTTTGAGACCGGCTTTCGTTCACAGAGGGGCCCAAAGGCCCGTGGCGAAAGTTCTTTGCCCGAGAGGCGGATTACATATTTCAGTTAGAGGGTACATTTTTGGTGGATTTTTCAACACATTTGATGTAATGAGATTATAGCATGGTTATCAGCTGATGTTATATCATGATTTTAAGATGATATTTTATGACCTTATGTGAATATTTCACTTTTTGGCTATAATTGCATGATGGTGGCTTGTGAATTATCAAATGATATGAATTTGATTTTCAATAAAAATGTATAAATTAAAAAGTATATTTATTTTGAACATCTCCACTTATTGAGCTATCAACCCATATATTTTTTTACGTTTTTCTTATCAAGCAATAGTTGAGTATTTGTGTATCTTATTTCTATTGTGTTGTGTTATAGTTTGTGAATTATATATAGTGGATTACAGGTTAGTTAGTCATATTTACAGGGAAGATAATGTTGAAATTCTATTAAAAATAAATTATAAAAAGTTGCATATTATAGTTGTAGTAGCCTTGATGGTGGGTTCGACTTTTAGTTGGTATCCATTTTCGATGCATGCCACATTTCGAATCTAGTAGTGTTACACGGGACAGGGTGTGTCATAAATGCCATGAATCTTATTTTTATTGTAATTTAAGAATTATAAAATTTCATGATCGTAAATAAAATGTTTACAACAATATATACGCTTTTTTGGGTAAAAGTAAACTTAATTTTTTTTTTTAATTAGCTAAACACATCATACTTCCCATCTATTTTTAAACAATAACTACGCTAAAAGGGCAAAAAAATAAAAAAATAAAAAAATAGACTTGTCAAATTAAGAAACCATATGAAAGTAGCAAGTAGGCAACAGGATTAAAAGGAACTTGAAACTTTCATGAGATACAAGGTCAATAAAAACTCAAAGCTCCCTGATGCACATGTAGATCATTAATATGAATGAGATTGGTTCAGTTCTTTGCCAAAGACTGACATGGAGAATGGTACAAATAATCACCAAAAACAAAATTTTACTTGAATAAAAAAAAAAGGATTCAAGTAATGCATTCTCGGATTATATCAGAAACTCGAAGACCAATAAACAGAGATGAGACCATTGAGCACTGTTCGACTCGATCATCGTTACATTTTAATTGCAATAGAACACAGAGTATATCAGTTTCATTTCTGCATTTACATATGGTTCAAGAGAGTTAAAGGGTAGTAAACGTTCAATTTCATTAGCAGAAAAGAAATTTCAACTCAAAGCTTTACAGTGATTTGCAGCTGTTAAGAAATCAAATGAACAATCAAATAAGCAAACAAACAGAATATTATTTATAACCGAACATGTGACTAAGAATTGTTCATCGTCCAGTCAATCTCTTTTATTTCCAAACAGTGTACATTCAACCCAATTTTAATACGTTAGAAATTTTTGAAGCTGTACAATGGTCGTGTGAATATCATACAACATATTTGAAATAAATTCTAGTATATATCAAAAAAAGTAAATTTATTATTCAAATTTTCAGGCTATATTTTTTTTATCCGATCTCCAGAAAAGGTAGATTTGGGCTCTGATACCAGATTTTAACGTCAAAATTTATTTATTTATTTTTATTTTAATAAAAACAGACTTGAAGTATTACCCAAAAAAAAAAAAAAAAAACCCATCTTCTTTTTCTAATTTAAGAGAAAATTTCCTTTTATTCAAAATTTGAAATTTAATCGACAAGTCAATAATGATAAACCATCAATTTAAGTGAAAACTTTCACATAAAATAAAATCTTAAAGTACTACGATTTCAAACCATCAATTCAAATTTAACATAAAATGTTAAATGTTTGAACATAGGAAAACCTACTAAATACAGTGCTCAAAATTTAACATAAAGATGTTCTTCAACAAGAAAAATGAAATTTGCAAATTATCATCTTTAGAAATTTTACTTGGCGGCCCCATAAGCATTACTCAGTCAGTCTGTCATATGTCTACACGACTCATTCTAATCTAAAAAGTTACTGTAAGAGTGAATATTTTGAAAACACTCAATAAAAAATACATACATATTTTTATTAACATGATATAAATATAAAATGACATAATATATCGACTTTTTTTAAATTTAAAGTAAATTGGTCACAATATCCAATAGCTCAAGTAATTTTTAAGAATTTCTATATCACGTAAGATTTATATATTTAACCAAAAAGTTCATTTTGTAGAATTTAACATAGAAATCGACCATAAGAACTAAAAGTATTTCATGCCAAAATTTATATAAACATCAAGAAATAAGAATTTGTCACTTTTCACTATGCATTCTTACCTCAATTGACATAAAAATTTCTGAAATTATTCCTTGAGACAATGATTAAAACTAGGTAGAATGTTTGTAACAGAATGAGAATCCAACTTTTGATATTTTTGAACTTGGCTGATAAAATAATACTCCTTTTTAATGTGTGTTAACGTGTGAAATGTATATGCAAAGGAAAAAAAAATTCTCACATATTACATATGTATAGCTAGGGCTAGATAAGGTCCGGTTTGGTTCTAATGAGAATCGAACTCGATTTGAAATTTTCGGATATTTAGAAAACGGTTTAATTGTCAAACCGTTCGGGTTCGGGTTCGGTTCCATTCAGTTCCAATGTTCCATATTATAATTAAATTTTTTAATATTTACAAAGTTACATTAATTCAACTAATGTTATATTCAATTTTAACTCTTACAAAATAACGTAATCCCATCTTATGTGTTTTTTGTGTCTCTCTTTGCTGAGTTCTTCATAGATTTAATTGTTAAAATTACAGGAAGAGGAAGATAGAGAACTCAAAATAATTAAGAGAAGTGTTGTCAAATTTCAATTCGATCTCTCCAGAACGGTAGAAACGACACTATGGTAGAGTAATAAATTTGGATAAAACTTAGGTCAATCTGATTAAGTTTGCTTTGAATTGAAAGTTAGAAATAAGGAAATCATATTTTCGGGTTTGAACTAAATTAACTAGTTAATAAATTTATTTAGAAAAAAAAAATAATTTGACTTATTTAAAATAAATTAGTTAAAAAATTAGGGAGATTCGATTCTTCGATTCTTGATCTAGAACCAAGAATCGAACAGAACCTGTCGGTTCTCGATTTAGATATCTGTTCGTATATCTAATTTAAGAAGACTCGTTGAAATCCCTAATTGGATGTGATGGAGGAGGAAATTTGTGATTAGCTCTCTGAGTGATTGTGCCTATTACGGAAAGTCATCATCCCGTGAAAAATCTATTAATCTACACTTAAAAAAGGGTTTGAAAACTATCAACTTTTTATATATATCTCGCAAAAATTAATTGTTGGATTGTTTTAGCCGAAATTTTCCAATTTTGATTAAGTTTCTGGCCAATGAAATAAATCAAATTGCTAAATTGAAGCAAACACAAAGAGTGATCAGTAATTGATCAACTTTTATAGAAAGAAATTCTTGATACTAGACCATTATTTCATGTTACATAACTGCATCATGACATTCATTTTGAACTATGAAGTGGATAATAGGATACGGGTATCAAGAACAGATGATTTTTTCTTCCACCTGATGCCCCAAAATTCTCAGTCATATCAAATTCTTCAGGAGAAATTCCCCCAGGAATTTTCCAATCAAAATGGTACAATAGTTGTGACAGTGAAATCTCAACGCTTGCTAATCCAAAGCCAATGCCGGGACACATCCTCCTTCCCGCGCCAAATGGTATGAACGCATAATGATTCCCATTAAAATCAATGGGAACATTGCTGAATCTCTCTGGTTCAAACTTTTCTGGATCATTCCAATACTCAGGATTCCTTGCCATTGCCCAAACATTAGTCATTACTATTGTTTTCGCAGGAATATCATAACCATCAAGCTTGCATTGTTCCCTGCACATTCTAGGGCATAATAGGGGACCTGGAGGGTGTAATCTTAATGTTTCTTTGATGATCATTTTTAGATATTTCAATTCCTTAATGTCACTATCTAAAATTCTTTCTTTTCCATCAAATGAGCGTCTTACTTCCGCCTGTGCCTTCTCCATTGCTCCTGGATTCTTCATCAGTTCAGACATTGCCCATTCGATGACTAAAGATGAAGTTTCAATTCCAGCAATAAACATTTCCTGTATTCAAGCCAAAATTAATTTATAAGTTCAATGAAAATTTCGATAAAACGGATATAAATTTTTTGAAGCACCTCATAAAGTCATAATACAATTAAGACCAGCCACGTCAGCCTATTTGCTTGATAATTTAATATTATGAAATAATATATAGTTCATTACCTTAAAATTTTTATTATATTGATATTACCATTTTTTGTTCTTGAAATTCATATTTAACAAAAGTAGGCAAGTAAATGGGTTAATAAACATTACAAAAAAAAAAAAAAAAAAAAAAGTTTTGAATGTAGATTTTACTCACCAAAATGTTTGCTTTAATGTTGTTCCTGGTGATGGGAACAGGAAGGGCCTTGTTCGCACTGATCCTTAAGAAAATGTCCAATATATCTTCTTCCATTGATTCTGAACTTTTACTTTGCCCTTTTCTCTCTTGGTGCTGTTGGATAATGTCTTCCAAAATTGCATCAGTCCTTCTTTGCATCCTATTCAATTTTCTTTCAGATCCACAAAGAAAATGGAGGAACTTCATCGATGGAAAAATATCCGCAACATTGAAAAATCCTGCAATTGATACAGCTTCTTTTATAGTCATTATTATAGAATTTTGGTCCTTACAAATTCTCCCCACTGTTGCCATGCAAATTATGCCACTTTCCACGGCTAAAATATGTTCAGTTAGATTTATTTGTAGCCCCGCTGAGGACCTTATGGACAGAATCAGCTTGGAAACTTCGTTTTCCATAAGAGTGTGAAATGATCGAACTTTCTTACTGCACAGGAATTCTGAAATGCATAATTTACGCATCTGTCTCCAGTATTCACCGTGTGGAGCGGATGCAATGTCTGAACAGTTGTGTAACAGGATTTTGGCTATCATAAGCTCCGCCCTATCTGAAAACGCGACATCATTTGTTTTCATGATTTCTTTTGCTATACGAGGAGATGAAACCACGATTGCTGATACTTCTCCAAGCTTTATGTGCATCAGCGGGCCATATTTTTCTGCTAGGTTTTTGAATGCATGGTGTGGTAGGGAACCTATCAGCAGGTGCAAATTTCCTAAAATAGGAAGTTTCCATGGCCCTGGTGGCAAATTTTGAGCTCTAGATTTCTTGTAACGGTTAGCTACCAGGAACAAGAAGAAGGACAACAGGAAACAGAAATTAGAGAGGGAAATAAGGAAATGAATATCCATTGAAGCGAAAATTGGATGCTTGAAGTTTTTGACAAATGATCTAGGCAGCTGCATGCAGTACTTATATGTAAATATGTAAATGCTAAACATAACATTTGTTGAACCCCGCTTGGCCGACGGGGGGTGCGTTCACAAGGCTGTCCAAGTTGCACACAATGGGAGTGGGTGGATTAATTTTTTATTCAGATGGGCTCCACCCTTCTTGAGTTATCTGGCCGAGTTCACAGAACCCGGCTTCTTTACAGGAAGAAAAATTCCTTTTTATCGGTCAAAACTGGAAATAGATTTATTGTCCCTGTTTTATCCCCATTATTTAAAAATTCATTCTTTGTTTTCAAAATTCTTTCTCAATAATACATTTTTTACAATAAAATATTGTACACGTAAACCAAAATTTTTAATACTTTTTAACCCATACATTCTCAAAAAATTCACTATTACAAAACTCATCTTCTATAAAAAAAAAAAAATATTGAGATCAAACGTAGGAATGTAATAAACTGTTTTTCAAACATTAGAATGTTGTAAAATGTATGTATATGTGTCTGTGTATATATATATATATATATATATTATATTATATTAATTTTTAATTTAATTTTTTTCAAGTTAACTTACGGTCCTCTCGATAGTAAGGTCCCTCTGTTTCATGAGATCAGAAAGTTTGAGATCAATGCTGCTATAAATGAAATATTAGAGTAAAATATACAACAATTAAAAAAATTTGGGACTACTTAAGTTATCCCTACAACCTATAATGGTCAATGAATGTGGGCCAAAAGATGTAGCTCTCTTTTCAGACAATTAATTATGCACACAAGTGAAAGGATATTTTGCACTGTTTTCATACACGACCAGAGCATGGATGAGAAAAAGATTAAGCCCCTTTTGGCCCCATTAATTTTATTTCCATTACATTTCATTATCTTCTCCTATTTTCAATCACACAATTTTCTATAAAATAATATTACATATAAATAAAAAATTTTCCATCTTTTTCAACCACTCATTTTTCAAAAAAAAATATTATTCTACCCATTTTCTTTTCCACAAAATGAGGGTCAAACGGGGGCTAAGGATGTTCAATCGAAGTCGAATAAGTAGTTAGTTAAAAAATAAAAATATATAAAATAGAATTTTATCACATAATATATGATTATTTCCACATGATCCGTTCAAAGTTATTACAAATCCATATTTATCAATGTAAAATTTCAATAAGTTGTTTTTCCATATAAAAATTAGCATCCATTTGTCTACATTAAAAATACTATTTTAAGATGCAGATTCGCAGCTAATTGATGTGATTATACATTAGAAAGATTATATTTATTGAAGGTTAAACCCCAACATTGAGGGTTCCCACCACCCAACCCCGTCTCTGGAGCATTGTGAGAGAGATAAATTTCGAGATGTGCTTTAGCAGGTCAGGGAACAAGAGCTTGTCCATACACTGATACACACAAATAGTCTAATTCCATATTTCAGGAATCGAACTTTCACACTGTGGCTGCCTGCAAGGCTAAGCTACCTCACTCCTATCCTTTGCACCACTGGGCTATGCCCCTGGGGGCGAAAGATTATATTTATGGGCATGGCATAGGTGAACGATGGGTTGTCAACAAGTTTAATAAACCCACATAAAAGAGCTACGTTGGGATGAGAGAGATTTAGTCGGATCTGCTACTCAATTTTATTGTTCATTTTATTATCTATCTAATTAATTCTTAACATATGGGTTGTCAGAAAGTTTAATAAACCCACAGAAAAGAGCTACGTTGGGATGAGAGGGATTGAGTCGGATCTGTTACTCAATTTTATTGCTCATTTTATTATCTATCTAATTAATTCTTAATATGTCATCAATAATTAACATGTTATCTCAAATTTACTCTCATTAACTTCTTCGCTAACTCATTATATTGATGATGTGTCAAGAATTAATTGGATGGATAGAAAAATCTCAACTCTTGTGATTGGGGTCAAAGGATAAGCAGCTAAAGCAATTTTATGTGGTTGTAGTTAAAAATTTAATAAATTTTTTTCTTAAATTCTCAATTGATAATTGTCAATACAAACCGACAAATATAGTCAAATTTTCGATTTATGGCTTAATGGGCCATGACATTCAATTCATAAACGGAAGAAGCTATTTGTACAGCACCAATAGGTGCTGTACAGGTACAATCCCTCATTGTGGGGGTGGGGCTGTGAGCCGTGCTGTGTGCTGAGCTGTACACACATCACGGCTCTTCTTAAACACCACTCAAGTCAAACTCCATTATTAGGAGTGACACACCCCAAGTTGAATTCCATTATTGGTAGTGGCATTTAATTCATGAAGACTTTTGAGAGAGTTTGTATAATCATTATGATGTAACAACTACCATTATGCAGACGGACCAGGCCCCATATCGTTTAACCCTATGTAGACCGATCCCTATAGTCATCCCGTTTTCGTCAGTTGATAATTTGCGTAAATCGACAACCAACTAATTAATCGATTTAAATCTTAATTGGACTATTAAACAACATTGTGTAGAGGTATCTCTAATAGGTGTCAGAAGACCGATCCTCAGAATGCCATGACAAAAGAATTAAGCTAGGCGTACACCCTTCAATTATTTGGTCATTGTTTGGAAAAATGTTGTACAGGATTCTGCCAACTCATAGATGTGTCGAACTAGGTGTACATATAACATGATTCTTAACAAAAACACCTTTTTCACCTCCTATTAGAATTTCAATAATGGGGTATATGAAAATAGTTTCTAAGTAAAGTAGAAGTAATAGTAGCACAAAAAACTCGTTAATTCTTGAAGATACAACTGAAGAGGTTCAGAGAGGCCTCCGTAAACGAGCACATATATAGGAAGTAAATTGTCACCCTCTAAGCATTTGGAGCTATCCGGCTAGGCAAAACATGGAGATAGGTAAACGAAAAATCTAAGCCATTTGTCTGTAATATTCTTATAAAATTGCTTTGCACCTCAAGAGGATTATAGCTAGGGAGTTGTTCAGTAGGTTAGGGGCTTTTAAACACTGCTATGAATTGAGTGCAAGATGATAACATAATGAAATAAATAAGAACAAACTATGAGCACCAAGATTTATGTGAAAGCCCAAGATGGAAAAAAACACAAGCAGAGGAGGAGAAAGTAACTATAATCAATAGTAATTGTGTTTACAACAAGATCTCAATACCCTCAATTAAGATTTAAAACTCTCAAGATATTGTATGAATGTTATAGGAACAATACAAACCGTGACTTATAGATATAGGCATAGAAATCAAGTTGTAGATGAATAAGAGTCCAAAAAACACATCAGACCGCTAAATGGGCTTGAATTGGATAACCCTATCACTCGAGCGATAGGCGAGCAACAAGTCTTTGGAGAAAATATACAAGAGTTACTCGAGCAGCAGCTAATGTTAGGTTAGCGAAAATACGACGACTTTTCTTCCCGGTCCATAATTTTGATTTCTTCAAGACTACTTCAAACAAAACTCCAATACCCACTAGAATTTGGGTCAAATTATAACAAATCTCCACCTTGAACCAAATTTCAATACAAGGAATTTCATAATATCTTCAAAGTAAACACCACGGTTTCTCTTCCAAACAAGCCCCCAATGGGTTAAATCAATGAAAAACACCAACTAAGTTCAAGCAGTGCTCAAACTTAGCAATGGAAAGTAGTTTTGTTATCATATCATCAGGATTATCCTTGATATCAACACTGTTCACTACAATATCATCATGAGAAATCACATCACGCACGAAATGATTCCTCACATCAATGTGTTTAGTCCTCTCATAGAACATCTGATCTTTAGTCAGAAAAATAGCTATGACAAAATATTGTAAAAATCTGCACGTCTTCACTGATTTCACCAATTAATCTCCTCAACCTCACAGTCCCTTACATGCCTCTGTAATGGTCATGTACTTTGTCTCTGTTGTAAACAAAGTTACTGTATTTTGCAAAGTAGTTTTCCAGCTAATAATACAGCCTCCAAAGGTAAACACATACCTTCTAGGTGTTTTCCTCTTATCAAGATTCCCTACACAATCCGAATCTACAAACTTAATGACTACATTTATATTTCTACCGAAATGCAAGAAAGCATTAGTAGAGCTCCTCAAGTATCTGAATATCCATTGCACTGCTTTCCAATTTTCTTTGTCAGGATTTGCCATGTATCTACTAAAATGTTCTGCACGTAAATCCATTTTTTTAATCTGTACATTCTCCAAAAATTCACTATTACAAAACTCATTTTCAATAAAAAGAAAAAAATGGGGATCAAACATATGAATATACTAAATTGTTTTTCAAATATTAGAATGTGGTAATTGGTTCTGTCAAACTCTCTAACTTTCATATTGAAAAAAATAAAAGAAAAAATCAAATAGCTTACAAAGCTCTATAAATCACGATGTGATTCATTTAAATAATATTTTTCTAATATTGTCAACTACCAATAAATGTGATCTCCATCGACATTAAATCCCTCTTTACTTAAAAGAGGGAGTCCGTCAGTTACTATTCATTCACAACGTATTTTGATTTTCCCTTTTATCCTCAAAGAAAACAACAAACTACTGACGCCATTGGTAGTCAATTCAACCAAATTTGTGTGGTACCGACACTATTTCAACTAAATTTTATTATTATATAGAAAATATCTTCATTGTGGTCAAATTTGCAAAGACTGGTCAACATCGATAAATCTATTTTGACGTGATTTAGAAAATTTCCTAATAATCTTTTAAATTATTTTTAGTATAAAAAGAGACATGATTTAAAAAATGAAAAATTTCGATAACAAGTTAACTAAAAATTCATCAACGATTGTACGATAGTCGAATCTATAAATTTTCTATATTCTCTTAAAGCTCATTTTGAGGACAATATCATAGATATATCGATTGATCTAAATGAATATCGAAAATATCTAAACGCATATGAAACGTGTGTGTTCAAAAATGCGTATAACTCGTCTTTTTTTATTAAAAAAATCAATTAGTTTCTTAGTGCTTATTATTTTTGCGCGTGAATTTTCTTAATATAATTAGAACGATAGAAAGTATGTTTTCATAAAAGATACCATAAAAGGAAAGAATAATTATAATTGGGGATTTGGAAAGGAATACAGTGGATTTGAACGTCGAAAACGATGCCCACCCAGCGATGCTGGTGGCCATGACGTGCGTGTCGAAAAGAGCTTTCCGAATTGGGATCATGGGCGCGATTCTAATAACCGTAGTCAAAGTTATGGCCAAATTACCAAAAATACGTTTCGATAAAAAAAAGCCATAACTTTGGCTACGATTATCAGAACCGCGCCCATGACCCCAATTTGGAAAGCTCTTTTCGACACACACGTCATGCCACCAGTTTCGCTGGGTGGGCATCATTTTCGACATCAAAATTCGCTATTTTCCCTTCCAAATCCCAAATTACTGTTCAAATAATCAAGATATTTTTCTTTTTGTTTTGTTTTTCACTCACACGTGTCCCCATGTCACTAGTTTTAGAAGTGGACAATTTTAAATCAATATGACACTTGCCCATACATCATTAAATGGGACTCACATGTGGACAAAAAAAGCAAAATGCATGTGTACTGTTGGCTTTCTTATCACATAAAATTGCTCCAGTTTTCAAAGATGCTTTCTCACCACATATAGATAAAATAACTGTAGTACGAAATCAATTTAGTATACATTCAAATTTGTTTTTTGATCTGATAAATAAATTGTATTGATCACAAAATTAGTAACTTTTGAGTCCACCTCTCGTTGTGTATGCTTGTTCTAGTTTCTTTAACCGTTGGTGAAAATCTACAACAAATCGAGGACATTAGAGTGTCGCCTTCAAGTATGTTCTTCTCATACTTTTTCTTTTTGTATTATGTTTAATTTTTTGAAACCGTATTTGATTTATTCTTTCTCTTTTATTGGCTTTTCCTGTATGCATATTTGTAATTTAGTTAACTATCCTACAAGCTACTCTGTATATGGATATAATATTTTTTTTTCATATATTCATCGTCGTGGATTGATAAAAAATAATAAAATGGTTAAATATGGTTCACATGATGGCTTTTTGATCATTTTCCATTTGGTAGCTTATTATTCAATGTCACCAATAGAGTGCGTCATATTTGTTGGTGTAAATTTTGTTGATATACACTTCAATTTAATTTTTTCCTCTTTATAGGATTGTGTTTTACTGAAGTTTGTACCTTTTAATTGTGTGAAAGCATGTATATATGTCGGTTAAGTGAAAACATAATGTTACATTTTTCAGAAAATGATTAGAACATCTTATTCTAAAATGACCATTTGTTCTCTCATTATTAAAACAACTTTCGGTACATTATATTATAATAAATTTCTTATTTCAGTTTTGACAAACAAGTTATTTTAAAATTAATCATTTGTTCGGGAAAAAAAATTATGGATCCCATAAGTTATGATGGGAAAAAATAATTTTTAAGAAGAAAATATCTCCCAAACAAACTCTAGTTTGCTTGCTCGATAAATAAACTTATAAGCAGGGTGAGACATCAGACATGTTTACCATACCAATGATAATTCAACACCAAAAGCTGACTACTATTCGAAAGTAAGCGTGAATGTTTCAGTCCCCATGTCCTCCTGAAGAATAAATTATTTTTCTCTTCTGAAGAGCTTTATTCCATAGACTTGGCTTTTATACTGCCAAGGCTTATTACTTTGCGTTTCTTCATAAATAATTATACTTTATACTCCATAATTCGGACTTTCGAAAGTTTAATTAAATGCTACTTTATGTACAGACCTAAATATCCACTGGTTCCATCATTGTACAACAAAATAAAACTTGAGATATTTGTTCAAAGTTGAGATCATACAGCAATCAACAAAAATTAGAGCACGTTCCGCTGTGCTTAAACATAAATAAAAGTTGCTTTTAAGTGATATTTTATTTTCAATCATGTTTGAAAGAGCAACTTTTCTCTTATTTCAAAGCAGAAAAAGTACCTTTAATTGTAATACTTACCGTAATGTCATGTCAAGTTTTAGTTAATAAAAATAATCTCTTTACTGAAAGCACATATTGTACATGGGGTTTTCAATTATACAGTTTTATTGTTCATTCTTTTGTAATTCTGATAAAAAAAAAGTTGTAGATGAGGTACGGATGTGAGAAGAAGACTATTTTTTAAGACTTATACAATCAAGTATAAAATGCTGAAAATACAAGTGCAAAAGGGGTCGAACATTGAACTGTACATGCAATTTATTTTTAGAAATATATTGAAAATATAGAGATTATCTGGATTTATAAGTTAGGCGGTGTAGATTTCATAATTTTCAAATAAGATGGATACCATAGTCTTCTCCATTACTGTAGTTCAATTGCTTTTTTTGTAGGTAATTTTATTTTATTTTTTATTTAAGCCTTCTTTATTATATAAGTATATTGAGTCTTGATGAATTATGTTTTTTTAATGGTCATTTTAATTTACTTCTCTTTTTGTTCCTCTTTCTATTAAGAGTCTACTATTGATTATTGACTATCTCTTTCTATTTTTCTTAATCCTTATTTGCTTAATCTATTGCTACTAAAATTTAATGGAGGTAACTCTATTTCTCATTAACTTCTAATGACTTTTTCTCCATATTTTTACCATTTATGTTTAATATAATAGGTCTTGCTAATATTCTTAATACAAATAAAGAACTTATTAGCCAAATACTAAAATATTCCATTCAATACTCTTTCGACTAAATGTTCCCTTTTTTTCTCTTCATCCTTCGCATTGGAAGAATAGAAAAAAAATTGATATTATTCAACCCGAGACCTGTTTAAATGCAGCAAATAAAAACGAAAATTTTTCTATTGGATAATTACAACAGTATATAGAAATGAAGTCCTTAAAACATTTCAACAATAAATTGTTAAATGAATAAGATAGCCTTCCGCGGAGAAAAATACTATTTAGTTGAAATAAATACTTAAAACTTTTAATGAAATTAGTATCATGTACTAACATCCAGAAAGGGAAAACAACTACACAACATCAGTTGCTCGACAATGCAATAGTTATTATGAACTGGTAAAAAAAATCTTGATATCCTAGAGCCAAGTTAAAGCGAAAATAAACTTTTTAGTCAAATTGATCAATCTTCAATTCAATAGCATGCTAAAAGGTAAGACAACACATAAGTTCGATAAAATATCGTTTTTCAATTTTGTTGATAATTGTCTCTTTTATTGTGCTTTTTTCCTCACTTTCTATTACTGCTAATCGTTTAACGTATATATTTATGAATTGTCTTAGTAGTATAAATATTATGTCAAATAGGGTTGATCTACCACTCCGCTTCTTTACAATTATCGTAACTTCATTGGGCCATAACGATCGTTTGGTGAGTTCTAAAATAATCTATTTGTTAGCATTTATTCATTGGACTGTAATATTCGTTTGGTGAGTTCTAAAACTAAATATAGAGTAAATATATTCCTTACGAGATTTATATTTTTTTATAGTTGATCCCGAGAACTTTTGTGCAACGCTTTGGACACGACCTTACTGATGCAATACGTTTGATTGGTTATGATTGAATTATCTGCAACATACAACTCAAAAGAGTAGATGATAACATCTATCTTGCTGCTGGATGGCCACCATTTTTGACCATCATAATTTGCAAGATAGTTATGTTATTGTCTTTGAATACAACGAAAATTCTACTTTCGATGTTTAAATATTTGACCATTCAGGCGTAGAAGTGACGTATGAGTCTGAGAGATTTGAGGTAGTGCTTTCGCGTAGTGATAATCCTATTTTCCGAGTAACATTAGAGGCTGCTTGTGATGGTCATAGAATAATTGTGAGCTCCTCTTTTACTTCAATCTCTTCTTCCTTTATCTTTCTCAAACTACATGTATGAAACATTTTCATATTTGTTTTTCTCATCTAATTCAAAATTCCACAACTTATAAATTTGTCATTCTATTTTGTAGTATGTACCTAGGGCCTTCGCTCGATTGTATCTACCAAAATTTGTCCAGAGTGTTCAAATCCATGATAGTTCACATCATAATTAGTCAGTACGAACAAATCTAAAAACCAATGGTTATGTATGACGTTTCACCATTGGTTGGGCAGATTATGTGAGGGAGAAAGAGCTTCAAATAGGTGACACGTGTATTTGAACTTATGGACGATGAAATCCCAATGTTCGAGGTTTACAAAGTGTGTTGCACTGGTGGAAGTTTCACTCTGACATAAATTTTGCATCTTCATTCGAGTTTTCATGTTTGCTTATTATGGAACATCTGTTCTGTTCTGTTCTCTTATATATGAACACTATATAACTAGATTCATTGGGATTTTGACTTGCAATTCGCTTGTGTTTTTCTTACTTTAAGATTGCCAATTTATAAATTTTGTTCATTCTAAATAGGTTGTAACAGAAATATGATTTAATTACTTATAATTAACCTATAAGTTGATATCCTACATTTAGACTTCATGCAATGCTACATCATCGTAATTTGAAGACCGGCATCCTTCTAGCTAAAATTATTCCAGGTAAATAAACAATTTTATGATTTCTGATTTTATAAACAATATACAAAATTATTTACTCCAACTCTTAATGTCTCCACTTTTTTCTGTAGATACATCTAGGGAGTCAAATATTGGCAATAGTGTTTGAGCCTCTTCCAAAGCATTTATCACTAAATTTAGAAAGAACTCTCCCAAAAGCTTTCCATAATTTAAATGAGCAATCAAATATCTTCACAAAAAACTTCTCTTTTGTTTATAGCTACAAAATGAACAAGATATAATTCAAACCAACAGTGACTTTTCTGTTAAAATATTTAATTGTTCTTTCAAATTATATTTTTCATTCGGGAGACTTCTTTCAAATTTAGTGATGATTACTTTGGAAAAGGCCCAAATTCTATGTTTCAACATCATTTTACATTGAGGTGATTCTTTAACTAACATTTATTATATAACATCATTTTTCCATGGTGCCATTTATCACTTTTGTAATCTATTTTAGAATGGACTTCAAAAGGACAATTTAATCAACCATAATTATTGTTCACTACCTGCCTAGCTGCACAAAGTCCATTAAATTTTTCTTTGATTTATATTGTTACTAATATTATGCAGATAAGTAAAATGAGATCTAATCTTAATAAGATTGGGTAAAACATTAATTTAATCCATGAAATAGTATCCAACTTGGTAAGCTACCACAACACGATTGTTTAAATGTGATGTCATTTTCTTTTTGCTACATTTTTATCTCAAAATAATTCCTTTTAAATATCTTTATGAATGTAGGAAGCTTTTTATGATTATTAAAATGGACCATCTAATGGATGATCAAGTCATAATAAGAGGAAAACTTGACTAATCATCGTCATACCAGTTTCAAGACAACATCAATGCCACAACATAAAAGTTTTATTTGCTTATTCTGTCCTTTCCATCTAAACGATTCTACCACAACCACCTCCAAAGCTTTGTTTTATTTAGTAGCACTAATAACAAGAACTTTGTGAGTCTTTTGGCTCGTAACTTGTTTTGTTTTGAAACACTGCTTGTGTAAAAACTCTTCCATGATGTTTGAGCTTAGCAACAATGTATAATTAGCTTCTAACTTGACTATAAAGATATAATGAGTGCAGCTTTTGAAAACTCTTTTCGACATGCATGTCGTGGCCACCGAGCTTCGCTGGGTGAGCATCGTTTTCGACGTTAAAATCCGTTGTTTTCCCTTCCAAATCCTCAATTATAGTTATTCTCTTCCTTTTATAGCATCATTTATGAAAACATACTTTCTATCGTTCTAAAGATTTATCCTACGTCAAAAAAAAAAAAAAAATTGACGTCATACACTTTTTAAAAAAAATGATGCAAATTATACTAAGAAAATTATTACGCAAAAGTAATAAACATTAAGAAAATAATTAAGAAAAAAGATGAGTTATACTCATTTTTGAACACACACGTTCAATATACCCTTAACTATTTTCGATATTTATTTAAATCATTCCAATTCAGTTGGTTTAGGTTTAGGGCTATGAATTTAAACCCAACCCAACAAACAAGGTGAATTTTAAAAAAAATTTATATTTAAAATTGAAAAACCTAAATAAAGTAGAAACAAGAAAATGAATTATAATTTACAAATGTCCATTTTTTTAAGATAAACTGATTGAAATGAATATTACGTACAAATGCAAAGTTTTCTGGTGATAAATTAACAATTACAGACATGATGATGAAATGAATGAATTCCAAAAAGTTGTAAAAAAATAAAAATCCTTATTTATGCATTAATTTTCAGAAAAATTCCTCATATAAGTAAAAAAAAAAAAAAGGATATTTTCAAATAATTTCGAATTGTAAAAAATTGTCTAGATTTCAATAAAAAATAAATAAAAATCGGATCCAACTTAAATTGGGTTCAAGCCCAAACCGACCAACCAAACTTGACCAAAACTTGATTGGGTTCGGTTTAAATCAATAATTGAGTTGAGTTGGTTTGGTATAAAATCAAGGGCAATTTATAAAAATACTCTTAAAATTTGGGATTGAAAAATCATATGAAAAGTTTTTGGAAAGTTAAAAATACTATGTAAAAATTAAAAAGTGACACAATGTCACTTTTTTAAATAAACTGACATTGTATCACTTTTTAAAAAAAAAAAAAAAAACCAAAAAAAAAAAAAAACAAAAGAAAAGAAGTGATACAATGTCACTTTTAAAAGTTTATTGTCACTTTTTTATTAAAAAATTACATAAAATGTCATTTCCAGTAGATGTTTGTCGCTAAAAAAATTTGATAGAAATTTCAAAAAGATTATTGAAAAAAATGACAACAATTCAAAAAAGTGACAAAAAAAAGAAAAAAAAAATCTAAAAAATGATGAATTTAAAAAAAATTACACAAATTAAAAAAAATACCAGGATTCAAAAAAAGTGACAGAAAAAAAAATGACAAACACTCAAAAAGTGACACGAACTAAAAAAAATGACAAGCACTAAAAAATATATGAAACTAACATGGATATGTTGCTTTATTTTGTTGGTTCCTCTGTAGCAACATTTTCTAACTAGTAAAAATTTTAGCGAATTGAGAATTGCCCTTTTCTTTTGACACTTAATGTTCAATATAAAGTTTATTTTGCGAGTGGGTTTTGCAATAAACTTAATCATAAATGTTTACAACTATAGAGGACAAGGAATTGTAAATTTTAAGTCATTGCAAGAAGTTCTTTTGAGTCATCATCCTTTAGCAGGTGTTTACCTTTATATGTGCTTGCGTGTGATAAATAAAATCAGATGGTAGTTTAATTCTTTTTAGGTAAAAAATAACAAGTTCTTGAATTTATTTATACTTTTGTTGTATTTTTGGAAAGTGGGCTTCCATTTTTTTTAGTGGTGTACACCTACTGGGATTTTATTTTATTTTTTTTCATAGCTATTGATGCCAAAATTTTAATGGGATGCAATAATTATGTTAGTTTTGAGCTGTGGAAGTTTGGATTGTCTTCTTGTATACTAATAATTATAGTTCTTGAAAAAATGTCAAACTTGGACGTTATTTTTTCGTACTTGATTTAGTCATTGAAGATCTGATTTTTAATAGCTTATAGGAGTGATTTTTATATTTCAAGTGATTCTATTCTATGGTTTATTAATTTTTCATTCCTATCCAATTGAAAGAATGAAGTTGTTACAATATCTATGTTTAATGGAATATGTTGTATTATTTTTCCTATATAGATATTAAAGTGTTTTTTCTTTTTGTTTCATTTTAATCATATGAAACAATTATGTAGGAAAACAAAATATGGAGCTCCAACCCCAAACTTGTGTTGGCAAAGAATAGGACAAAGACGCATGACATTCTTTCTATTGTTTACAAGTACAAAGGGGATGGAATATTGCCAATAAATATTATTGGGCGGTAAGGTCTATTGTTCTTGCTTTTACGATCAATTTTTTCCCCATTTTGATTATGTAATAAACATATAACTAGATAACATATTGATCTACATTTTTTTTAATATAGCGGATTGATAGTTATAGTATGGATCGATTTGAAATTTATTTATAAACTACTTCTATTATATTTCTCAGATGAAACAAGAATTAGGGGATGCATTTTTATTTTATTTGGGGTCTCATTTGTGTGTTGCATTTTTTATTCATCTCCTCAATGTCCATTAAATTGGAATGACTTATGATGCTCCTCCCATTCCTTTTTTTTTTTTTGAAGATTGAAGTTATTCGATCATGTCTTACTAGGATCCTTCAACAACTAGCATAGTCAATTGCCCTGCAGCATTTGTGTACTGCTTTTTTATGTTATATTTTCTCAACAAGCTACTCGTCGTGTGTCTTCAAATTGTATTAATGAGCTACTTTTTTATTTTTTTATTTTTTTTTTTATTTTGAAACAAAATTATTTGGCTTCACTAATACAACCTACAAGAAAATACAGCCCGTGCAATGCATGGGAAAAAACTAGTGTTAACCAAAGTTGCAAAATAGAACCATCCCTAACCTTCAAGATGAGGCTGGCAATATTGAAACTACATGTGAATAGAATAAAATTAGTAAACTGGTATGCTCGTTTCTTTTATTTTTACTAACACATGATTTGCCTTTGCATTTAATATTCATGTTTCCTGTCATGGAGATTTGAGAGAATTTGTAATTAGTTCAATCTCATACGGAAGTTCTTGTTAAGATAAAAAAATAACTGACTAATAAATTTTTTTATTTTTTTTTATGCCTTAAGTATTTAGATCGATGTGATGGTTTATTATACTATCTAAATTGAAAATGTACATGCTTGCAATGTTGATCCCAAAGACAATGAAAGATTGAGATTAATGACAATTATGAAATATTCAATATCACACCACAAAAATTAGATTAAAGTAAAGTAGAAAAAATAGAAACTAAGCAGAAGAACGATGAAATGTATTAAATCGACAATATGGAGAGAATAATACAGGACAACAATAATGCTTAATCTAAAACTAATAGAGGAGTCTTTAGTTTATAGGCCATGTCCATAAACCTAACGAAGTCCTAAAATGTAAGAAAATATACTAGAATTAGGTTAAACCGCGTAAAAAAAAAATATCTTGGATGTAATTTGATTTCTTTCCAAATTCAAGCCAAACGTGATCTTCCAAGATTTCAACTCAATTTTGAGGCATTAAACCTAACAATTTTCACCTTGACACAAAATTCCGATGTAATAAACGAAACTCCAAAATTTCAAATCCGTCTGCTTCGAAATAAACTGACCAATCTCCTTAACACAGTAACCAAAATCTCTGTCACCAAACCATCATCCTCTGCACGGTGTCCACAAGCGACCCCGAACACAAATCCTGGGTTCCCAAAATTCCACTAAGGAATTACTATTGACCAAACAGGGTCGAAGCACACTTTGTAGCAGAAAGCATACCACATGCTGGCTCAGAAGGCCCATTACTAAAACTGTCACCTTCAACATCCCCTAAAGCATTCCAGACATTATTGACACCACCGTACTTACGCTCCATGAGTCCAACCCTAGCAACTGAATACAATGTATCTGCTGAAATTGGTGACAATGCGGAATCACCAATGCTCTTCCTAGCAGTGTTCTTAACCAACTCAGAACTCACCATAAGAGGTACTGTACCAAATTGAACTTCCACCACGGTACTAAACTTGTCCAAATGTCTCTTAATTGATTCTGCGTTCCCTTGTAAAATGTACAACTGAGACTTCTCTTGTCCCTCCAATACAACCCGAACACCCCTTCAGACCTTCAAGACTCCACCTCCACCAGAGAATTTATACCCTTTTGCATTCAGGGTATTCAATGATATGAGATTCTTTGTCAAGTCTGAAACATGGTGAACCTGATCAGTGTCCTCACTATCTCATCTTGTAGCTTCAATCTGACCCGATCGATTCCTACAACCCGATAAGATTTGTTGTTTCCCATGACAACTCGACCTTGCTTCACCGTCTCATATGTCTGAAACAAAGCCCTATTGGGACACATATGATATGAACATGTAGAATCCAGAATTCACTCCCTAGGTTTAGATTCTCCATCAGATACAGCCAACATTACATTTCCATCATCCGAAAATTTCTCAACAATGTTAGTCTCGTTACCTGATTGCCTCGCATGATTTACATGTAAATCACCTTTACCCTGCAACTTGTCGCAATATTTCTTAATCTGTCCTTTCCTCTTGTAGTAATAACAATATGCATTGCTGTACGTTACATTTGATCTACCCCTCCGTTGATCACCATGAGTAACCAGAGCATCCCCACCCCTAGATGTAGGTACTCTAACAAACAGCTCAATCTTCTCCTTTGAGAGCAGGGCGTCATATACCTCCTCAATGGCCAGCCTGTCACGACTATACAATATAGTATCACGAAACGACGAAAAAGAACTGGGTAGCGAACACAATAGGATCAAGGCCAGATCCTCTTTATCATATTTTACCTCCAACGTCTCTAAATTTGCAACAATCTCCTTGGACACAGTAAGATGGTCATGCAGTGACACTCCTTCCGCCATGCGATGGGAATACAGCTTCTACTTTAGAGTCAGTTTGCTCGTTAGACTCTTTGTCATACACAACTGCTCCAGCTTGAGCCACAAAGCAGCCGACGTCGTCTCCTTCAAGACATCCTACAGAATATTGTTGGATAAGTGAAGATGAATCTGCGCTAGAGCCTTTCGATCCTTCTGTTGTTTCTCCTCCATAGACAAATTTGCTAGCATCCTCTCAAAACCTAGCAAAACATCGTCAAGATCCATCTGCGTCAACACAGCCATCACCTTTACTTGCCACAGCGAAAATCTTGTATTGCGATCCAACAACGGAATTTCATACTTCAACGAATTTATCCTTAAAAAATCTCAACCAAATTACGAAGAACTTGCAACCTATGCTCTGATACCACTTGTTGATCCCAAAGGCGATGCAAGATTGAGATTAATGACAATTATGAAATATTCAAGATCGCACCATGAAAACAAGATTAAAGTAAAATAGAAAAAAGAGAAACTAAACAGAGGAATGGTGAAATTTATTAAACCAACAATATGGAGAGAATAATACAGGACAACAATAATGTTTCATCTAAAACTGACAAAGGAATATCTAATTTATAGGCCACGTCCATAAACCTAATGGAGTCCTAAAAGGTAAGAAAATATACTAGAATTAGGTTAAACAGCGTAAAAGGAAAAAAATCTTGGTTGTAATTGATTTCTTTCCAAATTCAAGCCAAATGTGATCTTCCAAGATTTCAACCTAATTTTGAGGCATTAAACCTAACATGCAAAGCTCTATAAATCACAATGTGGTTCATTTAAATAATATTCTTCTTTGGAACTTGTCAACTATCAATCAATGTGATCTTTATTGACATTATGTTAACCAACGTTGCAAAACCGAACCATACCTCACCTTCAAGGAATTTTTTCATGTGTACAGAAAATGTTTTTACAGAAAATCTACAAAAATCTCACATTAGAGTGGATCCCAATGAATAAAATAATGCAAAAAACCTACCCTGTTGTTATGTTTGTTCTGTATCTATTCTGTGTGTATATTTTCTGTACACACACCATCATTCAACCTTCAAGATGAGGCTGACAATATTGAAAATACACGTGAATGGAATAAAATTAGTAAATTGGTATTCTCATTTCTTTTATTTTTATTTTAATATTCATGTTTCCTATCATGGAGATCTTAGAGAATCTATAACAATAAAGTTACTTGTACAAAGTTGGGTTACAAAAGTTAGATTACAAAGTGTATTGGCAAAATCTAGGCCATTAATTTGAAATGATTTAAAAATTTGTTTTTGAAATGATTGATGTGGATGTTATTTTGTCAACCAACTTTGTAACCCACCTTTGTAAGGATAGCATAGCTCAATCTATAATTAGTTCAATCTAATACGCAAGTTCCTGTTAAGATAAAAAATAAATGACTAATTAATTAAATTGAAAATGTATACGCTATATTGCCATTCATTAATAAGACTTTAGCGTGTTTGAAAGAAGTCATTTTGATCTACACACAAAGGTTATGCCGAAAATAATGTATAAATAAGAAAATCTACGATATTTATATTATTTTAAACTTCTAATGAATTAGTTTTGACACCATTTTTAAAAAAGATTAGATGAAAATAAACAGTATTTAGCCCTTGTTTGAGCCACATTATTTTCATAAGAATGCATTTTTAAATAGTATATTGATGGAAATGTGTGGTTAAAAAATGAGGAAATGTTCTGGATTTGCATGTAATACTATTTTATTGAAGAATGTAATTAAAATGATATCAAATCACTATTTAAGAATGTATTTTTTTTTAAAAGAATGTGGGTCAAACATGATTAGAAGAACAATCGAGATAATGATTGTTGTTGAGATATATAAATAATTTTTAATTGCAAAATATAAGAGAACATTAGCTTATGGTGGAGAATGAGAATTGGATTTAATTCCACGAAGAGAAAATAGGGTTCTTGGAACTTATGGTTTTCAAGAGCACAATGAGAATAATTAAACTACTACAAAGATCATACATATATATCGAACTATGAAAGTTGAAGTTTTGGGTTGAAAGAAATTATAGCATCTGTCAGTATGAAATTGAAAGTCTTAAAAAATTACTTTTTATATTCAATCAAATATTAATTTTAACCACACTTTCATAAATACTATCCATGTAATTTCCGCACATTTTGTGGGACTCAATACCATATCTCCTATAAAGTTATTAATAATTTTATTCAAACATAAATAGATTATTTCCATGTCTATTTTATTAACTTCGAAGTGGGATGTTTTATTGTCTCTGTTTGATTCCCATTATTTAAAAATTTAATTTTTTATCAAAATTCTTTTTGAACAATACATTCTCACAATAAAATATTTTGCACGTTTACTCAAATTTTTTTTTTACTTTTAAACAATACATTCTCTCAAAAATTCACTATTACAAATTGTTTTTCAAAACATTAGAATGTGGTAATTGGTCCTGTCAAACTTTTAAACTTTTTATAAACACATAACGAAAATTCAAATTTCAATTTTTTTGTGTATTAAAGTTCCTCCTTTAAAATTATAATTTCTTCAATCAAAACTCCATCCAGTTTCTATATACGATTTTTTTATTTTTATTTTTTTAATAATATCGTTCTCTCCATCAAATTGAAAATTTGCAAGACAGATAATTGAGATGTCCCAACCGGACAGGTAGGTTGGACATATGGCATTGTGATTTTAATCTCGTCCATACTCCGTGTTAAGTTGGTAATTTAATTTCTTGGGGTTTTATAAAAAATGTAGGTGCCAGATAGAATGAGGAAATTTATATAGAAGGATGGTTGTAGAGCGATAAAAAAAAAAAAGAGAGTAAAAATAGGCATAGTGTTTAGAACACTTATAGGTCAATAGTTTTTCAAAAATTCTAAAATGTCGTTCTTTTTCTCACTCTCTTCTTTGTGTTTTTCTTCTTTAGATCTTCATTTGCATTGTAATTTGTCTTCTCCATCTTTCTTCTAGTTTGTCCTTTTAGATCTTTGATTATGCGCTAAACCCAAAAGAAGAAAGTAAACAGAATTAGTCATCTTAATTACTATTTTAAATTAGGTTAACTTAGTCTTTTGATCAATATAGAAGACATTAATTTTGAATGGGGAAAATTAGAAAGTGAATTACGTTTTTACTTCGGCCATTAAACGATAGCTACTTTTTAAAGTTCCTACCGAAGGAAGTGAATGAGAAAATGACCAAAAATGAAGACTAATTAAGGTCACTTAAAAGCATTAAAATGTACTTCATAATGTAATTTGCAGAAAATATACTTTTGGACATATAAATTTAGCTCAATCTATGACATGAGACGTGGGAATCAAGCACAAATTGTGTTTTCTTCCAGCAGCGGCACCAAATTTCTCAGTCATGTCGAATTCCTTAGGGCTAATCTTACCAGGAAGTTTCCAGTCGAAGTGGTAGAGGAGATAAGCCAGAGAAAGCTCAATACCAGCGGTACTAAATGAAATTCCAGGACAAATCCTCCTCCCTGCGCCAAATGGTATTAACTCAAAGTGAGCTCCTGTATAACTGGTCGAAATATTGCTAAATCTCTCAGGTTCATAAACATTTTGATTATCCCAGAATTCTGTATCTCTTCCTATTGCCCAACCATTTATTACAGCTATTGTATTAGCCGGGATATCATATCCACCATTCGTGCATTTTTCCCTGCTTATTCTGGGGCCTAACAAAGGACCAGGAGGGTATAATCTCAACGTTTCTTTAGTAACCATTTTTAGGTAACTCAAACTTTGAACATCACAATCAGAGATTTTCTCCTTTCCCTTAAAAGCTTTCCTTACTTCTGCCTGTGCCTTCTCCATAACTCTCGGGTGCTTCATCATTGCTGCCATTGTCCATTCAACTGCCATGGATGAAGTTTCAATTCCAGCAGAAAACAATTCGTGTTATATTCATGAACAAATTTAGAATATGATAGTTTTGCTCATAAGGAAATATAATTGCTTGATCGATAACGTGAAATATACAACACAACACTGACAGTACGGATATAACAAACTACTATCTTGTCTATTCCAGGCTCGTCTGGAATGAAGCAACTACAAACATAAGAAATCAGCAGATGGACGAATGGAAAATGCAAAGTAGGCTTTGAATTTCATTTGAATATAGTGGCAAAATGAATAGAATAAAACAGCTTTGAAGTCGAGAAGGCATCTTTTGGATAGTTGAACGGTTGAAAGCTAAGCTGCTCCTCAATACAGTGATTTAAGGCCATTGTTCTCTATTGTAGTGTCCAATAAAATGTATGATGATATTTGTATTTTGTAGTTGAATGTAAAAAATAAGTGAATCCTTCTCATATTGAAAATTGTAAAAAAAATCTTATAATAATTCACTCACAAGTATATTCGCTTTGATGTTTTCCCTAGTGATCGAAACCTGGAGTTCTCTGCTGTCCTTTCATCGTACGAAAACATCAAGTAGATCTTCCTCCGACGACTGATCGCTGGTCTGGCCTCTTTTTGGACTTAGTCGGTCCCCTTCGTGCTCACGAATAATGTTTTCAAGAATGATGTCGACTTTTTTGTGCATATTAACTAATTTTCGCTTTGATCCAAAAAGGGAATCCAAAAACTTGAGGGAAGGAAATATATCTCCAACATTGAAAATTCCAGCAAATGATGCAGTTTCTTTTGCCAAAGTAATTAATGCTTTTTGATCACTGCATCTTCTTCCAACTGCAGCACGGCATATTATCGCACTTTCAGCTTCTAAAACATTATCAGTCAAATTAATTGGCACTCCTTCGGAGGATTGAATACGACTAACTAGACTTGAAAACTCTTCCTCCATAATGTTTTGAAATGATTGAA
>NC_036245.1:9756054-9779274 GCF_002742605.1 Olea europaea var. sylvestris | reverse complement strand
TGTTTTTTTTTTTTTTTTTTTTTTTTTTTGAAAATATAAATTTTTACCCTTCATCTCGTTTGAGTCAAAATTCAAATTTCAGTGCTGACTAACTGAATTATGGACAAAACTCCAGCTACCATTAAAGTAAAAAGTTTGAGATCGCTGCCGCAGAAATGAAATATTAAGGTCTATTCCGCAACAAAATAAAAGGTTTGGGACCTCCTCCGCAACAATTTGCCCTTTATAGTATCATATGTTCTATTCGTTATAGTACCAGTATTTAAGTCATCTTAATCCAATAACGAAAACTCTTATGTCAAACAGTGCTCAATCCGTCAGTTTCATCACTCGGCTTCTTTCCTCTTCTTCTTCCTTCTGTGCTATTTATATTAATGGGATTGATTGCCCCCAGGACACATCTCCAAGTAGTAAAAGGGGAGGGTGGAGAAATTCAGCTTTGCTTCGAATCCTGAAATATGGATTTGACTCTTGGGTAAGTGCAAGTGTACAAGCAGCTTTCTACCCTGTACCCTTGGAGGCATAACCTACGATTTACCTCCCTCACAATACTCCAGGGCAGGGGTGGTGGGGGACCCTTAAGGTTAGGGTTTAACCTTTTTATATTAATGGGATTGATTTCTAAATGTATATTTCAGTACTAAAACTGTACGTCAATAAAAGGACTCGAGTCAATCAACTTTAAACAAAATTTACTTAAATTATTAAATTTTGGATTTAATTTTTATTTCAATTATATCACTATATGTGATGTAGACGACAATATGATGAAGCAGACATTAAAATCAAATCGAACTTGAAAAAAACGATAGCTTACTATATTAAATGTCAAACTGTTAAAAAAAATGAAATAATTTTTCTTAAAATAAAATTGAGTGACTCAGGAAAAATCCAGCTTAAATTTCAACGACCGAATTCTCACATAATTGTTCTAAAATGAACATAATAATAAATTAACTGTTTTAAGTTCTGTCAAGTCAAATTTTCCGTTAGCAATTTTCAGATTAAGGACAAAGAGACTCACTGAAAAAATATAAAATAAAAATCCACTGACCTCCGTTGAGCCAAAGAACAAGAGGCTTAGAAGAAGGGTCCTCATCCGCCTCAAGTAACCAATAAAACAGTGCTCGCCCAGATTCCTCGTTGACAGTAACATAGCCAGCATAATGTTCAAAGCTCACGTTAAAATTCTGCCCTGGCAGCTTTGAAACTCTATCCAGCTGTTGCTGGGCATATGGATCTAAAGAAAAACTCAACTGGATCTTGACGATGAAAAGGAAGAGGAAAATATTCATTTTTCGAGACGTGTACTTGTAATGGCCGTCCAAGAGTGGGTGAAAAGGAGATTATATATAGATATAATCATTTTAATAATGTGCTGATACTTTTGGAATCACACAGGATTAATTGTGTTTGTTTAATAATGTTCTTGTCCGATTTGTTGTCAAACAATCTTTGCGCTTCAAGGGCTTTGGTCCATAATTGAAGAATTATTTTATTTGGTTCCACACATTATTTTATTGAGACAAATAAAACTTGGCAAGTCTTCCAGGAAACTCCTCTATTTTATCCTTCGTTACTATTCTAGCACAATTCAGAATTGGGAAATCATCTAGGAATTTGAGGTTGATTAAGCTTGCCATACCTTGGGGTACTTCCTCAATTCTAGTATTTGTGAGGTCCAAATGTATCAATTTTTGAGCTTTTCCAGTGATGGCACTGATTCCAGTTCTTTACAATGTAATGTTCTAAGATTATCCAAGTCTGCTATGCAATATGGCAAGTTCTGAAATTTAGTGAGACCCAAATCGAGAGTGTAGATCACGCATGTGCTCAAAGAAACAATCTGACACTTGGGCGACGTGCCAGGCGAATTTCCATTTTAATCATCAAGGAATTTTATTTAAATCTTCTGTCCATTTTTGCACCTGTTATTTCCCTCAAGTGAAGTCCAGCTTTTACCATGTATGTCTAGGTCATGTTTATTTATCGCTATTGCCATGACTCTGATGAAATCATGTCCGTATCTGTTGAAGCCCTTTCTAGTAAGAAGGCTCTCTCCAATTGATTTAGTATTGCATGACCTTGGTCAATCTCAACTCTCAAGATAAATCTTCACTCCATCAGCTCTCCGAAATGACTTTTTCAATCAATTTGTCTCTTGGACTATGATAGTCTTCAGGATACACAGCAATACAAAAACATTTTAGTTTTGTATCCCTCAGTCGATCATAATCGTACAAGAGTATTGGCAAAACTGCTGGATTCGGAGAGATTATAATGAATGAGATTAATGGCACAATATAAAGTAATAAAGATCACAGCAAAAAACAAGATTCAAAGTAAATAAGAACAAAAAGAGTTAATCGTAGAGGAACGATGTATATTAATTGACAATATGGAGAAAAATTACAGACACGTCAATAATGCTTAAAGAAAATTGAGAGGGAAATCTTGTATTTATAAGCCACGTTTCAAATCCTAGAAGAGTCCAAAAAGATAAAAAAAATCTGTTAAAATTAGGTTACAATTGCGCATAAAACTTCGATTTAGAGAGAATTTCCTTTCCTTATTCAATTTGGATACAATCTTTCTTTCTAAATAAAAATCAAATACGCAATCTCAATAGACTTCTAACCATATTTGAGTCATAAAACCTAACAATCTCCACCTTGACTCAAATTTCGGTGCAACAAGCTGAGCTCCACAAAATTTCTCCACCTGAGAAATAAACTCGTTTGCATCGAAGTGAAATGACCAATCTCCTCAACACAGTAACCAAAACTCTCCATATAAACCATCGTCATCTACAAGGCGTCCACAAGCTACACCTGAACCCTATTTTCGGGATCCCAAAATTCCACCAAGGAATTAATGTTTACCAAACATGGGTCAAAGCACACCCTGTAGCAAAAATCATACAAAATGCCAAAATAAAAGACCCGTTGCTAGAACTGTCGCCTTCGACGTCCCCAAAAGCATTAGAGACATCACTAACACCACAGTACCTACGCTCAATGGATTCAATCCTAGCAAAGATGGCAAAATCACCAATGCTCCCTCGAGCAATGTTCCAAACTGACCCAGAGCCCATCACAAGAAGTACTATACCAAACTAAATATCCACCACGGTACTGAACTTGTCCAGATGTCTCTTAATTCGTTCTACGCTCCCCTGCAAGATGTACAACTAAAACATTCTCCGTCGTTCTAGTAAAACCCGGATATCCTTTCGGACCTTCAAGACTCAATTTCCATCAGAGAATTTATACTCTTTTGTATCCAGAGTACTAAGTAAGGTGAGATTCCTTTTCAAGTCTAGAACATGTCGAACATGATCAATTGTTCATATTATCTCATCCCGTAGCCTGAATCTGACTTGACCAATCCCAGCAATACGGCAAAACTGGTTGTTTTCCATTACAACTCCACCTTGTTGAACAGTCTCATATGTCTGAAAGAAATTTTGATTGAAACACATATGATGCGAACATGCCGAATCGAGAATCCACTCCTCGTAGGCCTAGATTCCATGTCAGATACCATGCTCAACATCACATCTCCGACGTCTGAAAAATCTTCAACTACATTTGTTTCGTCTAAAGTCAAAGATTGCGCTCCACGATTTGCAACTAAATCACATTTAGACTGCAACTTATCGCAATTCTTCTAAATATGTCTCTTACGTTTGCAGTAGAAGAAAAACAAATTGCTGTTATTCTTCGATCTGCCCCTCCGTCGATCACCATGAGATATAAGAACTTCCCCATCCCTCGATGTAGCTCCAACCAAATGCTTTAATTCTCCTTTGAGTGCAAAGCATCATAAACATCGTCTATAATCAAAGTATCCTGACTATACAAAATGGTATCCTGTAATGACATATAAGTGCCAGGTAGCGAACACAACAGGATCAAGGTCAGATCCTCTTTATTGTACTTAACCTCCAACGTATCCAAATCTGCAACTATTTTCTTGAACACTGTAATATGGTCCTCCAGTGACCCTCCTTCTGCCATGCGATAGAAATACATTTTTTGTTTTAGAGCTGGTTTACTCGTAAGACTTCTAGTCATGCATAACTGCTTCAATTTCAATCACAAAGCAGCCGTTGTTTTCTCCTTCAAGACATACTACAAAATATTGTTGGATAAATGAAAATGGATTTACGATAAAGCCTTCCGATCCCTCCGTTGTTTTTCTTCCGTTATCCAATCAGCTGCCATCTTCTCAAAATCCAGCAGTACATTGTCCAAATTCAACTACGCCAGAATAGCCTTTACCTTTACTTACCAAAAGAAAACATTGTATTGCAATCCAGTAGCAAAATGTCATACTTCATGGTAGTCATCTCTGAAAAAACGTCAACCAATCCACAGAAGAAGAAACAAGCTATAATACCACTTGTTGGACTTGGAGGGATTGTAATGAATGAAATTAATGATACAATATGAAGTAATAAAGATCTAGTAAGAAACAGATTAAAAGAAAAGAAGAACAAAGAGAGTTAATCGCAGAGAAACGATGTATATTAACTGAAAATATTGAGAGAAATTACAGACACAGCAATAATACTTAAACAAAACTAACAAAGGAGCATTGTGTTTATAGGCCACGTTTCAAACCCTAGAAGAGTCCTAAAGGTAAAAGGATCTGTTAAAATTAGCTTACAATTGAGCATAGAATTTCGACCGAGAGAAGATTTCCTTTTCTTATTCAATTTGGATACAATATTCCTTTCCAAATATAAATCAAATACGTAATTTCACAAGACTCCTAACCATATTCGAGTCACAAAAACCTCATCTTCTTGTCAATATGACAAGTGACGGTGGCAAGCCTTCACATCTCTTACCATTTTCTTGTAAATCCCTTCTACTTCAGGATGAAGTTCAGTTTTGACAAGTTTCTTCAAGAATAATTTCCAAGCTTCTTGCTCAGAAAGTATTTGCACTTTTATAATCGTGCGACAGCCCATCCAAAGACAAACTTGTTTTTGATCAATTTCTTGTCAACTTGCATCCATTCATTTCTAGAGAAATGCCAATCTTCTCTACGTAAATTTGCTTCCAAACATCGTCCAGTATAAGTACAAATCTCTCCCTTAATGTCTCGAAGATTTTAGTTCCCCTTTCCTCTTGTCATTCTCACATGAGAAATCTAGTTACAAGGCATGGACAATGTCAATCTGCAATTTGTAAATGCTAAACCCTTGAGAGATTGTGACCCAATTAACATGACCAAAGAATGCAGAAAATCACTTCGTTCAAGAAGTCCGTGACTTGGTCATTATTTCAACCTGTTTAGTCAACTTTTTCATGTATAAAAATTAGAATCTTTTGCATTGTACTTACTTTTTTCAGGGTATCAAATTCTGTTACTTTGTTTTCAACATTACTAACACATTCTTCAACCTCTCTCTTGCATTATTTTTCCCCTGGAAGATATGTTGCATTTTGTAATTCTGCACGCACATTAGCTTGACTTTTAGCAATTCGATTTTTCTTGTAAGAGTTTGTACATTCCCTCCAAGTCTCTATATTGATCGATGTGAATTCCTACAACCATGCGTGGCACAAAAATTAAAGGGCATTATTTATGGGGCTTTTAAAAAATTATATGAAAAATTAAATAGAACAAACGATCACTAAAAAATCTATCGCTGAATGTCAACAATATTATTAATAATAATAAAAATTATATAGATCAAATAGGCAATGTAAAACATTCCATCGGTGATTGTTGACAGTATCATTATTGATTTTTATGATCAGCAATTACTAACGTACCCTATATGATGACCAAAGATAATATCATCTTCGATAGAAAAGTAGTTTTTATTAACAAAACTCTAGCATTTGTATCATCAATTATTATCAACATGCATCTGTCAGCTATTATCGATGACAAAGTTATCATCAAAGTTACTGATAATGTTATCGACAGCCATCGACGATGCTATGATCGCTTACTGCCAATATAGAAGTTTAGCACTTCTCTAGAAAGCAAGTTTCTACTTATTTGGACCAATGGAAATGCTTTTATTACATTTTGAAAAATTGAATTAACATAAAAAATGGTTGTTGGGTAGCAGATTTCTCAATCCATTTTAATACTTTAATCAGCCTTGTCATTTAGTCATTTAGGAGATTATGCTTTCCCTCTTAATTTTACAAGTTAAATACTTATTGTCACAAGATAAGTCAAAGTAAGAACGAAACTCTTGTTCACAGCAAATTCCAAAGTACAAAATGTCAGGCCCATTGTCCAGTTAATTGTTTCCCAGAATTAAGGTTACATCGCCAATTCTTGTAATTGTCAGCTCGGGCGATAAATTATAAATCACTGACTTGTTCCAGTTTTGGCATAGAGTTTCCTGATAAGTAAGACTTGATAAGTGTCAAGGCTTGCTTCGGTTTATGCAGGGGAACTTCATGGCCTGCCCCTCTCACTGTCACAAAAGTTAGCCCATTGTACTCCTGTGTCCATCCCCCTACCTGTTTAACGCGTTACAGTTTCTATCATTTTTGATAAAGCAATGACGTTAAATTGAATAAGATTGATGAAGGAAGCAGAAAAATAACCTGGCCATCGTCATACCAAGCACGCCAAGGACTAGTCGTTGGAAGATTCAGAGCATCTATACTATAACGAGTGGATGTAACTGGAATTACAGCATCAGTATCCCCACTGTCAAAAATTGCCACAAACACGGATAACTTTTCTATGTTCTATTAAACAGGAAAGGAGCAATTTGTTGACAAATTCGATCATAACTTTTTAATTGTAAGGTATCGATACATGGTTGGAAGATAACTCTAGCAACAAGTGAATGAGAATGAGGGGCACGTGTAAGAACCTCTAGGCATGAGAGAAACAAAGAAAAGCAGAAATCCTCTTAACATGTAGGCATAAACTTTAGTACCTTTAGTACAGACTAATAAACAAAGAAAAGATTGAGATGGGGAACAGATGGAAACCTGAAGATCCAAATACGAAGTCCCAAAGGTATAAGCTCACGGTAGATATCCAGCACTGACATAGGAGTATCCTTCCAATTTTCATTCACCTCTTCACTGCAAACATATGACTGTGAATATTGCTCTCTCTATAAAATATATCAATCAAGAAAATGCAATAACCATGTATTGAATATCGCATGCCTAGAAAATCACTAGAAGTTATATAATGAAAAAATTTTATTTATCTCTGCGCAACTATTCCAACTGAATCAAAAATACTATATGTTCACATAGACTTCTAGGTTATGTTCAAGAAGTACAGAACAACGGCCAAAGATATCTAGTTTGTGTCTTTTTCAAAAGTTAATAATGCTTGCTTATTAATTAGAAGGTTAAAAGCCAAAATTACTGATACTGTATAGCATGTTTAACCCTCCGAATTACATCAATAGTTTGTAATGCATTTAAAATGTAATCTCCACAATATAAAACGTTGAAAAGAAAAAGATAAGGAATAAAGAAAATCAAAAGGACAAGTAAGAATTTCAGTTGATAGTCCTTGCAAGCTATTAAGCGTGCAGACTAGCAGTCTATAGTATCTTCAGCATTTATATAGGACGAGATTGAAGCAACAGTATCATTAGCATCTTTCCATGTATTTGAGGGGCAAGATATCTCAATAATGAGTTGGTCTAATCATGATTGAAGACGGACAAAATTTACAGCATTAATATATTCTGGAGCTGAGAATTTTGCCTCAGAAATAATACTGGTCCAATTTAAATGCATTCTTATTAACTAATGTTAAAAGTAATTGCTCATGTCAACATACAGCAGAATTTTCCCTCGAATATATATCATCCAAAAAGCTTATTTATTAGACATCATCCAGTATCTCGAAAAGTTAAGAATGTGTTAAGGAAATAAAGTTGAAACTCAAGAACTTACAGTTGTCGCTAGCACAGGCAGTGGTAACCAGCATTTTTATAATGAATAAGTTTAATTTTGTTTATATCTAAGATCTATTTCAAATTATTTACTTTGCAAGCAAAAATGAGATCATAAAATAAAACAACTATAGTTGTAGGATGATCACCCAATCCAAACATAAATATTATACCTGCAGGTTTCCCATTTGGACGGGGAATTTTTTTTATGAACATGAAGAACATTTTGAACCTCGGGAAGATTGAAGTAGACAGTTGAGTGCTGCTCAGTGCAAGGATCGTATGCTCTTCTGATAAGACCAACCTTCTATTACAGGAAATTTCATAACATTAGTTATCCATTGAGAATATGTAGGAAAGATTACTGCAAAAGCATACTCCAAATGAAGATTCGACACTGTCCTGAGTTTTAATTCTCACTTTGTTACCCAATCTAATGGTCTGGTAGAAACATTCATGGTAAAAAGTTATAAATTGACGAGCAACAACGCTTGTAGAAAAATAATAAACTTCCCACATTGCCGGAAAATCCTCTTAACCTCGATTTAAATAGGGCACAAACAATCAAGAGGCAGAAGCAGGGTTCATTACATACCTGTTTTACCCACTGATAAATATAGTGACTTACTAACACTCCTTTTTCACGTATAAATTTGAAGAACTTAAATTTGGTCAACAGAATAAACTCGTCCAGTCATTAAAGGAGATTGTAAAAAATATAAATACTTACTTTTTTCTGTTTTAATAGGCGACTAAATCTATTAAAATTGGCTGTGCATGGGGGAGTGAAGATACTATACATATCAATATCTCCGATTTCTTCATCAGCAATATCAAGAACTTTATCGCACGGCCCTGAGGTATGTATAAACGACTGGGAGTCACAGAAAACATTCAACTGCTTGAAGGTCTCATCAGAAATCATACCAACAGACCACATAAATTGGAAGAGTCCCAAGTAATCATGAAAATCATCTGTTAGCGCATTTCCAACCTGCATTAAAGTATAAGCTACATATTTAATTTTGTCCAAATGAGCATATGATCTCCAGATCTAAAATATCAAGCAAAGAAAGCCCATACCATAAAACCCTTCAGATTGATGATGACTTCTCCATTTTTATGGTTGTGCCTCACAATGGCTTGGCTTAATTGTGGTACATAGTGCCCTGTAGATTGCATAGACAACAATTTAAAACAGACATATGGTAACAAGACCACCAAAGTTAAGTGATAGTTTCAGTTTTTAATTTTTTTTCTCTTCTCAGCAACTAGTTACAATAAGTAAACCCAGCAGTCATAAATTGCAAAAAGGTAGTTCTTCCTTGGTTATTAAGAAAGTTCACCATCACCCACCTGCATAACTTTCTCCTGTGATGTAGAAGTCCCTTCCTTTATACTGTGGAAAACGTTTAAACCACTCCAATAAAAATTCTAGATTGTCGGCAGCTGCATTCCAAGAGATTGAAATCAATCTTCTGTACATACCAAAACAAAATAAAAAATAAAAGAAAAATCAAGATGGGCTATAGAAAAGACACCATTACCCGTCCGTTTATCACCATTGTTCAGTTGATCATTGGTGATGTTTGAATATGAAAAACCAACTCCAACTGGAGAGTCAAGAAACAATACATTTGCAGCTGCAATATGAGAAAAGAATTAGGCAATTCCTATATGAAATTTTATAGAAGTGCCACTTTGAATTTAAGTATTTTAGATTGACTTCCAGCAGACTCCTAATAGAAAATTCTAGCAATTATCTAATCCATCATTTCCAGAAGCACGGGAAGTTATAAAGATCACGCGCAAAGTATTGCTAAAAAGTAAAGTGAAAAGAAGAAAACTAGAAAACAAGGAGACAAGAATGTAAAAACAACGAAGTGTTCCTATTGAGGGGTAAATGTGTGTCGGAAATATATATTTTTAACTCAAATATTGCTAATATGAGCTAGTTGAAAATTATGAGCGTATGATACTGTAATATATGTACTAAACAGTCACACAAGAGCTCATTTCTATGTTTGCAGGTAAGCACAACATTTGATTTTTATAAAAATTTAAAGTAATGGCATTGATAGTTGTAGAATCCACCTAAAGATGTGTTTTTTTTTTTTTTTTTTTTTTTTTTTGAAAATATAAATTTTTACCCTTCATCTCGTTTGAGTCAAAATTCAAATTTCAGTGCTGACTAACTGAATTATGGACAAAACTCCAGCTACCATTAAAGTAAAAAGTTTGAGATCGCTGCCGCAGAAATGAAATATTAAGGTCTATTCCGCAACAAAATAAAAGGTTTGGGACCTCCTCCGCAACAATTTGCCCTTTATAGTATCATATGTTCTATTCGTTATAGTACCAGTATTTAAGTCATCTTAATCCAATAACGAAAACTCTTATGTCAAACAGTGCTCAATCCGTCAGTTTCATCACTCGGCTTCTTTCCTCTTCTTCTTCCTTCTGTGCTATTTATATTAATGGGATTGATTGCCCCCAGGACACATCTCCAAGTAGTAAAAGGGGAGGGTGGAGAAATTCAGCTTTGCTTCGAATCCTGAAATATGGATTTGACTCTTGGGTAAGTGCAAGTGTACAAGCAGCTTTCTACCCTGTACCCTTGGAGGCATAACCTACGATTTACCTCCCTCACAATACTCCAGGGCAGGGGTGGTGGGGGACCCTTAAGGTTAGGGTTTAACCTTTTTATATTAATGGGATTGATTTCTAAATGTATATTTCAGTACTAAAACTGTACGTCAATAAAAGGACTCGAGTCAATCAACTTTAAACAAAATTTACTTAAATTATTAAATTTTGGATTTAATTTTTATTTCAATTATATCACTATATGTGATGTAGACGACAATATGATGAAGCAGACATTAAAATCAAATCGAACTTGAAAAAAACGATAGCTTACTATATTAAATGTCAAACTGTTAAAAAAAATGAAATAATTTTTCTTAAAATAAAATTGAGTGACTCAGGAAAAATCCAGCTTAAATTTCAACGACCGAATTCTCACATAATTGTTCTAAAATGAACATAATAATAAATTAACTGTTTTAAGTTCTGTCAAGTCAAATTTTCCGTTAGCAATTTTCAGATTAAGGACAAAGAGACTCACTGAAAAAATATAAAATAAAAATCCACTGACCTCCGTTGAGCCAAAGAACAAGAGGCTTAGAAGAAGGGTCCTCATCCGCCTCAAGTAACCAATAAAACAGTGCTCGCCCAGATTCCTCGTTGACAGTAACATAGCCAGCATAATGTTCAAAGCTCACGTTAAAATTCTGCCCTGGCAGCTTTGAAACTCTATCCAGCTGTTGCTGGGCATATGGATCTAAAGAAAAACTCAACTGGATCTTGACGATGAAAAGGAAGAGGAAAATATTCATTTTTCGAGACGTGTACTTGTAATGGCCGTCCAAGAGTGGGTGAAAAGGAGATTATATATAGATATAATCATTTTAATAATGTGCTGATACTTTTGGAATCACTCAGGATTAATTGTGTTTGTTTAATAATGTTCTTGTCCGATTTGTTGTCAAACAATCTTTGCGCTTCAAGGGCTTTGGTCCATAATTGAAGAATTATTTTATTTGGTTCCACACATTATTTTATTGAGACAAATAAAACTTGGCAAGTCTTCCAGGAAACTCCTCTATTTTATCCTTCGTTACTATTCTAGCACAATTCAGAATTGGGAAATCATCTAGGAATTTGAGGTTGATTAAGCTTGCCATACCTTGGGGTACTTCCTCAATTCTAGTATTTGTGAGGTCCAAATGTATCAATTTTTGAGCTTTTCCAGTGATGGCACTGATTCCAGTTCTTTACAATGTAATGTTCTAAGATTATCCAAGTCTGCTATGCAATATGGCAAGTTCTGAAATTTAGTGAGACCCAAATCGAGAGTGTAGATCACGCATGTGCTCAAAGAAACAATCTGACACTTGGGCGACGTGCCAGGCGAATTTCCTTTTTAATCATCAAGGAATTTTATTTAAATCTTCTGTCCATTTTTGCACCTGTTATTTCCCTCAAGTGAAGTCCAGCTTTTACCATGTATGTCTAGGTCATGTTTATTTATCGCTATTGCCATGACTCTGATGAAATCATGTCCGTATCTGTTGAAGCCCTTTCTAGTAAGAAGGCTCTCTCCAATTGATTTAGTATTGCATGACCTTGGTCAATCTCAACTCTCAAGATAAATCTTCACTCCATCAGCTCTCCGAAATGACTTTTTCAATCAATTTGTCTCTTGGACTATGATAGTCTTCAGGATACACAGAGCAATACAAAAACATTTTAGTTTTGTATCCCTCAGTCGATCATAATCGTACAAGAGTATTGGCAAAACTGCTGGATTCGGAGAGATTATAATGAATGAGATTAATGGCACAATATAAAGTAATAAAGATCACAGCAAAAAACAAGATTCAAAGTAAATAAGAACAAAAAGAGTTAATCGTAGAGGAACGATGTATATTAACTGACAATATGGAGAAAAATTACAGACACGTCAATAATGTTTAAACAAAATTGAGAGGGAAATCTTGTATTTATAAGCCATGTTTCAAATCCTAGAAGAGTTCAAAAAGATAAGAAAATCTGTTAAAATTAGGTTACAATTGCGCATAGAACTTCGATTTAGAGAGGATTTCCTTTTCTTATTCAACTTGGATACAATCTTTCTTTCTAACTAAAAATCAAATACGCAATCTCAAAAGACTTCTAACCATATTTGAGTCATAAAACCTAACAATATCCACCTTGACTCAAAATTCGGTGCAACAATCTGAGCTCCACAAAATTTCTCCTCCTGAGAAATAAACTCGTTTGCATCGAAGTGAAATGACCAATCTCCTCAACGCAGTAACCAAAACTCTCCATATAAACCATTGTCATCTACACGGCGTCCACAAGCTACACCTGAACCCTATTTCCGAGATCCCAAAATTCCACCAAGGAATTAATGTTTACCAACAATGGGTCAAAGCACACCCTGTAGCAAAAACCATACTAAATGCCAAAATAAAAGACCCGTTGCTAGAACTGTCGCCTTCGATGTCCCCAAAAGCATTACAGACATCACTGACACCACAGTACCTACGCTCAATGGATCCAATCCTAGCAAATTGATGGCAAAATCACCAATCCTCCCTCGAGCAATGTTCCAAACTGACCCAAAGCCCATCACAAGAAGTACTATACCAAACTAAATATCCACCACGGTACTGAACTTGTCCAGATGTCTCTTAATTCGTTCTACGCTCCCCTGCAAGATGTACAACTAAAACATTCTCCGTCGCTCTAGTAAAACCCGGATATCCTTTCGGACCTTCAAGACTCAATTTCCACTAGAGAATTTATACTCTTTTGTATCCAGAGTACTAAGTAAGGTGAGATTCCTTTTCAAGTCTAGAACATGTCGAACCTGATCAATTATTCAGATTATCTCATTCCGTAGCCTCTGACTCGACCAATCCCAGCAATACGGCAAAACTGGTTGTTTCCCATTACAACTCCACCTTGTTGAACAGTCTCATATGTCTGAAAGAAATTTTGATTGAAACACATATAATGCGAACATGCCGAATCGAGAATCCACTCTTTGTAGGCCTAGATTCCATGTCAGATACCATGCTCAACATCACATCTCCGACGTCTGAAAAATCTTCAACTACATTTGTTTCGTCTAAAGTCAAAGATTGCGCTCCATGATTTGCAACTAAATCACATTTAGACTGCAACTTATCGCAATTCTTCTAAATATGTCTCTTATGTTTGCAATAGAAGAAAAACAAATTGTTGTTATTCTTCGATTTGCCCCTTCGTCGATCACCATGAGATATAAGAGCTTCCCCATCCCTCGATATAGCTCCAACCAAATGCTTTAATTCTCCTTTGAGTGCAAAGCATCATAAACATCGTCTATAATCAAAGTATCCTGACTATACAACATGGTATCCTGAAACGACATATAAGTGCCAGGTAGCGAACACAACAGGATCAAGGCCAGATCCTCTTTATTGTACTTAACCTCCAACGTATCCAAATCTGCAACTATTTCCTTGAACAATGTAATATGGTCCTCCAGTGACCCTCCTTCTGCCATGCGATGGAAATACAGTTTTTGTTTTAGAGCTGGTTTACTCGTAAGACTTTTAGTCATGCATAACTGCTTCAGTTTCAATCACAAAGTAGCCGTTGTTTTCTCCTTCAAGACATACTGCAAAATATTGTTGGATAAATGAAAATGGATTTACGATAAAGCCTTCCGATCCCTCCGTTGTTTTTCTTCCGTTATCCAATCAGCTGCTATCTTCTCAAAATCCAGTAGCGCATCATCCAAATTCAATTGTGCCAGAATAGCTTTTACCTTTACTTACCAAAAGAAAACATTGTATTGCAATCCAGTAGCAAAATGTCATACTTCATGGTAGTCATCTCTAAAAAAAGGTCAACCAATCCACAGAAGAAGAAACAAGCTATAATACCACTTGTTGGACCTGGAGGGATTGTAATGAATGAAATTAATGATACAATATGAAGTAATAAAGATCTAGTAAGAAACAGATTAAAAGAAAAGAAGAACAAGAGAGTTAATAGCAGAGAAACGATGTATATTAACTGAAAATATGGAGAGAAATTACAGACACAGCAATAATACTTAAACAAAACTAACAAAGGAGTCTTGTGTTTATAGGCCACGTTTCAAACCCTAGAAGAGTCCTAAAGGTAAAAAGATCTGTTAAAATTACCTTACAATTGAGCATAGAATTTCGACCGAGAGAAGATTTCCTTTTCTTATTCAATTTGGATACAATATTCCTTTCCAAATATAAATCAAATACGTAATTTCACAAGACTCCTAACCATATTCAAGTCACAAAAACCTCATTTTCTAGTCAATATGACAAGTGACGGTGGCAAGCCATCACATCTCTTACCATTTTCTTGTAAATCCCTTCTACTTCAGGATGAAGTTCAGTTTTGACAAGTTTCTTCAAGAATAATTTCCAAGCTTCTTGCTCAGAAAGTATGAGCACTTTTATAATCGTGTGACAGCCCATCCAAAGACAAACTTGTTTTTGATCAACTTCTTGTCAACTTGCATCCATTCATTTCTAGAGAAATGCCAATCTTCTCTACGTAAATTTGCTGCCAAACATCGTCCAGTATAAGTACAAATCTCTCCTCTAATGTCTCGAAGATTTTAGTTCCTCTTTCCTCGTCATTCTCACGAGAAATCTAGTTACAAGGCATGGACAATGTCAATCTGCAATTTGTAAATGCTAAACCCTTGAGAGATTGTGACCCAATTAACATGACCAAAGAATGCAGAAAATCACTTCGTTCAAGAAGTCCGTGACTTGGTCATTATTTCAACCTGTTTAGTCAACTTTTTCATGTATAAAAATTAGAATCTTTTGCATTGTACTTACTTTTTTCAGGGTATCAAATTCTGTTACTTTGTTTTCAACATTACTAACACATTCTTCAACCTCTCTCTTGCATTATTTTTCCCCTGGAAGATATGTTGCATTTTGTAATTCTGCACGCACATTAGCTTGACTTTTAGCAATTCGATTTTTCTTGTAAGAGTTTGTACATTCCCTCCAAGTCTCTATATTGATCGATGTGAATTCCTACAACCATGCGTGGCACAAAGATTAAAGGGCATTATTTATGGGGCTTTTAAAAAATTATATGAAAAATTAAATAGAACAAACGATCACTAAAAAATCTATAGCTGAATGTCAACAATATTATTAATAATAATAAAAATTATATAGATCAAATAGGCAATGTAAAACATTCCATCGGCAGTATCATTATTGATTTTTATGATCAGCAATTACTGACGTACCCTATATGATAACCAAAGATAATATCATCTTTGATAGAAAAGTAGTTTTTATTAACAAAACTCTAGCATTTGTATCATCAATTATTATCAACGTGCATCTGTCAGCTATTATCGATGACAAAGTTATCATCAAAGTTATTGATAATGTCATCAACAGTCATCGACGATGCTATGATCGCTTACTGCCAATATAGAAGTTTAGCACTTCTCTAGAAAGCAAGTTTCTACTTATTTGGACCAATGGAAATGCTTTTATTACATTTTGAAAAATTGAATTAACATAAAAATTGGTTGTTGGGTAGCAGATTTCTCAATCCATTTTAATACTTTAATCAGCCTTGTCATTTAGTTATTTAGGAGATTATGCTTTCCCTCTTAATTTTACAAGTTAAATACTTATTGTCACAAGATAAGTCAAAGTAAGAACGAAACTCTTGTTCACAGCAAATTCCAAAGTACAAATGTCAGGCCCATTGTCCAGTTAATTGTTTCCCAGAATTAAGGTTACATCGCCAATTCTTGTAATTGTCAGCTCGGGCGATAAATTATAAATCACTGACTTGTTTCAGTTTTGGCATAGAGTTTCCTGATAAGTAAGACTTGATAAGTGTCAAGGCTTGCTTCGGTTTATGCAGGGCAACTTCATGGCCTGCCCCTCTCACTGTCACAAAAGTGAGCCCATTGTACTCCTGTGTCCATCCCCCTACCTGTTTAACGCGTTACGGTTTCTATCATTTTTGATAAAGCAATGACGTTCAATTGAATAAGATTGATGAAGGAAGCAGAAAAATAACCTGGCCATCGTCATACCAAGCACGCCAAGGACTAGTCGTTGGAAGATTCAGAGCATCTATACTATAACGAGTGGATGTAACTGGAATTACAGCATCAGTATCCCCACTGTCAAAAATTGCCACAAACACAGATAACTTTTCTACGTTCTATTAAATAGAAAAGGAGCGATTTGTTGACAAATTCGATCATAACTTTTTAATTGTAAGGTATCGATACATGGTTGGACGATAACTCTAGCAATAAGTGAATGAGAAAGAGGGGCACGTGTAAGAACCTCTAGGCATGAGAGAAACAAAGAAAAGCAGAAATCCTCTTAAAATGTAGGCATAAACTTTAGTACCTTTAGTACAGACTAATAAACAAAGAAAAGATTGAGATGGGGAACAGATGGAAACCTGAAGATCCAAATACGAAGTCCCAAAGGTATAAGCTCACGGTAGATATCCAGCACTGACATAGGAGTATCCTTCCAATTTTCATTCACCTCTTCACTGCAAACATATGACTGTGAATATTGCTCTCTCTATAAAATATATCAATCAAGAAAATGCAATAACCATGTATTGAATATCGCATGCCTAGAAAATCACTAGAAGTTATATAATGAAAAAATTTTAATTATCTCTGCGCAACTATTCCAACTGAATCAAAAATACTATATGTTCACATTGACTTCTAGGTTATGTTCAAGAAGTACAGAACAACGGCCAAAGATATCTAGTTTGTGTCTTTTTCAAAAGTTAATAATGCTTGCTTATTAATTAGAAGGTTAAAAGCCAAAATTACTGATACTGTATAGCATGTTTAACCCTCCGAATTACATCAATAGTTTGTAATGCATTTAAAATGTAATCTCCACAATATAAAACGTTGAAAAGAAAAAGATAAGGAATAAAGAAAATCAAAAGGACAAGTAAGAATTTCAGTTGATAGTCCTTGCAAGCTATTAAGCGTGCAGACTAGCAGTCTATAGTATCTTCAGCATTTATATAGGACGAGATTGAAGCAACAGTATCATTAGCATCTTTCCATGTATTTGAGGGGCAAGATATCTCAATAATGAGTTGGTCTAATCATGATTGAAGACGGACAAAATTTACAGCATTCATATATTCTGGAGCTGAGAATTTTGCCTCAGAAATAATACTGGTCCAATTTAAATGCATTCTTATTAACAAATGTTAAAAGTAATTGCTCATGTCAACATACAGCAGAATTTTCCCTCGAATATATATCATCCAAAAAGCTTATTTATTAGACATCATCCAGTATCTCGAAAAGTTAAGAATGTGTTAAGGAAATAAACTTGAAACTCAAGAACTTACAGTTGTCGCTAGCACAGGCAGTGGTAACCAGCATTTTTATAATGAATAAGTTTAATTTTGTTTATATCTAAGATCTCTTTCAAATTATTTACTTTGCAAGCAAAAATGAGATCATAAAATAAAACAACTATAGTTGTAGGATGATCACCCAATCCAAACATAAATATTATACCTGCAGGTTTCCCATTTGGACGGGGAATTTTTTTTATGAACATGAAGAACATTTTGAACCTCGGGAAGATTGAAGTAGACAGTTGAGTGCTGCTCAGTGCAAGGATCGTATGCTCTTCTGATAAGACCAACCTTCTATTACAGGAAATTTCATAACATTAGTTATCCATTGAGAATATGTAGGAAAGATTACTGCAAAAGCATACTCCAAATGAAGATTCGACGCTGTCCTGAGTTTTAATTCTCACTTTGTTACCCAATCTAATGGTCTGGTAGAAACATTCATGGTAAAAAGTTATAAAATTGACGAGCAACAACGCTTGTAGAAAAATAATAAACTTCCCACGTTGCCGGAAAATCCTCTTAACCTCGATTTAAATAGGGCACAAACAATCAAGAGGTAGAAGCAGGGTTCATTACATACCTGTTTTACCCACTGATAAATATAGTGACTTACTAACACTCCTTTTTCACATATAAATTTGAAGAACTTAAATTTGGTCAACAGAATAAACTCGTCCAGTCATTAAAGGAGATTGTAAAAAATATAAATACTTACTTTTTTCTGTTTTAATAGGCGACTAAATCTATTAAAATTGGCTGTGCATGGGGGAGTGAAGATACTATACATATCAATATCTCCGATTTCTTCATCAGCAATATCAAGAACTTTATCGCACGGCCCTGAGGTATGTATAAACGACTGGGAGTCACAGAAAACATTCAACTGCTTGAAGGTCTCATCAGAAATCATACCAACAGACCACATAAATTGGAAGAGTCCCAAGTAATCATGAAAATCATCTGTTAGCGCATTTCCAACCTGCATTAAAGTATAAGCTACATATTTAATTTTGTCCAAATGAGCATATGATCTCCTGATCTAAAATATCAAACAAAGAAAGCCCATACCATAAAACCCTTCAGATTGATGACGACTTCTCCATTTTTATGGTTGTGCCTCACAATGGCTTGGCTTAATTGTGGTACATAGTGCCCTGTAGATTGCATAGACAACAATTTAAAACAGACATATGGTAACAAGACCACCAAAGTTAAGTGATAGTTTCAGTTTTTAATTTTTTTTCTCTTCTCAGCAACTAGTTACAATAAGTAAACCCAGCAGTCGTAAATTGCAAAAAGGTAGTTCTTCCTTGGTTATTAAGAAAGTTCACCATCACCCACCTGCATAACTTTCTCCTGTGATGTAGAAGTCCCTTCCTTTATACTGTGGAAAACGTTTAAACCACTCCAATAAAAATTCTAGATTGTCGGCAGCTGCATTCCAAGAGATTGAAATCAATCTTCTGTACATACCAAAACAAAATAAAAAATAAAAGAAAAATCAAGATGGGCTATAGAAAAGACACCATTACCCGTCCGTTTATCACCATTGTTCAGTTGATCATTGGTGATGTTTGAATATGAAAAACCAACTCCAACTGGAGAGTCAAGAAACAATACATTTGCAGCTGCAATATGAGAAAAGAATTAGGCAATTCCTATATGAAATTTTATAGAAGTGCCACTTTGAATTTAAGTATTTTAGATTGACTTCCAGCAGACTCCTAATAGAAAATTCTAGCAATTATCTAATCCATCATTTCCAGAAGCACGGGAAGTTATAAAGATCACGCGCAAAGTATTGCTAAAAAGTAAAGTGAAAAGAAGAAAACTAGAAAACAAGGAGACAAGAATGTAAAAACAACGAAGTGTTCCTATTGAGGGGTAAATGTGTGTCGGAAATATATATTTTTAACTCAAATATTGCTAATATGAGCTAGTTGAAAATTATGAGCGTATGATACTGTAATATATGTACTAAACAGTCACACAAGAGCTCATTTCTATGTTTGCAGGTAAGCACAACATTTGATTTTTATAAAAATTTAAAGTAATGGCATTGATAGTTGTAGAATCCACCTAAAGATGTAAAAAAAGATGATAGCTATGCAGCCTAAATGTTACCTACTAAAAGGTGTGCTTTCAAGAACATAGGAACCTTTCTATTTTCAAGACAAGAATTGAACTTGATGAACTAGTCTTTTAAACTTTTGTTCTTTTCATTGGATTTAAAATTTTGAATTTCTTTTGCAAGGCAATTTAGATACAAATTCAATTCATTTCTTTTCTAAAGGACGGCACACAAAAATATACCTTTAGTCCAAGAATAAGGATTCAAATATAGGGTCTTCCCATCTTCCTCAATATGGAAAGGTCCAATTTCCTCAGCTAATCCATACGCAATAGATGAACATCCAGGCCCTGAACATAAAATGGATCAGAAAAAGATTTCCACCCTGGCTATGAATTACATCACACCACGATAAAGTACCATGTTAAGAACATAAATGAATTGAACTTTACAGCCTCAAATTCAATAACTAAACTAAAAAGTGAAAAAGAAACAGTAAATCCAAGATAGAATTTTTAATAATCACCATGTTTTCTGATACTTAATGACATGTTTCGAGGAGAATCAATGACATACAAGTCCAACATAATAAAAAATGTGTATACAACTTTCTAAAGTTTATAATCAAGAAAGGGAAGAATTATCACCATATATCTTGAAATAAATTATTTGCTAATGCTAAGAACTTTTTGGATATTGCAAATAATCTATTGGCCCAGAGGGCACAAAAGGATTCTCTTATAGCTGAGATATATCACAATTTCGTCTGCCTCACATACCTCCCAATATCATAACAAATTCTAAAAAAAATAAAAATAAAATTGCACTTGTCTGAAGGTTTCATTAACAAACTAAACTTCAAAGTTTTAAACGAGAAGACACAAAAGAGAGGTTCAGAATAAATTGACCTCCATTCAGCCAAAGAACAATAGGCTTGGAAGACGGGTCCTCATCGGCCTCAAAGAACCAGTAAAATAATGCTCTCCCAGATTCATTATTGACTGTAACATAGCCAGCATAATGTGCAAAGCTCACGTTGAAATTCTGGCCTGGAAGCTTCGAGATTCTATCAAGCTGCTGCTGGGCATACGGGTTTGAAGAAAAAATTGCGCTGCAGCTGATTGAATGGAGCTTGGCGATGAAAACGAAAACGATAACGAAAAGATTCAAAATCCGATTCGAAGTCGGCATGCTTTTAGGTTTCTTTGGATCGGATATTGACGAGGAACCCGTAGTATATATACCTCGTGAAACGGGGAAAGGGCAGATTTTAATTATTGAGTTTGTGCATTTGCATAACTGTGCTGTCAGCAGGGAGTGGTTATTGAGTGACGGGACAAAAACACCACAAATTTTCCTCGGACTTCACCCAACTTGCACTTATCGTTTTCGTTTAACATTATGCCCACGTTTGGTTCAATTAATTTTGATTATAACGAATGAATAGCATTTTCTTTTAAAATGGATTATTATAAAAAAATGAACGAACGAATAGTATTTTCTTTTAAAATGGATTATTATAAAAAAATGAAAAAAATTTGATTTATATATAATATTATTTTATTGAAAATTGTGTGATTGAAAATAGAAAAAAAATTTAATTTAATTTGATGAGAAGTAATGGCGGTGAAACAGGGGCTATGTTTGTTCATAGTTAGTTTTTGTTTAATTTAGCTACAAATAATATTTTTTAGATTTTAATAAAATGTATGATTGTAAAAGAAGCTTGTTGCGTGTGCAGACACAGAAACCATATAGAAAAAACACAACAAGGGTTGGGTGGGGGGATTTTTAGCATTTTTTATTATAACATGAGTCCCACATATGTGAGATTTTTGACTATGTGGAACAGTTTTCTATACAAATGAAAATCTTTATTGTAAAACTAATAACATGAAATATATAGTTAAAATTAACTATTATTTTGACTTATTGTTGAGAAGTATTGGACTCATCTCATCCCCCAAATGCTAGTTTGAAAGGTGAGGTTTTCCCTTATGCTTACAAACTAAATGCCAACCTCATCCACAATCAATATAGGACAACCTCAACACTTATATTTTTATTAGCTTTTTGAAAAAGAAAAAAAAAAGTACGACAATATACTAATATATAATAAATAATAATATAGCTATAATCAATGGAATGTTTAAACCCAACATCTAAAGGTTAATAATACAAAATAACTAACAATAAAAAGCAACAAATCATTTATATATTATTTCTAAATAATTAAATTTAATATCAAATTAAACCCTATGTGTCAATTATGCAATATAAATTTTTTTTTAAAAATGTAAATAACAAAAAATTTGGTAACGAAGAAAAATTCCTTGAAAACTATTCACAGTGAACAAAAACCTCCGGGTAAACTTTGCTAAAAAGATCCACCAGAAAAGATAACTTAGGATTGATCTAGACACAACTAAAATTTTAGTATGCTCTAACCACTTGACATATAAATCACCAAAGAACCTCTTTGATTGTGCAACATTTACTTTTCAACAATTCTAAACTTATTTTCCCTCCACATGGCCAAGAACGAATTCATTCTGAAACAACCAAAACTCCAGCTATCTCTTCCCAACATCAGAACTTTGAAGACTTTTTGGTAAAGGTAATGATTTTTTGTGTTTGATCTTTTAGTTGAATCAAGAGATTTATGGAATTAATGCTTGATCTTTATTGAATGTTCTATTGTATCAAATAATGATCAATCAACCATTCAAAGATATTTGGGACGAATTATGGCTACAGTATATATAGTACGAAGTGTTTGAGGTTGTATGGGACCATGAAAAGTCATAAAATCGCGGACTAGGGTTTCACCGAATAGCACTATCACTCGAGCGCTAGCTTTGAGTTTATCGAGTGATGGCACGATCACTCAAGCACTAGACGCAATGCTAGCAAGCGGTTAATATGTTGCTAAAACCGCTCTCAAGTGGTTGACTCCTTCAAAAACTATATTGTCAATCCGCGACTCTTTGACTTTTTTTTTTTTTTTTTTACTAAACCAAGTGTTTAATAACAAAAATAATGTGACTAGAAAAAAACTTTGAAATTCTTGTTCATACAAACCACGTCTTTTTAGGACATTTAGGCCTGCATGGGACTTTTTTCATCGATTTTGAATGATTTTAGATGGTTTCGTTTATGAGAGGTCGGAAAAATCAGTGCGTGCTATTATTATTATTATTATTATTATTATTATTATTATTATTATTAT
>NC_036245.1:9731024-9751557 GCF_002742605.1 Olea europaea var. sylvestris | reverse complement strand
GACTTCTCCATTTTTATGGTTGTGCCTCACAATGGCTTGGCTTAATTGTGGTACATAGTGCCCTGTAGATTGCATAGACAACAATTTAAAACAGACATATGGTAACAAGACCACCAAAGTTAAGTGATAGTTTCAGTTTTTAATTTTTTTTCTCTTCTCAGCAACTAGTTACAATAAGTAAACCCAGCAGTCATAAATTGCAAAAAGGTAGTTCTTCCTTGGTTATTAAGAAAGTTCACCATCACCCACCTGCATAACTTTCTCCTGTGATGTAGAAGTCCCTTCCTTTATACTGTGGAAAACGTTTAAACCACTCCAATAAAAATTCTAGATTGTCGGCAGCTGCATTCCAAGAGATTGAAATCAATCTTCTGTACATACCAAAACAAAATAAAAAATAAAAGAAAAATCAAGATGGGCTATAGAAAAGACACCATTACCCGTCCGTTTATCACCATTGTTCAGTTGATCATTGGTGATGTTTGAATATGAAAAACCAACTCCAACTGGAGAGTCAAGAAACAATACATTTGCAGCTGCAATATGAGAAAAGAATTAGGCAATTCCTATATGAAATTTTATAGAAGTGCCACTTTGAATTTAAGTATTTTAGATTGACTTCCAGCAGACTCCTAATAGAAAATTCTAGCAATTCTCTAATCCATCATTTCCAGAAGCACGGGAAGTTATAAAGATCACGCGCAAAGTATTGCTAAAAAGTAAAGTGAAAAGAAGAAAACTAGAAAACAAGGAGACAAGAATGTAAAAACAACGAAGTGTTCCTATTGAGGGGTAAATGTGTGTCGGAAATATATATTTTTAACTCAAATATTGCTAATATGAGCTAGTTGAAAATTATGAGCGTATGATACTGTAATATATGTACTAAACAGTCACACAAGAGCTCATTTCTATGTTTGCAGGTAAGCACAACATTTGATTTTTATAAAAATTTAAAGTAATGGCATTGATAGTTGTAGAATCCACCTAAAGATGTAAAAAAAGATGATAGCTATGCAGCCTAAATGTTACCTACTAAAAGGTGTGCTTTCAAGAACATAGGAACCTTTCTATTTTCAAGACAAGAATTGAACTTGATGAACTAGTCTTTTAAACTTTTGTTCTTTTCATTGGATTTAAAATTTTGAATTTCTTTTGCAAGGCAATTTAGATACAAATTCAATTCATTTCTTTTCTAAAGGACGGCACACAAAAATATACCTTTAGTCCAAGAATAAGGATTCAAATATAGGGTCTTCCCATCTTCCTCAATATGGAAAGGTCCAATTTCCTCAGCTAATCCATACGCAATAGATGAACATCCAGGCCCTGAACATAAAATGGATCAGAAAAAGATTTCCACCCTGGCTATGAATTACATCACACCACGATAAAGTACCATGTTAAGAACATAAATGAATTGAACTTTACAGCCTCAAATTCAATAACTAAACTAAAAAGTGAAAAAGAAACAGTAAATCCAAGATAGAATTTTTAATAATCACCATGTTTTCTGATACTTAATGACATGTTTCGAGGAGAATCAATGACATACAAGTCCAACATAATAAAAAATGTGTATACAACTTTCTAAAGTTTATAATCAAGAAAGGGAAGAATTATCACCATATATCTTGAAATAAATTATTTGCTAATGCTAAGAACTTTTTGGATATTGCAAATAATCTATTGGCCCAGAGGGCACAAAAGGATTCTCTTATAGCTGAGATATATCACAATTTCGTCTGCCTCACATACCTCCCAATATCATAACAAATTCTAAAAAAAATAAAAATAAAATTGCACTTGTCTGAAGGTTTCATTAACAAACTAAACTTCAAAGTTTTAAACGAGAAGACACAAAAGAGAGGTTCAGAATAAATTGACCTCCATTCAGCCAAAGAACAATAGGCTTGGAAGACGGGTCCTCATCGGCCTCAAAGAACCAGTAAAATAATGCTCTCCCAGATTCATTATTGACTGTAACATAGCCAGCATAATGTGCAAAGCTCACGTTGAAATTCTGGCCTGGAAGCTTCGAGATTCTATCAAGCTGCTGCTGGGCATACGGGTTTGAAGAAAAAATTGCGCTGCAGCTGATTGAATGGAGCTTGGCGATGAAAACGAAAACGATAACGAAAAGATTCAAAATCCGATTCGAAGTCGGCATGCTTTTAGGTTTCTTTGGATCGGATATTGACGATGAACCCGTAGTATATATACCTCGCGAAACGGGGAAAGGGAAGATATTAATTATTGAGTTTGTGCATTTGCATAACTGTGCCGTCAGCAGGGAGTGGTTATTGAGTGACGGGACAAAAACACCACAAATTTTCCTCGGACTTCACCCAACTTGCACTTATCGTTTTCGTTTTATGCCCACGTTTGGTTCAATTAATTTTGATTATAACGAACGAATAGTATTTTCTTTTAAAATGAATGATTATAAAAGAATAAAAAAATTTTGATTTATATATAATATTATTTTATTAAAAATTGTGTCATTAAAAATAGAAGAAAAAACTTAATTTAATTTGATGAGAACGAATGGGGGCGAAACGAGGGCTGTGTTTGTTCATATTTAGTTCTTGTTTAGTTTAGTTAAAAATAATATTTTTAGATTTTAATAAAATGTATGATTGTAAAATAAGCTTGTTGTGTGTACAGACATTGCACACACAGAAACCATATAGAACAAACACAACAAGGGGTGGGTGGGGGGATTTTTTTTACAACATAAGTCTAACATGTGCGAGATTTTTGGCTCTGTGGAACAGTTTTCTATACAAATAAAAATCTTTATTGTAAAACTAATAACATGAAATATATAGTTAAAATTAACTATTATTTTGACTTATTGTTGAGAAGTATTGGACTCATCTCATCCCCCAAAGGCTAGTTTGAAAGGTGAGGTTTTCCCTTATGCTTACAAACTAAATGCCAACCTCATCCACAACCAATATAGGACAACCTCAACACTTATATTTTTATTAGCTTTTTGAAAAAGAAAAAAAAAGTACAACAATATACTAATATATAATAATTAATAATATAGCTATAATCAATGGAATGTTTAAACCCAACAACATCTAAAGGTTAATAAATAACAAAAAATTTGGTAACGAAGAAAAATTCCCTGAAAACTATTCACAGTGGACAAAAACCTCCGGGTAAACTTTGATAAAAAGATCCACCAGAAAAGATAACTTAGAATTGATCTAGACACAACTAAAATTTTAGTATGCTCTAACCACCTAACATATAAATCACCAAAGAACCTCTTTGATTGTGCAACATTTACTTTTCAACAATTTTAAACTTATTTTCCCTCCACATGGCCAAGAACGAATTCATTTTGAAACAACCAAAACTCCAACTATCTCTTCCCAACATCAGAACTTTGAAGACTTTTTGGTGAAGGTAATGATTTTTTTGTTTTTGATCTTTTAGTTGAAGCAAGAGATTTATGGAATTAATGCTTGATCTTTATTGAATGTTCTATTGTATCAAATAATGATCAATCAACCATTCAAAGATATTTGGGACGAATTATGGCTACAGTATATATAGTACGAAGTGTTTGAGGTTGTATGAGACTATGAAAAGTCATAAAATCGCGGACTAGGGTTTCACCGAATAGCACTATCACACGAGCGCTAGCTTTGAGTTTATCGAGTGATGGCACGATCACTCAAGCACTAGACGCAATGCTAGCAAGCGGTTAATATGTTGCTAAAACCGCTCTCAAGTGGTTGACTCCTTCAAAAACTATATTGTCAATCCGTGACTCTTTGACTTTTATTACGGCTCAATAAATTATGATTTTAAACACGTCATAGATTTATGTTTCTTCATTACATTCACGTGTACATATATGTGATCAGATGTATAAGTTCTATAAACATTGACCATAATTGACTGCATGGGACTTTTTTCATCGATTTTGAATGATTTTAGATGGTTTCGTTTATGAGAGGTCGGAAAAATCAGTGCGTGCTATTATTATTATTATTATTATTATTATTATTATTATTATTATTATTATTATTATTATTATTATTATGTACTGATTTTAGTAGTTTTAAATCTCCCAAAACTAGTTTAGTGTAATTTTCGTTCGACTTACATTATGCATATAGCTCGCCTTCATATTTGACCAATTTTGTCAACCCACCAAATCAATGAGTGTTGGCCATTTCTTGAATGTGGAAATTACGCGACCACAGGTACTTAAAGATCACTTTTCATATTCTAGGGCTGAAGTTTACTTGTGCAGTTTTCAAGTTTTAAACATTATAATTAAATATTAAAATCTTTTAATTAAATGATGCACGTATCCCGTGAAATTAGCATTCATATACGGGATTATTGTAACTTCTTCTATTATTGGAACCCCTCCCCCCTCCCAATTCTTTTCAAACACAATCTCCATTATTTCCTTGCTCAACTTCCAAAACTTTTCCAACTTTCGAAATCGAAAGGTAATCGGTAAATTGAAGGGTGAGATGAAGGCGAAGAATACGGTGGAGATGCCAGACAGAAGAAACAAAAGAAAGCCAGAGGATAGTTCCAAGTATATGCCATCAAAAAGGAATAAATCGTATGGGTCGAGTAAAAAACAGTCCGCTAAGGTGATATTTTCAATTTTACCGTTCTTTATTATTTATCCCTGACATTTATTCGGTTAAATATTACAGTCAAAGGAAATATGTGGGGGGTTTTTATGTGAAAGATATGTTCTGAATTGTACAATGATTTACAGTAGACCGTATGTGACATGACAATCCAAATGTGATCAATATACTATGGATTTGTGACCTGCCTCAATAGCATGATGTTGCATCTGTGACCTTATTGCGTGATAGATATTCGATTATATTTATATGTGACTTCATTTACATAGTTGTCTGAGAATCTATATGTCTATTTCCTAATTTAATCTAATATTGCCACTTGAAAGTGACGTTTATGGATTTGTTAATGGATTGCGTTCCATTCTCTGTATATGTGACATTAAATGCATGATTTATATACGATTATATGTACATGCGACCTATTGTTCCTATGTGTCTAAGACTCTATATGATTGTGGCCTAACTTGTTATAATTTCTTAATATGTGACATGATTCATGTTAAAAGTATCGTACCTAATAAATTAGGTTATGCTTATGTTCAAACATGATTGCGACATATTCATGATTACATATGCTGAATACTTGCTCCACGATGACAAAGATTCTATGCCGAAGAAATTTGATGCCTTGAGAACAAGGCTACACATAGCGTCCTGGTTATATAAACATCAGGGGATATTCAAGCCTACAAAGGCAGGGAAGCATACAAAGGGAGAAGGGATTATCATTGAGTGAGGATTGATAATGTATTTAAAATATAGGGTGATGATAGGACTTTGTAAAGGGTCTGAATATTGGCCTCTTTTCTATTTTCGTTTATAGTAGTTTGTGTGATAACACTCGTTGGAATTATTGTTATACTGTGGTTGTACATTGACACATTGGAAAATTGTTCGGTTTTTTGCATTTCATCAATTCTGGTGTCATTTTTTAGTAGGTTTCGTATTTTATGTTTGGTCACAGGACTTGAGATGTTTGAGAGTGTTGTGTTCTATTTCATTAATAATTTGTGAAATGTAAATGGTTTGTGTCAAATAAAAGAATGTATATTACCTGGTCATAGATTATAGTTTATTACTCATATATGATTGTATTCAAGTCACAGATCAAAATAATTTCACTCGACACATGTCACAAGTAATAGAACAGGTTATTAATCAATGTCACAGGTCACAAATACTTAATTAGTCTGCTCAAGTTAAAGGTAATAGATCACATACTGTTTTCAGAATGTCACATATACATACAAAGGTTTCAGAACCATTTGCGCGGTTCATTTGCAGAAGACACAAACTATAATATATTGTCACATATTTAGGTTATTAGCTCACATTTGCTAACTTTTTTAGATTACATGTTATGCACCATATTTGTCCATGCAGCATTCACATACTTAATGTACATGGGTCACAGATATGTATATGTTGGTCACAGATATTAATCTGATGGTCACAATTGATATGGTACATAGTTAACCCTTCACTGGACAAATTCTACTATGTTGGTCACACATCATAATATCAAATCACAGATTCTGCTTCAAAAGTCACATGGTATTCATTTGTACCACAATTACATCAATGAATATTTCATTTATTGTAAAATGATATACCAATCGAGACGTGCAACCACTTTATGAAGTGTTAAATGTTATAAAAAAAATGATTTGTTTGCTGCCTAACTGTGTCATCATCTGAGTTGTTGTTCTTTGGTTTTTGTCCTTACTTAATTTTGGCTTAATGGAACCATATTACAGCATCTTCTCTGGTTGTGACCACATCCTCCACAACGTACACTCATCATGCACACACCTGACAATATATTTCTTCATGTCCGACCAAAAAACCATAAACTCAAACATATTCTTTATTGCGAAAAAAGAAAGTCTCAATTTTAGAATTTCTTTATCACGAAAGATCTTTCCTTCTTCCACCTTTCTGGCATCGGTGATTTTCACAACTGTGACTTCTTGTTCAAATATGTGACCTGCTGGTTCAATTGCTGCATTGCAAATGTCTGATGCTAGATCCTGTAATGAAAATAACTCTCCATTACTTTTTACATCAACTGGAACTGTAATACTCTGTTGCTCAATTTCTGCTGCTGTTACATTCATACTTAACAGGTATTTCGAACGGCCACGATCCATTTCCTTTAGCGTAATGTACGACAATACACTACTATCACTATTTTTTTCTCAAAAGTCGAAACTTATATTGCATGTTCTAATATATATAGGTGTCACAGTTTATTGCAACTGGTCAGAATATTAGATTTTAGGTCACAGATTATCCCATTCACTCATAATTGAAAGATCTATTTTCACACAAACAGATTTCAGGTCATATATGTATGCATACACTATTAGTCACATATCACTGTATTTTGGTCTCAGATCTTATACAACTTGACACAACTTAGTGAACTCTAGTCACAAACCACTATATATTGGTCACAGATCATATGCAACTTGTCAAAGCAGAATGTACATGCATATTGGCCACTAAACAGATTCCGGGTCACATATATATATATATATATATGCATACACTATTAACATTTCAATGAATAGTTAAATTAGAAACGCACACATGGTGAACAAATATTTTAATTATGTAGTCCACTATATCGAATTCACGTCATAGATTTATGTTTCTTCATTACATTCACGTGTACATATATGTGATCAAGCCTCTGTTTGCCATCTATTTTCTTTCATTGTTTCTCATTTTTTTTACAGTACTCATTTTCAACCACACATTCTTTATTAAAATAATATTATAGGTAAATTAAAAAAATTTCCTTCTTTTTTAACCACATATTTCAACATCAATCACTATTTCATAATACATTCTTTCCAAATAATGGGTAGCAAACACACCCCAGATGTATAAGTTCTATAAACATTGACCATAATTGAATCGACAATGCAGTAGTTGTTTTAGAAACAAAAGTAAAAATTGATTGTAGAGCTTAATGTACCCAATTGCAATGAATGGATGTATTAATTCGTTAAAAACGTCAAATTCATGAATTCATGGCACAACTTACCAACGGCAACTGCTATATGTTTTTCGGACACCGCTTCGATTTGAAATCTTCAATTGCAAAGTCAACAACCTTCCAAATTATTCCCAAAAATACAACATAGCCATGGCGTTAACTCTGTTACATTGTGACGAGATAATTCGATCTGTGAATCTTCAAATCGTGACCTTGAATATTGATTCTGCCGTCGACAAATGTCAAATTGACAGTGAGTTTATATTTTAGGGAGGTGGATCTATATTTTGGGGAGTCCGCCTAAAGAAGGTAATTACTAATTGCACGCTTGAATTGAGGAAACTAATTTAACGGATATATATATATATATATATATATATACACACACACACACACACACACACACACTTTTGAATTTTGGAACTTTCTGACCTGGAGAATGAATTGTGCATACTTAATCCCTGTATTATCTTTTTTCCCTTCTTGAATTGTCTTCTAATTTTACATTTTATAAAATAATTGTTTCTAATCAACATTTGTTCAAAATTAACTTGTAAATAAAAATAAATATTCTAAAAATTATTTATAAGCAAAAAATTTACTTATACATAAAAAATTACTTTTAAGAGAAAATTTGGTTTTTTGTAAAGATTTGTTTATTAAGTAAAAATACTAATAAGAAGATAAAAATTCACTTATAAAATATAAAAATGTTACTTATAAGTAAAAAAATCATTTATCTATAAAAATGATTTAAAAGTACTAATATAACTTATACCTGTAAAATTTACTTATAAATAAAAAATACAAACTTAAAATTTAAATTATAAGTATATATTTAAATTTTTATGTTAATTATTAACCTCTATGTAAAAATTACTTAAAAGTAAAATATTACTTATCAGTCAAAAATTTATACAATGAATTGTAAATTGAAAATTTCACTAGGAAGCATATATAATTTTATCCTTTTTAAAAACTTTCAGAGTCGATAAGTAATAAGCTTTCAAGCATGAGTTGGACATTTTAAAAAATCGCCATTAAAAACCACTCAAAGTTTGGTCAATCATAAACATTCAAAATTGATACTTTAAAAAATGCCCATAACAAGTAACCAAAACAACCAATCATAAGAATTGCAATGTTTGAAGGAAAATTCCCTAAGTACATGAATTCTTTCACAGAGTTCCTACATTACATACAGGTGTTTTTTTTTTTTTTTTGTCATCTGTCAATCAATCTATGCCATGTGAAACCCTGTTAAGTTTCTGTGAAAATTCCCCTTTTGTGTAGCATTGTTCTCGTTTTAATTGTTTTCTTACATCACGTATTAATTTCATGAATCATTTCATTTCTATTAACTTAAATAATGGAAATAAATGGAGCAAAGAAAGGTGATATCCAACTTCTTACCAATATTTTAAAGGTCATCAATCTAAGATCTTTTAAAGATACTTTCAATGCCAACAAAAATATCTTTTAACTTACTTCCAAAGAAATAAAAATTAAGAATGGAACAAGCACAGCTAACACATGTAGATGTGGAAAAAGGAGTCCAATTGAAAATAAATTACAGAATATTACCTGATATGTAAATTATTGAAAGAAATATAATGAGGATTCTTTTCTTCAAATCATATTTCAGAATCCCAATAATATTTGTAATATTTAGAGCTTAAATTCTATCAGCTGCTATGCTAACCAAAAGCAAAATTGAAAATATATTACAAAATATTGCATAATATATACATTATTGAAAGAATATTATGAGGATTCTTCATCAAATTATATTTCTGAATCCCAATAGTATTTGTAATATTTAGAGCTTAAATCCTATCAGCTTCTATGCTAAGCAAAAGCAAAAGAAATATTTATCTCGCTTGGGACATCTCATTGAAATTTTGAAAGAGATGTAATGTGCGGAAGATAAAGTGCAAAATCTCCAAATGAGTCTATTCTTGGCATTGAAGTTGCCATCAGCATACAAACAAAACCAGAACTATAACTTTCTTGAGAGGCAAATATATCATTACTAGTTTTTTCGCTCATCGAGTCATTTGTAAGATTAGAACCGACTATATTCCACAATTAGCACCTTCATTGTAATTTCCTTCATCAACTTTTGTGCTGGAACCTATGGCAAAATCGTGCTGGAGGGAGCAGAGAAAATCGACTCTTTTCAATAGAGATTGTTCATCCAAACCTGTTGCAATGAGTGTCACACAGTGACTCTTGTCTAATATAGACTAACATATAAGGGATTAAGCTACTCTTTTTAACAAGATTAACCTTTTAATGGAACCCTAGATCTTAATATGAATTGCACGTCCTTCTTGCTACGATAGATGCTCTCAACTCAACCACTAAAATGAACCGCACAACTTATTTAATACAATATACGCAACAAGTGTAACGCTTGTGAATTTGTAATAAATTAAAGCATAAACATCTACATCTACCCCTAATCCTCACCGCTTACCCAAAATGCGGAAACTCCCCAGTCATCACTTCCCATCGCAATCAATGACCATAATAGCATTGATGGTTGCCAACAATATAATCGATGCACCTCAGTCATCCGTGACAAAGTATTGTTGGTGATGATCATTTAGTCAATTTTTTTTAAACTCCATCAACGATTTTGTCTAAGACTCAAGTTGCACGAGCCACTTCTGCCATGCCAGAACCAACCAGTTTATAAAAAACTACTCGTTAGAAGATCTTTACTTTCCTTTATTTTCTTTTTTGCTTGTAATTGTATTCATTTCTTGAAGAACTAAAAAAGAAAGCAATCTATGAAACAATTCAAATAACATAATAACAGTAAAATTACTAAGTCTAAAACTCAGTTAGAAGCTAAACATATATCAGCATCAACTAAAAAAATAAACTCAGCCATGAGAAAAAAACAAAAAACAAAAAATGAACTTCAAGATATCAAAATTCACCAGGACAAAAACCAAACCTGTTTGACAAGAGATGGCGACGGATTTTGAGAAGAGCGAGATCGTTCACTGAGAGGCCCATACGATAAATCCTCTATATTCATCGTACTTATGCTAAAAGGCGTGATTTCAGGCTTCAACTTTGCTTAAAAATGCTTCAGTTGTGCGGAGAATAGCCAAATATGTGAAATGTGCTTTTCCCTCGCATTTTAAGTCCAGTATTCATAATTCCTTTACACCGGGTTAGTCATGAAATGACCAAGTTACCCCTCTGTCAAGGTTTTGTATTACCACGTGGCTTTACATAAGACGTACCTCAAATTAGTCAACATTGAATAATGTTATTTAGCATAAGTCTCGTATGTCGCATGTCTTATTAAATGGATTATAATTTTTTTAGTATTTAATTGAATATATAATTTTATATCACTAGTGCTATAACCTAAATTGATATTAAGCCCTTGTTTGAGCCCCATTTTTACCTCATTAAAATAAAAAATATGACCGTTATCCATCACATCAAGTCATCATTTTTGAATTTCTATCTCTGGTGTGGGATCCATAACGGCTCTATTTTTCATTCTCATTATAATGTGGCTCAAACAGGCTCCAAATATCAATTCTGCTAAATAACATTACTCTTATTCTTATTAAACTATTTTACTAGTTTAATTTAAGGGAAAATTTGCAGTAGCGGTCCCCAACCTTTTTTTTTTACAGGTTTTACCCTAACTTTCATTTTGTATTAGCGGAGGTTTCTAACCTTTCATAAACATGCACCTGAGGTCCATCTGGACGAAAATCATCCAAAACACAGTTAGTTAATCGGGAAAATTAAGGAATCAACGATTCAACATCCAATAAAATCGTCCGAAACATCATCCAAAAATGTATCAATATTCAATAAAATTGTCGTGGTAACAAATAGTTCAAAGAATTTTTCTTGTCAACTAACAATGTTTTGAACAATTTCCATTCAGATGGACCTCATGTATATATTTATGAAAGATTAGGAGTCTTCGCTAACACAAAATGAAAATTAAGATAAAGCAAAAAAACGAAAAGACTAGGGACCGCTTCTACAATTTTTCGTTAATTTATTTCTATTTGGTCAAATAACTATCATGGAACCAACTTTTTAATCAATAATAATGTTATTTAGCATCAACGTTAGTCTATGTGACTCTATGTAATAAGTTCAATCAAAATATATAGTATCATGTGATTCACTTAATTTTATCGCTAGTTATACGACAACTTTTTTAATAGTAAGTGAAACCATTAAATTAATAAGATACAAATAATTATAAGGACAGGAATATCTACATGAAAATAATTGCTGGAAATCAAAAAAAAAAAAAAGTTAAAATATTTTACATATTTCATAATAATTTTGACAATTGATTGGTTATTTCTGTAATTTGATGTGTTTTAAACGCAGGTGACTACGTAATAAAGTGGGTGATATATGTACGTGGGTCCAAAGCATTCAAGCCACGTGTAATATATAAGAGTTTTTGACTTTTTTTTTCTCTTATCTAATTTATTGAATATTGTTAATGTGATTATATAATTTGAGTAATATTATTTAGCACTACTTACATTATAATTTCAATCTAGGCATCACTAAATGACACTATACGAGATATGTAATTAAATAAATCATATAATTCTATCTTAATTGTGTTTATCACAAATGCATTAAATGTCAGATTATCAGTCGTTATGTAATATCATTTTTTTATTGTTAAATTTTTAAAAAATAATAGTTCTCGATGAAGTTACAAAAATTAAATTTCATTTATAAACTTACTAAGCTAAATAATATTATGATTAGAAATAATGTTTGTAACTTGATGTAAGAATTAAAGCTAAGGCCCTGTTTGATAGCACATTATTTTTCATGGAAAATGGAATTCAAATTCCAACTTCTATTTTTTGAGTATTTGATAGCATTTTTTTTCCATGTAATTGGTTTTCCCACTTTTCTTGCCACCTAGACATTTTCCCCCTTTTCATAGAAAATCAAATTCCACCAATATGGTGGAATTTGATTTTCTAGGCTACTGTTACCCCTTTTTTTCTTTTTAAATTTTTTTTAGCAATAAAAATAAATTTTATCTCTAATTGTAAAAAAATATTTTCCTTTAAATAACAATTTTTATGTAAAACAAAGTCAAACGAACACAAAAAGATAGATGATTTTTTTGATTTTTTTTTTTTTTTTTTTTTGGCAATGGAAACAAATTCTATCCCCAAAACTATTAAATTATATTCATTTAATTGATAATTTTCATGTAAAATAAAGCTAAACGAATACCAAAAAATACTTTTATTTCAATATTTTTCACGTGAAAAATTATACTAACAAAACACAATAATTGACAATTCCCAATAAAATAATTTCTAGACAATTCAACTTCCCGTAATTCATTTTATTTCCATCCAAATTTCATCTTTACAATCAAACGGATCATAAATAAAAATTAAATTTACAATCAATTCAAACTCTATACTAGGTTATCTCATGGTCGGCCAAGATTTTATCCCTTTTGTTATTACCAGTTCTCCACCGTGCAATGCACGAGTTATGTCATTTTTTAGGTAATATTAACGCGTCAAAATATATATTCATTTCTCTCAATAAATTTACAAATTTGATTAATTGTTTAAAATGATGAATGAAAATGTAATATTCATATATGACACACACTCTGCATCATCATATATTATATTAATCGATAATATAAATGAGTGTACTTGAGAGTTCAAGTTGAAGCCAAAAGAGTTCATATTTGTCTAAAATAATCTATACACATAATATATACGAAAAAGAACTATCGAAACATATATATAATATCTTTTGAACACACGTGTTTGATGTATGTCTAACTATTTTCGATATTTATTTAAATTATTCGATGTGTCTATGATATAATTCTCGAAATGAATTTTGAGAGAATATAGAAGATTTATGCATTTGACTAATGTACAATCGTCGATAAATTTTTAAAGTTAGTTTGTTATCGAAAATCTTAATTTTTAAAATGATGTCTCTTTTGATATTAAAAAAAATTAAGTTTAATAGGAAATTTTTTAAATGACGTCAAAAATTTTATTAGTTTATTTAAAAAATTAATTGATCAAGACGAAAAAGTTGGGCTGGGCAAATCTCCCGAACCAAACCGACCGAACCGAATCCGACGATTCTTGTCAAATTAAATACCCGAACGAGTATCTGAATTGAGAACCGACGGGTGCAATTCGGTTCTCGGTTCTAGACGAAGAATCGAAAAATCAAATAAGAACCGAATCTTTCTAAATTTTTTTATATTGAATAAATCAAATTATTTTAATTTTAATTTTTTCTAAACAATTTCTAAATCCAAATTTTTGGCCCAATGATATGTTTCATTTCTAATTTTTTAATTTTTGGGTCAATTACCTATTTTATTGTTTCATTTCTTAGCCCAACAAGATCTAATCCACTAAATAACCCTAAACACCTATAATAAAGTGCATAACGCTGTCTTCACTCTCGCACTCACTCTCGTAACCTCGCTGCCATTCCAAAATCTATATAATCGTCGATCGATGCTGTGACCTCCGCCGACCGAAACTTTGACCGTAGCAATCATTTGAACAAGGTAGTCCACTAGTCTCTGACATTCCAAAACCATTGAATGTGTTATTAGTTGGATTTATATAATGTTGTTATAAATGTTAAAAAAATTAATTATAGTACAGAACTGAACGGAACTGAACCGAACCCGAACGGTTCCATAATTATATTTGGACCCGACGGTTAATATAATATATCTAGATACCCGAAAATTTCGGTTCAATTCGGTTCTCTTTAGAACCGAACCGACCCGCGCCCACCTCTCGTAACAATAAGAAAAAAATTCCTAAAAATGATCAAATTTCTTTTATATATAAAAAAATTTTAGATGTTAAAATAATCAAGATGAAAAATTAGTTGGCTGTTATGAAAAATAAAGAAAAGAGTAGAAAATAGAGAGAAGTCAATAAACTTGCCTATTTTATTAAAAACCAAGGTCCTGTATTTATAGAGCAGGATTAGGTATACAATGCTAATTAGTTTTAGGGCTACAGGGGTGTAATTTTCATTCACCTCTAAACCCTAATAATCTTTCCTTTTACAACACTCCCCCTTGAATGACACATTCCAAAATATCTGCCTCGATAAAACCTTGTTTGATAAAAACCCAATGGGAAAAAATCAAACAAAGAAAAAAGAGTACAGTTATTTTGGAGTATTAAAAATAAATACCGCCTCATTAAAACCTTGTTAGGAAAATCCAGTGGAACAAAATCTAAGCTAAGGAAAAAGAGTACAGATACTCCCCCTGATATTGATCACTGAAAATCTTTGAGTCGACGCATTCCAAACGCATGAACTAATTTCTTGAAAGTAAATGTTGGCAGTGCTTTTGTGAATAAATCGGCCACATTGTCACTTGAGCGAATTTGTTGGATATCGATGTCGCCATTCTTTTGAAGCTCATGTGTATGAAAGAATTTTGGAGAAATATGTTTCGTCCTATCACCTTTGATATAGCCTCCTCTGAGTTGTACAATACAAGTTGTATTGTCTTCATACAAAATTGTTGGACTATCCTTTGTTGAAATTAATCCGCATGATGCTTGGATATGATGGATCATGTTTCTCAACTATACACATTCTCAACCTACTTCATGGATTGCAATAATTTCAGAATGATTTGAAGATGTAACTGTCAAGGATTGCTTCACAGATCTCCATGATATAGTCGTTCCTCCACATGTAAACACATAACCTGTTTGTGATTAGCTTTATGTGGGTCAGATAGATAACCTGCATCTGCATATCCCACTAAAGCAGATCCCGACTTTTGAGAATAAAATAATCCCAAATCAATAGTACCCTTTAGGTAACGAAAAATATGTTTAACACCATTCCAATGTCTTTGAGTTGGTGTAGAGCTATATCATGTAAGGAGATTTATAGAAAAAACTATGTCAGGTTTTGTATTTTGTAATTTCATTATTTTCATTCCTCTTTCGTACAAAAATTCATTTGCATCGAACAGGGATCACATTTTCAGGTGTTCAAACTACAGGTCCAAACACTTTTCGTTTCTCCAAAGAATTCAATTCTGCCTGTATGACTTCTTTCCATTTTGGCCAACCATTTCTATTTTGACAGTCTTTAATTGACTGTGGTTCAGGATCCTCATTTTGTATAATATCAAAAGCCATATTAAAGGCGAAAATATTGTCTATAATAATATTATTTCGTTCCCATAATTTATGAAATAACAACTAATTTATTGAAATCTCATTATTTTTGGACACTTGTGGTTCTTCAGGAACCGTATTTTCAATATCTAATTGATCAATTTTTTCTAATGTGACTTCTTCCAAAAATTTTGGTTGATTTTTCTTATGTACTTTTTCTTTTTTGAGGTACAGAGTCTTTTGAACCAATTGGTCGACCACGCTTTTGGCGTATTTGAGATCCATTTGTTACAGTAGATTGTCCTACAGGGACATCAATTTTTACTAAAATATTTTCTACTGGAACATATGACTTTGTCATTTTTCTTGTGTCAACAAATATATCGGGTAATTGATTTGCGACCCTTTGCAAATGAATGATTTTTTCAACCTTCTGCTCACATTGATTGTTACGGGGATCAAAATGAGATAGAATTGTTTCATTCCAAGAAATTTTACCTTGTTTTTCAGGATGTAGTTTTTCTCTTCCCAAAGTTGGGAAAATCATTTCATCAAAATGATAATTTGCAAAACGTGCAGTAAATAAATTACCCGTTAAAGATTCAAGATACCTAATAATTGATGGTGAATCAAAACCCACATAAATTCCAAATCTTCGTTGGGGACTTATTTTAGTACGTTGTGGGGGTGAAATGGGGACTTGGACTGTGCAACCAAAAACCCGTAGGTGTGAAATATTAGGTTCGTGACCAAATGCTAGTTGCAAAGGTGAATATTGATTATAGGCAGTTGGTCTAATACGTACCAATGATGCTGCATATAATATGACATGATCCCAAACAGAGTTGGGAGTTTTGTTTTCATAAGTAATGGTTTAGCGATAAGTTGTAGACGTTTAATAAACGATTCCGCCAAACCATTTTGTGTATGGACATGCACAACTGAATGTTCAATTGCAATCCTGATTGACATAAAATAATCATCGAATGCTTGTGACCTAAATTCACCAGCATTGTCAACGCGAATAGTTTTAATTGAGTAATCAGGAAATTGTGCTCGTAATTTTATAATTTGGGCAAGTAGTCTAGCAAATGCTACATTCCTAGTGGAGAGTAGGCAAACATGTGACCACCTAATAGACGAATCAATTAATACTATAAAATAATGAAATGGTCCACATGATGGGTGTATTGGTCCACATATATTTCCATGAATTCTTTCCAAAAAAGTTGGAGATTCAATATTGACCTTTGTAGTTGAAGGTCTAATGACTAACTTGCCTTGCGAACAAATTACACATGGATAATCATTAGGTAAAAGAATCTTTTGATTCTTTAAAGGATGTCCATGTGAGTTGTTTATTATATGACGCATCATTATAGTTCCTGGATGTCCAAGTCGATCATGTCAAAATATAAAACTTTTTGAGTCAACGAACTTCTGGTTCGTGACATTATTTGATTCAACCATTTTATAAATGTATAATACATGCCAGATGGAAGTGCGTAAAATTTTTCTTTTATTTGCTTCTGACCAGATATAAAAGAAGTTATGCAAAGATATTCGACATTATTTTCTTGTATCGTTTCAATATGATATCCATTGCAACGGATATTTTTAAAACTAAGCAAATTTCTTCTGGATTTGTAAGAATAAAGTGTATCGTCAATATATAATTTTGTATTATTTGGTAAAATAATACAAGCTCTTCCGGTGCCTTCAACGATATTTGATGCACCTGATATTATATTGACATTATTCTCTTTTAATGTTAAGTCCAAAAAATATTTTTTGTCTTGAAGAATAGTATGGATAGTTGCACTATCAATCAACCAGATATCTTGACAATCCATCATGAATCTATCAATATAACAAAATAAATATATTTAAAAAAAACTTGAATTTAAATTCAAAATGATAATCATAATTAATATTGTGAAATTAGCGATGCATAATAAAGTTCAAATTTTTTTTTTTGCGAAAAGTAAAAACATATTTCAAACTAAATTTCTAAAATAAAGGAAAATACTAGAAACATTAAAAAAAAAAAAACTAATCTATATCGTTCATCACATCACCCCCAATCAAATGGTCAATATTTCCATTTGGATCAGCAAAAAAAGCGTAGACATCCAAATGAGTCACATCAATTGGATCATCATAGTTAGCAAAATTTTTTTCCACTTTTCCCTTTCCCTTGATTAATTTTTGGTAGAGATCTACAACTTGTTTTGCGGTACGACAGGTACGTGTCCAATGTCCTTTCTTTCCACATCTAAAACAACTTTTTTCACGTACCTTTTTAGGTGTGCCACTTTCGTTTACTTTGTGCCTTTTGAAATTTTTGTCTTGTTGTTGATAACTTTGTTGATTATTTCGTCCATGGTTTACTCCGCGTGCACGTCCACGTCCTTGTCTTGATATTGCATTTGCTTCAAGCAATGCAGTACCATTTGCTTCAGGCAGTGGTACAGAACCAGTTTGACGTAACCCATGATTTTTCATCAACAGTTCATTATTCTGTTCAACAACAAGTATGCAAGATATAAATTCTAAGTACTTCTGGAAACCACACTCGCGATATTGCTACTGCAGGAGTACATTCGAGGCGTGAAAGGTGGAAAAAGTTTTCTCCAACACATCTTCATCAGTGATCTTTTCTCCACACAATGTCAATTTCGAACATATTCTGAACAGTTTAGAATTGTACTCACTCACAGTTTTGAAGTCTTGCAAACGAAGGTGCATCCACTCATAGCGGGTTTTGGGAAGGACTATAGTCCTCTGATGATCAAATGTTTCAGTTAATTTATTTCAAAGAACCTGTGAATCTTTCTCAGTAAGATATTCAATTTTCAATCCATTGTGAAGATGATGACGAAGGGAAATGAGTGCTTTTGCACGATCCTGCAGGGATTCTTTATTTCCCTCTTTTATTGTCTCTCACAAACCTTTTGAGACAAGATGAATATCAGCATCAAGTACTTATGATAAATAATTTTTGCCAGATATATCAAGTGCAACAAACTCGAGTTTCGTGATGTTTGCAATTTAATTAACTACACAATAAAGTAAAAGGAAATATAATTAGTTTCAAAAAATATGATTAAACATCATATAATAATTAATCAAGTAATCAATATCAATATGACATAAGTTATGTGTTTTCTTTCAAGGATAAACACTAAAATAATATATTTTTCGAAACATATGCTATTTCAGGAGCATGTATTTTATTATTATTTTTTCAAGATCAATACGTCAATATTCTTTTGGAATATTGAAAAATATAATTTATGCTCTTTAGGAGCAAATAATATTTTTCAAGAATAGTAATTATAAAATTGTGCTATTTCAGGAGCATCAAAAAGTTATTTATAATAGATAGATCTTCGATTAATATTCTTCTGAAATATTAATTATAATATTGTGCTACTTCAGGAGCAACAGCACGATAAATATTTTATGCATAAACCACAAAAGATTAATTAATTTTACCGAACATATAATTAAAAACAATTGACTGCGGATTATGAGTAATATAGCATACATAATTATAGGACATGCAAATAGAATTAAAGGAAACATGTAATAGAGTTGAAGAATTACAAGTGATGTAAATTAAAGAAAACATGTAATGATTGCATATGTTCGATTTTTTTTTTTTTTTTTGGATGCAGTGAATTGTTAAACCAAAATCTATAATGCCAAGAATAGATTTTTAGGTGCCGTAAATTGATAGATGAACACAGTGGCTGACGGCGACAGAGAATTTAATCCTTTAGACCATCTCCAATCCTGTATCAAATTTTCTATCATTTTACACCAAATTTTGTACTAAATCTTGCACCAAACCAAAATTCTTCTCCAACCATTACACCAAAATTTACACCAAATGAACAATGATTTATTATTTTATTCATTCTTTCGATTTTTGACAATATATTTATTTTAAAATATTATTTATTTATTTATTTATTTTATAACTATATATATATTACTAAATCATAACTTCATTAAATTAAAAAATATATTGATTACTATATTATCACATGTCATATATATTATGTTAAATTGACAAAAATAATTGATTGTATTATTAATTTATGATAAACAATTACGTTAAATTTACAAAAATAATAAATTTTAATAATATAAACTTTACATTAAATTTAATTTTAAACGTAAACTTTACGAATTTAACTTTACGTTAAATTAACAATTACGTTAATTATTATTGATTATATTATTAAAAATAATAAACTTTAATAATATAATTAATAGTGTAATTAATTAAGTAATTATTATTATTATCATCATTATCATTATCATTATAGAATGAAAATTACACAAATACCCTTAACCATTATCTTTGAAAAAAGAAAATAAGGGCAAAATAGACATTATACCATTTGGTGCAAAATGGTGCAACATGAATAGTGTTGCACCATATTTGGTGCAATACTATTCATTACACCATTTTTTACACCAAAATTTGGTACAATGGTTGGACGAAGTTTGCACCAAATTTTGGTGCAATGGTGCAATGGTTGGAGTTGCCCTTACATTCACATGTATTACCAAAAACAAAAAAAGGTAATCATTAACAACCATTATAACTTTGACTAAAACCATGAAATTCTGTATAAACAATAACATAATAATTGAACGTGAAATCCAGATAGATAAAATAGAAACTACCAAAAAAA
>NC_036245.1:9724245-9730967 GCF_002742605.1 Olea europaea var. sylvestris | reverse complement strand
AAAAAAAAAAAAAAAAAAAAAAATTCACATATTACCAAATTAATTTTGATACATGTGATAGAAAAAAGAAGAATTACTATCTTCACAAAATTTTTGAAGAATTTTGTTTTTCGTACCGATAACGTGTTATAAAAAATAAAGAAAATAGTAGAAAAACAGAGAGAAGTCAATAGACTTGTGTATTTTATTAAGAATCAATGTCCTTTATTTATAGGGCAGAATTAGGGATACAAATGTAATTATTTTTAGGGCTGCAGGGGTGTAATTGTCATTCACCTCTAAACCCTAATAATCTTTCATTTTACAACATTGGCCTCAATTTTGTGTTGCTATAATTGAAATGTATTTTCTGAAGATAGGATAAATGCTCCCTTGATACATGGATTAAAAATCCAAATTATTGGAGTTTATAATTTATATATCAAACATTATTTTAGTTTGAGTGATTATTTTACATATAAATGACGTATTTGATGATAACTATATTCAATATAATTAAATCGTGTAATTAATCGAATCTTTTTTTATTGTTTAATATCTCATCTATTTAATGATTTTTTTTATTTACGTGTAATATTATTTTATGTAAAATTCTACGATTGAAAATAAAAGAGAGAAGAATGAAAAAAAAAAAGAAGAAGATTTAATTGAGCCAAACACAAGCTAAGCCGCAGTATAATATTTTGTCACTTAAATGGGGTTGAGATTTTTATTTAATCATCCAATTTTGATATATTTGAATTTAATCCTCCAAAATTTATATACATATAAAATATTCAATATCGTCAAATAAATTAATCGACATCTTTTCGACTGAGTATTAAATTTTTTCAACATTGTCTTAAGTTTTACTTTGATTTATCGCAACTACTTTGAAGAAATAAACAATGTACATGATTTAACATACTCCGTGACACGTTATAAGGGTTAAATAGATTTGTATAAAAAAAATATCAATCATTAAGAAAAAACGAAAAAAATTATTACGACAATGCTCCGTGCGTCATGGAGCAAATTGCTCCTAGGTATAAAAAAATATATCAATCATTAAGAAAAAAAGAAATAACATTATTACGACAATGCTCCATGACGCATGCTTATATATATATGATGCTCAGTGTCAATTTTATTTTATTTTTATTCATTGGGTGATTGATATTTTTTTGTGTCAATTTTTTTTTCATTGGATGATTTATTTAATTTTTTTTTATAAAAATCTACCATAAATCTTCTATATTTTTTCGAAATTCATTTCGAAAACTATATTATAAACATATCGAATAATCTAAATAAATATCGAAAATAATTAAACGTACATCAAACATGCGTGTTAAAAAATACGTATAACTCATCCTCTTTTCTTTAAAAAACTCAATTATTCTATTAATTATTATTTTTTTTTGCGACATTTTTCTCAATATAATTTACATCATTTTCTTAAAAAAAATTGTGTATGGCGTCAACTTTTTTTTTTTTTTTTGACATAAAAATTCAAATTAGGCAAAACAGGGAATCAAACCCTTTAGATAGTACACTATTTTTGACTTTTTTTTATTTTGTCTACATACAAAAAGACCATTAGACCCTTAGTGTAGGAGTTACTGTGCGAGGGAGTTGAGAGTAAAATTGAAAACACCTAAATACATCCTAAATGAACATTAACCAGCTAATTCGCTCTTTTAAGATAGCGGTGATAGTGAGTAGATGATAATGATTTATGGATGGTATATGATTGAATCAACAGTGAGCTACAGTAAATGACTTGATTAGGTCAACAATTGAAAGTAATAAAACAATCACATTAATTTCATTTCTGTGGTTGGATAGTATTAAATAATTAAAGCCTCTTTTCACTGAAAATGATGCCAAACGAGTTTAGCTATAGTAGGGAACCAGATTAATACTAACGCTCTGCCTCAAGATAAATAGTAATGTTGGCATCCTCTCTTTTAAATTAAATGGGGATATATGAACTGGAAATATGATATTTAGAAATGGTAATTTTTACTACCTTCTGGGAAACTTAAATCATAGTTGTCATCACTCAGTTTAACATCCTTCATCATGTCATTTGGACCTTATGCTAACCTTTTAGCCTGTTTTTTTTTTTCAAATATATTTTGATACATTATTTTTTATTACTTATAAGTAAAAGAAGTTACTTAATTTTCAACCTTTTGAGAAACTTAAATTATAGTTGTCATTGCTCAGTTTAACATCCTTCATCATGTCATCTGGACTTCGTGCATTTTGATACATTCTTTTTTATTACTTATAAGTTAAAAAAAATAAAAAAGAGTTACTTGATTTTCATTAATTAACAAGGAGTATTCAATATTTTCATACACTACATGGAGTTATTTGACACTGGAAACCGGAAAGAATGCATAAATGTGAGTATTAAGTATATCGACTAATTTTCATTAATATATTTAATTCTTGTGACATACCCTTGAATTAATGTAATATATTTAATAATTACATGTCATACCCTTGACAACCGTTTAAATAAATTATTAATGATTGTCTATAACAATTTAAAATTTAAAATGAAATTCTTTGATTTATTTTTAAAAAAAAAAGGAAAAAAAAAAAAGAAGAAGAAAAACACTATCTACATTAAGTGGATTACGAATTACTAATGACATCTCCAACCATAGCACCAAATTGATGTTTTATTTGGTGCAAAAAATCACTCCAACCTAAGACCAAATCTCTGCATCAATTTGGTGTGATTTTCAGAGTTTTTCATAATTTTTATATTGCCCTTCATTTTATGTTACAACAAAATTTAATTCCTATCATATTATTTTTACATTTTTTAGTTATTTAGTAATTTAATTTAATTTAATTTTAATTTTAATTAACATTTATGGTAAATTAATTATTATATATAATTTGTTTATGTGTGTGTTAAATGTAATTTTTTTAATTGCACTATTAAATTTAATGTTTTTTTTATAATTTTATCAATAAATGCAATGTTTTAGTTAATTAATATAATTTAGTAATTTTACTAGTAGTGGACCTCCGTCCACCATGAGAAAAAGGACAAAACCACCTGACCCACTTAATCGATTAGATACCCGATAACGATAATCTTTCCTAGAAACAACTTCCACAACGATAAATAAGGAAAAAAAAGCTCTAGAAGTTTAGTTGATGTTCTACCTTCTCTTAATTAAAATATTTCGAACCTTTGGCCTCCCCAAAGTTTCGAACCTATTCAGAAAACCAGCCTTTTTAGGTATCTGACCTTTGCCATTCTTCATATATAGTTTTCTTTGATCACAGATCCACAAAGTGATCAATCCTTTCTCCCCTTTTTGTCATTATAATTTGAAATTAAATAATTTCTGAAATAAATTAATTGATGAGAATAAAAACATAACGAAATAAAGGAAACATTGTTCATTTACAAAATGGTGCAACACTTACCCCAATCTGGTGCTATGGGACGGAAATAGCCTAACAAGTTTTCCTAGAATGTCTTGAATATCAATCTCCATGGTGTGTCCAGCAAATATGGAATCATTTGGGTTTAATGAGGAAAAAACCTATTAAATTGCTTTTACAAAATTCATACTAAAATTCTTGCTCATATATACTAATATTCTATTCAACATTGCATATTAAACGGGCATTATAATATTTTCCAGGAGTTGCTTCGACCGAATTCTACTTTTTCAGTAAAATTTCAAAATTCTAATTTATATAACATGTTAGTTTTAAACTACCCATCCCGCCATCTTCTGATCTTATTTTAGTGGGGTCGCACAACTCAACCTTGCTGGGCCGACACCAACTTTGACACTGACACTGAGAGACAAAAGCTAAGGGAGCGAATGGCATAAGATACCCCAATAATCCTATAAGCAATCATAGAACTAAAATATAGCCAATAGAAATAGTACTAAAAGAAAAATTAACCAATTTACAAGTCAAAAGAAAATCTTCGGGAGTAAAAGAACCATCGAGATAGAAGACACTAAGAATTAAGCAGTAATAACAACAATTCAACTAAAAAGTCAACAATTTCAAAATTTGAAAAACGCATAATCAAAAAGATGACTTTTAGTACGGGTTTTGCTTTATCCTTTACACACAAGTGAGAATACTCCCATGTAATGTATCAGCAGGCTCTACATTTTATAGCAGGATGAAAAGATCAGCATTGGCTTTACTTTGACCGATTAACTTTGAGATAAGGCAAAGCACCAATCACATTGTTATAGTCACTCCGATCAACTTGTACCTATCCACGATTAGTAAAGTCGACATAAGAGACAATGGTTGATGTTCAAAAGAAGACAACTAAAACTGATGCATGAAAAGATTTCAGTACAGGATGGAAATGCTCCGTGTCCTTTTCCAACCCTTTAAAGCAAAGCCTTCTTAAGTAGTTAATCTTCTTTGGGACAAAAATGAAGGTTACCAAATGGCCCCTTTTCCACCCAAAGTAAAAAACAGAAATAAGTACCAAATTAAAAAGCATAAGTCAAGCACATGAAGGGAGGGGAGAAAAAGAATGTGCAGATCTGTCAACTGAATTAACATCTCATTCAAGAACCTAATGTGTTTCACAACTTATCTCCAAAGACCAATGAGTTTGATCCTGGGAATTCAGATCATCATTTTATATGCCACAAACAGCCAGCAAACTGATTCAAGAAATAGTTTGCATAGAATTTTGGAGTCCGAACACAGAACTTTGCAAATTTGAGGGATTCGCCTCAATGTCAACAATTATACATGGATACTAACAAAAAAAAAATTATGAAAAATCAGGCGCCAGATAACTTCACCGTGGTAACTTCAGCTATAATAAATCCTCATGCTATTCATACTAAAAAAATGCAAAGCACTTCTTAAGTTCAGCAAAAGGCAAAGTGAAAGCATCTTTTGAGGATTTTAACATAAGTAATCAAACTGACTCAACTTTTGACCAATTGAAAAAGAGATCTTTTCATTCTCAACAAGATTTCCAGCAACAGTTGTACTAACAAAGGCTGTGAAGTTATCTCAAAAGATACATTGTTGTTCTAAGCAACTCAATCACGGGCTAAACGAAAATAGACTGTCATTCCATCTTGTAACTGACTTGCTCAGACATTGCACAAAAGGCTTTTGATCAGACAATAACAAGTCCAAATAGTCAAACAAAAGAAGTATCAAGTTCTGCAATTCCCCATTTCTGATCAACTTTTGTATTAATAATCATACAATGATTTGAGTTTTATCTTCTAGAAGCTCGTAACTTTTCTTCTTTAATTTCCAATCATTGTTTCAGCAGTCCAGCCAAGACCAACGTTGATAGAGGGTCACCAGATTATCGTATTTTTACCAATGTTCTTCTAATTTATTAATACCAATATGTTTTCCTATGGGAGAAAAGGAGGCATAAAGAAGCTCTAATAGTATCCTCTTCAATAAATAACTTCAAACGAGCAATTTCGCGCAATCAAATTTTTTCAAAGATGTTATCACAAAAAGCTTTTCTTTTTTTCTTTTTTTTTGGTCCAATTCTTTTAATGTGTAAGCCACTTGCAGAAACTGAATTCATTCATGAGCAACCCCTCGCTAGCATTCGTGTTCTGCATTTGAAGTTCTGATTTTTTGAAGAGAACGGTATAATGGTAATCCTAAGACTCACAAGTGCCCAATATGGCTTTATGTCGCAGTCAGCATGATAACAAACTAATAAGGAACATGAAAGAAACCACCAGATTGAGTCGGAAAAACGATTCAATCTTTTGTAACTCGCTCCGAGATACATCTTTTTCTACACAAGCTAATTTGTCCCATAATTTGCACACGGAAAATCAAATTAAAGTATAGAGAAATCGAGATTTCACGTATAGCAAAAAAAGGGGGCAAATTTCATACCACTTTGGAGAGTCTCAATTTCCTCTTAGTATTCTTCTTTCCCAGCAAATGTTGTTTCCCTGCTCTCCTCCTCATTACCTTCCCACTACCGGAAACCCGAAATCGCTTCGCCGAAGCCTAAAACTCCAATATAAAAAATATTAAAAACCCACAAAACAAAATCCAAAATGTACCCCAAGTTCACTTAAACGTGTCAGCAAAAATGAATATACAAAGAATTGCCTTGTGGGTCTTCATTTTGTAGCCTTTGGAGCAGACTACAGTGAGCGGCTGTAAATTCCTTCCAATGGGTGACGCAAAATTGAAAGTTCTATTAAAAACAAGCGGGGCAAACCCAGAAACACAGCGTGAAGAACTGAGGTTAATCGATGATTCTTGTTTCTTGGTGAGTGGTGAGAAATGAACCGTTGTGGATCGAATCGATCGAAGTGGATTACAAATTCTCAATCCAAAAGAAAACATAGGTGTAGCTATTGCTGTTGTAGCCATATTCTTGTTTGCAAGGGTTTTCAAAAGATAATATCTTTTTTGCGGTTGAAGATCTCTTGCCAGACTGTGTGTGGATAAAATGTCGTGGTTCCTGAGTTCAAAAAAGAACAAGGAGTAAAAATGGTTGCTGGCTTTTGGACGATTAAATCTAACTTTGAGACCATTTATAATCCCTTGGTCAGGATTGTTTGGAGAGAATGGAGAAACCATGGTATGGGTAATTTTAAGATACATATTTAGAGTTGTATTCAATTGGGATTTTTAAAAATTTTTATGAATTTTTTTTTAAGTGATAATTTTTATGGATTTCGTGGATCTTTTATAGATGGGAACACCACATAAATCCT
>NC_036245.1:9712859-9724114 GCF_002742605.1 Olea europaea var. sylvestris | reverse complement strand
CCACCCCACTTCACTTCCGGCAATGGCTCCGGCAACAATTTCGACAAATATTCCGACGATTGCTCCGGCGATGGCTCCGACTACAATTTCGACGACCGTTCCGGCGACTACCTTTTTTCTTTTTTTTTGGCAATGAACTATGACTAATTCCATTAGATCTGTGACATGTGCACATTGTGATCTTTGACCAATTTTATTGAATCTGTGACCTAATCAGATAAGATGAATATGCATATGATCAATTTCAAAATTAAGAAAATAAAGTTTGAATTTCAAAAATCAAATACTATTAAAATTTTAGTTATGAAATAATTAATCAAAAAAATTTGTAATTAAAAATGTTAAATTCAAAAATATTTTTTTTTTCTTCTACTGGGTGACATATAAAATATGATTTTCAACCTATGATTTGTTACCCGTGACTCATAATATAAAATGTGACCTATAAATTTGATCTTTGACTTCTACAAAATGGCATGTGGCCTGTTAATATTGATCTGTGACCCCTTTATACTGACCATGAACTTGTGAACTCAAACCTGTGAACAATGAACAGTGACCTTAACGGCGAATTGTGACCAGTGACGAATGAGCTGTGACCTTATGTGTTCATGACCAAAATTGTCTTCAGTGTGACTGTTTGTAACCAAGTTAATCTAATTTGTGACTATATGTAACCAAGTTACATTGGGTCACAGTTGACACAAATCTGGTCACAGGCAGTCACAATGAAGATAGGTTTGGTCACTCACCACCATTCCCAACACCGGAAACCAAACGTACGCCACATCACCATAACCACATGTAACCAACAATGGAACCATTGGCACCTCATGACCACCACCAACACAACCACCACCATCATAGCCTGGGCTACCATCGTCAACTACACACAAAGAACAAAGCTCACCCCCAAAATTTTCAGCATTAGATCGTAACCAAAGTTTCCCAAATCGAGACCAACAAAACCCACATAACCAACAAAAACTCCAACAGCTAAGCGAAGCTCACGTCAATCGCAAAACCTTACCACAACAATCACTCCCTCTCACCGACAACCACTTTTGTTGCTAGTAACCATTCCCACCACTGCCAATCAGATCAACAGATTGCCAAAAACCACAACCAACACAAACACCATTACCCCAAGAGAGAAACCGGCTGTGACTAAGTTTTCAATCGAGAATGCAGTAAGCTTGAGCATGCCGACGTGGCCTACTAAGGTTTGCTTAATGATGCCCAAGGTGTATTGACAAATGGAAGTGAAAATAGCCAAAGCAGCAAGGTACCAAAGCTTTCTGGACTCAATCCATAACTGTTCAAAGAAGATTTTAACTCCGGTGATCATAGGAATGTCATTTTCGTCGACGGTGAAAGATGAATTGATCGTTGAATTGAATTTCTTTTTCAGTTTCTTCATCATTCCCAGTAGAAATGAGTGGTTGCTTCAGATCTTAGCCCCTATTTGTTGCCCAGATTAGTAGTGCCCTTTCGCCCCTTTCACCATATCATCAGCGACGACGCCGACATTTACATAGTGGTGGGCGTTGCTTGGTCTTCCGACGAAAAGGAGCTAGTAGCGGTGCCTTGTTGCTTGCACCGACGCCGAAATATCAGGGGCTTTGAATCTTTAGAAAAATGACGCCAGGATATGGAGAGACAGTGGCTAGAAAGGGAAGAGAGATAATAGAGAATGGGGAAAATTTATTAGGGCGTAGATGAGTTGGGGTTAGGGGTGTTTATTAGATTTTAATTATATTTAATAAATCCTAATTGCCACCTGATATTTGAAATCTAAACTAATTTAATTTATTTATGATAATTGGTTTATAATTGTAGGTTTCTAGATAATTTTCTCTTTATAGATTTGTATGGAATTAGTGGAAGTCTTTAATAGGCTTCTATGAATTTTCATTTTAAAATTTTTATAGACTTTTGTAGAATTTAAAAGACTTTTGAAAACTTTTATTTGAAATAGAATTCATGCAAATCTGGTATGAAATTCTCACATATAAGGTGTTAGTTCCCACAATTCCTCTTCTTCTTCCTATATAATAAAAAAAATTTGAAAAAAAATTAAATTTAAGACCTTAATTAAATAAATAATAATAATAATTATATATAATTCAATATTATTAGTATAGTAACTTTTAAAAATAAATAAAAATCAATATATTTAAATTTCATTATAATTTTTCATATAAAGTTTTATAATTTAATTAAAAAATAGATATTTTTCATAAAAAAATGAATTAAAAAAGAAAAAAAAGTTACAAGAATATAATTTAATTTTTCATAGAAAATAGAGATAAATAATAAGAGAGGGAAAGAAAGATAAATGAAATATAATCAATTAAAAAAATAAATTTTAATCATACATGTCCATAGAAGGTTAAAGGAAAGAAAATTTGATTTTTATTAATGATAGACAAATTTTAAAATTTTATATGAGTACTTTCTACTTATAAGTTAGTACTCCAAAGACTTTTATAAAAGTTTTTAGAAATCATTAAAATTTGAATACCCTAAAACTTATAGAGACTTCTAAAAAGTTTTAACTGAATACACCGTAATTTTTAAAGACTTTTTAAAAGTTTTTAAAGTCTCAATTGAATACACCGTGACTTTTAGAGAATCTTAAAAAGTTTTAATTGAATACCTCTAAACTTTTTAAATCTTAAAAAGTTATCAAAAGTCTCAATTGAATACACTCCCCTTAAGTTATATAAGGTATTTATCTTAAAAAATTTGTCTCGGATAATAATTTTTCAATCGAAATATTATGATTTGTCAGCCATCTCTCATTGAACCTCATTTATTAATATCAATCGATAACATTTGTAGAATAATATTATTTTATAATGTCAAAATATGTCATCCTTGAACTTGACCTTCAATTCGGAGGATTTAGCTCTATCTCTTAGTGAGCACTGAGACTTTCTCAGCAATATCGTCACTTCGTCTTCAGACCTACTGTTCGTCATTTGGCATGACACCTCAATATAAATCATGTTTCACCTTTGGTCTTGCAAATCACACTTCATAAACTCAATGTCAATGACCCTTTTTCGAGGCCTTTGGGCTTGAGGTTACTCCATAGAACTTCATAGCTTGAATTATATGATCGAGCTGGGAATGGGCGAAGAATTATCAATAATGTGTTATGGAAGCTGGTGGTCACGATAATATCCCATTTTTTGAGAAAGATTGTAAAAATTATATTGATAAAAGGAAGAGAAATTACAACTTGGTGTTAGTGATGTTCTAGCAATCCACAATTTTTTTTTGTTTGGATGCAAGTAAAGAATTCGTGCTTCTTTTATATGATAGTTGTGAATGATAATGCTCGAATTAGGAATTTATTATGGGCTGATGCAAGGAATGTGGCAGCTTTTGAAGAATTTGGAGATGTGGTTACATTTGACACGACCTCCTTGACAAATAAGTATTGCATATCCTTTGCATCTTTTGTCGGTGTAAATCACCATGCTATTCAATTTTATTTAGATGTGGGTTACTATCGAGTAAGGACACCGATACCTTTATTTGGTTGTTTCGTACTTGGCTAGCATGTATATCTAAGCATGTACCGTGTGCCATTATTATAAATCTAGACAAAGCAATGCAGAAAGCTGTTGAGATTGGATCAGGGGTGTCAATGAGTTGAGCCGAAAATCGAGGCTCGAGCTCGACTCGAGCTGAGCAAAAGCTAAGTCAAAAAATTGAGGCTCAACCCGAGCTTTCGGCTCGAGCCGAGTCGACTCAATTTTTTTTCCCCATTTTTTTTCCTTTAAAAGGCACTGGTAGTTGCTTATGTTTAAAGGCGGCGCTACCTTATGCAACCTTTTTTTTCGAGTCGGCCCATGAGCCACATGGGTTGGCTCGACACTCCCAGATGGGGCTCGGCCTGAGCAGGCTAGAGCTTTTTTGTGGGCCTAGCCATGGGCTGCCCGAGCCCGCAAACCTTTTTGCCATCCCTAGGTTGGAGTTATATTAATTTATAATGACCAAGACAGCCACAATAAAACATGGCCATGAGCTTAAAAGGTGAATCTGCTATAGACATACTACTTGTGCTGGACCAAAAAATCCACAACGAAAATGCAATGTTGTTGCTCATTGTCCACAAATATTGCAACGCTATACCTCTTTATACAAAAGCATATCACCTAAAATCCAAGAATTATTACCAAACACTAACCATATTCTCAGTAAACTCGGATTTTGATATTGGTACAACAAACAAACATGTAAGCTGAAAATTGTAAAACTCCATTTCAAGAATTCTCAGCATCATTCTAGTTCTGCCTATGAGCAATGTAATCGGCCAAAGCAATACTGGAGTTGCCTAGTCCAAATCAAATTCGGCCAATTGTTCTTTAGCCTCTTCATTCAATTTCTCAGCAAACTCTCTAGACTGATCCAATCCCAACAATTTGGGATAAGTTGCCTTATCGGCCACCAAATCTTTTCCTGCAGTTTTTCCCAATTCTTCTGAGAATTTCGTTGCATCCAATATATTATTGACAACGTGGAACAACAACCCAGTTTTCCTTGCAAATGTTCTTAATTTTTCAACTTGATTTTCAGATCCACCCCCAAGAATTGTCCCCAAAACAACTGATGCCTCTACTAAAGCAGCAGTTTTGTAAATGAATTCTAATTGAGGCAATCTGATGAGGTTTATGTGGAGGAACAGACATTGGCATACATGGAACGGTTGGATGGTCAGCTTTCAAAGAAATTGATGTAACTTTTACGTTTGGTGTCCGTTTTGGGCTCATAACCACATTTCGGAAAGGTAGCGAGCGTTTCGGATTGAACTCACCGCTTTTCCATCACATACAAGGGTTTTTGGGCATTTGAAGTCGTTTAGTGTGTCAAAACAACATTTTAAGTTTTTCTGTTATTTATTTTCAGCATTTGTTATTTCCATTTTGTAGCCCAGCCCATTTTGGGACTGCTGGCCTAGTAGGTTATCTTTTCTTTCATATTTAAGAAGCCACAAGACGCCTCCTAGGGTTTTCTTGATTGTTCACGAAATAATAAAAGTTTGTTTCTGAATTCAATCCGTTTGGATATTGTTGTCTTGTGTTTGTAGATTCAATCTACATCATTTTGGTATCAGAGCATGGTGCGTGGGAGAGGTCGTGGTGGCCGTGGTGGCCAGATTGATGAAGTTACAGATCTGCGTAATCAAGTTGAGGCGTTGACAATCCGATTTGATCAATTCATGACGTGGGCGGCAGAGGTTGTGCAGAACGGAACACCTCCTGCTCCTCCACGTCGTGCCCCAGTGAGTGATGGTGGAGGTGGATCTGAATTAGGGGAGAGGTCGGATGAGGAGACCTTGTCAAAGGCACGTGGCGATCGTGTTCAACAGCTTCGTGTACAACAGCAGGATGCGTTTCAGCGATGGGAATCCAAATTCAAGGTTGATATACCTGAATTTCACGGTGGAATTGAGGCAGATGAATTCCTCGATTGGCTGGCGGCAGTAGAGGAGATCTTGGATTACAAAGAAGTGCTCGACAATAAAAGGGTACCTTTGGTGGCAAGTGGTGGCAGCAACTGAAGCAAAATCGGATCCGTCAGGGTAAGGCGAAAATCCAGTCGTGGGAAAAAATGAAGAAACAGTTGAAGGCAGCGTTTCTTCCCTTTAATTATTCCAGAACTTTGTATCAGCGCTTATAGAATTTGAGACAAGGCAATCGATCTGTAGATGCTTATTCCACAGAGTCTTACCAACTGATAGCGCGAAATGATGTGGGAGAATCAGAAGACCGGTTGGTAGCGTGCTATATTAGTGGACTACGATTGAATTTGCAAGACGTCCTAAATATGTTCTCGCCGATATCTGTTTCTGAGGCTCACCAGCGAGCACTTCAGGCTGAAAATCAGCAACAACGTCGTTCTGTAGTAGGCATTTCTGGTAGTCCATCTGGAGGTGGGGGTCGACAACTCGCCCCAAATCCCACATCTGATCTGTCCCAATCCTTTACATCTGGGGGTCGGGGCGATGATCGGAACACTCGGCCAGTGGTTCCTCCAACCGCTAATCCAGGTGGCTGGGCTCCTCCTGGTGGACGAGGGCGTGGAAGTCAGTGTTTTGGTTGTGGTGGTTTTGGTCATTTGAGGAAGGACTGTCCATCTCATGGGCAGTCACGCCCAGGTTTGTTCATTGGAGGGACAACACAAGTCGATATTAACGATCCTGTTCATGTGGAGAATGAAGAAGAAGAGGCTGAAATTATGCATATAGGTGACACGGGGCCTCTTTTGGTGGTCCGACGGGCGTGCCTCACGCCTAAGGGGTCGTCTGAGGACCTGCAGCGAAACAATATCTTTTTATCTATGTGTACCATTGGAGGAAAGGTGTGTAGGTTCATCATTGATTCGGGCAGTTGCGAAAATGTGATATCCGAAGCGGCCGTGCAGAAGCTGCAATTAAGCACCGAACCTCATCCTGCTCCCTATAACCTAGCATGGTTGAGATGAGGTAATGAAATTCGTGTTACTACCCGTGTGTTGGTATTTTTTCTATTGGCAGTGTGTATCATGATAGTGTTTGGTGTGATGTGGTGCCGATGGATGCGTGTCATTTGTTGTTGGGTCGTCCATGGCAGTTTGATAGGGATGTGTGCCATGAAGGGCATCGAAATGCATATACATTCACCTTTTCGGGTAAAAAGATTATACTACTATCCTCCAAAGATACGCAGTGTCTGTCTTCGACAGGGAAAAGTAATAATCTACTTTCCCGATCTTTGTTTGTGCGTGAGATGCTGGCAGAAGGTGTTGTACTATTGTTAGTGGGAACTGAGGTGATAGGAGTGTCGACAGTTCCTATGGCAGCCGAGGGGACGGGTCTTCACCCCAAAGCTGTCGCTTTGGTGTCTGAGTTTCATGATGTGTTTTCGGATGACCTTCCACAGGGTCTTCTTCCTTTGCGGGATATGCAACATCACATTGATTTGGTACTGGGCGCGTCATTGCCTAATCGCCCACATTATCGAATGAGTCCAGTGGAACATGAGGAGTTGAGGAGACAAGTAGAGGAATTGGTGCAGAAAGGGTACATCAGAGAGAGCCTCAGTTCGTGTGTAGTCCCCGCACTCCTAGTGCCAAAAAAAGATGGAAGTTATCGGATGTGTATAGATAGCAGGGCCATCAACAAAATAATAGTTCGTTATCGCTTTCCGATACCGAGGCTAGATGACTTGCTTGATCAGTTGGCTGGCGCAACTGTGTTTACCAAACTGGACTTGAAAAGTGGTTACCATCAGATAAAAGTCCGTCCTAGTGATGAGTGGAAGACAGCATTTAAGACACGGGAGGGATTATTTGAGTGGCTAGTTATGCCATTTGGACTATCCAATGCATCGAGCACGTTCATGCGGGTGATGAACCAAGCACTTCGACCGTTTATTGGTAAGTGCGTTGTTGTATACTTCGATGACATATTGGTGTACAGTGGGTCGGAGGAGTCTCATGGTGTGTATCTAAGGGAAGTCCTTACTGTTTTACGCAAGGAGAAGTTCTTTGCAGCCATTAAGAAGTGCGTGTTCTATACCGATAGTGTTTTATTTTTGGGGTATGTTGTGTCAGCCGGTGGGGTAACGGTAGATATAGCTAAGGTTGATGCGATTCGGTAGTGGCCGCATCCACAGTCAATTTATGATGTGCGGAGTTTCCACGATTTAGCATCGTTTTATCGACGATTTATTCAGCACTTTAGCACCATCATGTCTCCCATTACTGATTGCATGAAGGAGAGTAAGTTTCAGTGGACACTCGAGGCTGAGAAAGCATTTTTGATCATTAAGGAGCGTCTGACTTCAGCCCCGATACTTCCGTTGCTTGATTTCACAAAACCTTTTGCATTACATTGTGATGCCTCTAAATTGGGTATCGGAGCTGTCCTCAGTCAGGAAGGAAAACCAGTAGCTTATTTCAGTCAGAAGTTGGCAGGGGGTCGTGGGAGGTATAGCACTTACGACGCAGAGCTTTATGCTGTTGTTCAGGCCATTCGCCATTAGCGACATTATTTGTTTCAGCGAGAATTTGTCTTATACAGTGATCATGAAGCCCTCAAGCATTTATCAAGCCAGGAGTCTGTATCTGCCCGTCATGCATCATGGGTTGCCTTTTTGCAGCAGTTCAACTTTGTCATTAAACATCAGGCTTGTTCTTCTAATCGGGTGGCAGATGTGCTCAGTCGGCGGCATGGGTTATTAGCGTGGCTACAGGTAGCGGTCACCGGGTTTGAGACCTTCATCTCTCTTTATGCTGATGACCCTTATTTTGGCCCCATCTATCAGAGTTTACTGCAGGGACCCCATTTATCTTTTCTGTTAGAGGATGGGTATGTGTTTAGAGGTGTTCAGTTGTGTATACCAGATTGCAGCCTTTGTTTAAAATTGATTGAGAAGTTTCATGGTGAAGGTCATGTTGGGCGAGATCGTACTTTGGCTTTGATTAGCGCTTCATTTTTCTAGCCTACTATGCGTCGTGAAGTGGAGAAGTTTGTCTCACGATGCAGGGTGTGCCACGTGGCAAAGGGGAAAGCCACAAACGCTGGTCTTTATCGACCCTTACCAGTGCCTTCAGCTCCGTGGACTGATATTAGCATGGATTTTGTCCTGGGTTTACCGCGCACACAACGTGGTAATGATTCCATCTTTGTGGTGGTAGATCGTTTTTCTAAAATGGTGCACTTCATTCCCTGCAAGCGCACCACTGATGCCGTCAAGGTTTCTCAGCTATTTTTTCAAAGAGATTTATCGGTTGCATGGGTTGCCCACTTCCATCGTGTCTGACAGAGACACGAGGTTCATCGGTCACTTTTGGCGGAGTTTATGGAAGTCAGTTAACACGTCGCTCAATTTTAGTAGTGCTTATCACCCTCAAACTAATGGGCAAACAGAGGTAGTTAATCGTTCTTTGGGTGACATGTTGCGGTGCTTGGTTGGGGATAATCTACGCTCATGGGATCAGCGATTTAGCCAGGCAGAGTTTGCGTATAATCATGCTAGAAATAGAAGCACCGATTTCAGTCCGTTCCAGGTTGTGTATAGTATTCTGCCCCGCAGCCTTGTTGATTTATTGGCTCTACCCTCTAAGACTCGGCTGCATGGGACAGCTGTTGACTTTGTTCGTAGTTTGCAACAAGTTCACGAGGAAACACAAGCTAATCTGCTAGAGTCCAACCGTAAGTATAAAGAGGCGGCTGACTAGAGTCCAACCGTAAGTATAAAGAGGCGACTGATCGGCATCGACGTCCTGTTGAGTTTGACGTTAGGGATTATGTTTGGGCGGTACTGACTAAGGATCGAGTGCCATCTCATGAGCATTCGAAGTTATCACCTCGTACCATTGGTCCAGTGGAAATTGTGGAGAAGATCAACCCCAACGCCTATTGCCTTCGACTTCCTTCCCATATATGGACTTCTGATGTGTTTAAGGTAAAGCATCTTTTGCCATACCATAGAGACAACGTGGGAGATAGTGCTACCGGTTCTGATTCGAGGGCGAATCCCATTGATCCCGGGGAGAATGATGAGGTTTATGTGGAGGAATAGGCATTGGCATACATGGAACGGTTGGATGGTCGGCTTTCAAAGAAATTGATGTAACTTTTGCGTTTGGTGTCCGTTTTGGGCCCATAACCCCATTTCGAAAAGTTAACGAGCGTTTCGGATTGAACTCACCGCTTTGCCGTGATGTACGAGGGTTTTTGGGCATTTGAAGTCGTTTAGTGTGTCAAAACAGTATTTAAAATTTTTTTGTTATTTATTTTCAGCATTTGTTATTTCCATTTTGTAGCCCAGCCCATTTTGGGACTGCTGGCCTAGTAGGTTATCTTTTCTTTCATATTTAAGAAGTTACAAGACGCCTCCTAGGGTTTTCTTGGTTGTTCACAAAATAATAAAAGTTTGTTTCTGAATTTAATCCGTTTGGATATTGTTGTCGTGTGTTTGTAGATTCAATCTACATCACAATCCCACATTTACATTGTTACCAGTATAGCTTAATCCACAACTTGCCATGCCACCAGTGCTTCTATGCCAATGGCTTTCGCCAACTCTCTCAAAGCTTTCAGAACCCAACTTGGTGGGACCCTATTGGCGTCAATGACGATAAATTCGAAAGCCAAATCATCGTAAATAAGTTGGATCATTTCCATCGCCGCCATGGGTATAGCGACAGACTTGTGGCCTCCAACTAGCTCGCTGGCAACGGGCACACCCTCTTGCCTCCTGCCAACAAAGAACACCTTGCTCCGAAACAACTTCATCCAATGCCTTGTTCACATAATTGGCCTTTTCAATCATATATTCCTCGAAACTGAAGGTGGGTTGCTCCTATGTCTCAATTGTTTCTTTTTCTTTGGTGATGATGGCTAATATAGTGAATGAACAAATTGGAAAAGGGATTGGTTTCCTTCTTTAGTGACATTAGGAAGTTGGAAAAACACATTAATTACATTTTTGCTTTAAAAACAAAATTTAAAATTTTGTCACACAGAATGTTGATTGTGCAACCACATTCCTTGTCATCTCAATCCACAAATAATGATAATATAGGTACTTAACTTATAGCTGATTTGGAAGAGGTTTTTTGAAATTTATTTTCTTTAAATCAACTCCTCATTTTTTTGGAATCTATAATTTATTTTTCTACTTGTTAACTATAAATTCTCAACAAAAAATCATTTTTGTACTTGAAAAATCTCTGCAACAAATCTATAGTTATCCAATGTGGGTCATCAATATATCATTGTTAGATCAACCCAAATTCTAATATCTGCAAATAGAATGCCTCTACATAAAAGTATGACCATAATTTAGGTGTCAATGATTTGCCAATACGTTGACGGCATATTTGGGATTGGAGAGCGTAACACAATATTAAAGAAGAAAATGAAATTAAAATCTTATTCGTTTTATTGTTGACTCTCATCGGCAAGGGCGGACCCAAGAGGGGTCTTGGGGGTTACATGACCCCTAGCTTTTGAGGTTTTTTGTGTGTGTGTGTGTGTGTGAATAAAGTCATGTTTGGTATTGATTGAAATCTAAATTTTAACATAAATTGAAGTTAACAATTTATTTTAATAACATATTTTATAAAATCCTTAACTTTTTAACTTTTATCAAAATTACTAAAAATCTAATTTTTAATCCCTATCAAACAGGAGTAAAATCACAATAAATTTAAATTTTTTCTCTGTTCTCTTGTTGTATCTTACTCTTTCT
>NC_036245.1:9637023-9706974 GCF_002742605.1 Olea europaea var. sylvestris | reverse complement strand
TGGGTCTCATAAAATATATGATTGAAAATAAATTTGACGAGAAATCGGTTTCAAAAAATTGTGGCTTAAGAGGGCAAAAGGAGTGTCCGCGCGTTTGTCTTTTTAACAAAAAATAAAAAACGTTCAATAATTCTACTCTTAAATTATTAAGTCACTTTATTTTATATTGTGTCATCTTTGACTTTTAGCTCCGTCATTATCGAACTCTATGTTTATGTGACAAATGCACGGTCCATAAAAGCGTTGCACAGGAAAATAATCGCGGTGCACATGCACTATCTGATGAGCAAAACATATGGGCCTGTTTTTTGACAAGTCACCTGGCTTTCCTAATTGAGTTGTCCTTGTTTGTCAATATCGTAGGAAGGTATGAACTATAACATGAATTAAATCACGTGGTACACTTAAGGTTGTTCGAACGACACATTAATTGCTATTGGATGGCTATTAAGTGTTCGAACGACATATTAATTGCTATTGAATGGATAAATCGCACTCGTAATATTTAGTATGTGACATGATGCTAGGAATATTAATATAGGTCTAATTTAATATAATAACGCCACTTGTCGCCGTAGTGATAAATTATAATTTTATGTGGCAGTTCAATGAAATTTATATTATTGGAATATGATGATTTACTATGATGATGGTGATGATAAGTAGCGTTACTCGATTTAATAGCATGTTTGGGAAAACTAGAGATTTTGGATGCTGAACTTATTTAATTCAGTAAGATTGAAACCTCACGTTACGGAAAGTGCAGATGTGGATGTCAAAATCCCATCCATCTTTCATTTAACTTAAAGTTAGACATTAAAACAGGTACGAATAAATTATTGATGATTTTTGTCATGTAAAAGTTGCATGTAATTTTAATGACCACTTTGATGATTCTCATCGATTGAGGATTCTATAGATTTTAGAAGATTGGAGGTCTACGACTTCAGTTTCAAAGGTTAAGGATCCGTAATTACACTATGTAAAATGTTGGTGAATGCAAACCTAATTTTTCCTATTTTATATTCAGATTACTTCAAATGTCCCCACAATTTTGTTAACTATTAAACTGAAACCATAAAGGGGGGAAAATTTGTTAGGCTAAGCTTAAATGCAGTAAAAGTATTTATCTGTCATTCTCAGTTTAAAAAATTACTGATATATATATATATATATAATTAAACTTTGGAATGGCATAGCAAATGTCGATGTAACTAAATTTGAATTTTCTGTCCTTCCGTGCAAATAATTGATAGGTTCGAGGACCAAGGTTGAAAGACTCTGTGGAGATTATCTCACTCAAACCTTGCAGTCTCACCATCGTCCAAGGTACATTCCTCTTATCCAACGATCAAGAAATACAAAAAATAAAAATAAAAATAAATAAATAAAAGAAATACAAATTACTTCATTTAATCGTGACACTTATTTCAAACAATAACTGCCCAATTTAGGGCTTGTTTGAAATAAATTTATTGAAAATATTAAACTCATTCTCGACCAGACATTATAATAAACCTATAATTTTTCACACGTTCTTTGAAAAAAAAAATTACTTAAAAAATCTCTTTCAAACGTCTCTTAATATGGTACACATGAATGCATACTTCGCCTCATGGTACCAATAATTAATAATTGCAATAAATTAAATGATATGATCTACCAACAAGTTGTTGTAATTTATTAATAATTCTTCACAATAAAATGTAATTTTCTATATAGTAAAATATAATACACGAATAAAACATTATTTATAAGTGATTAAATTTTAGTTTCATAATACAATATTTAATGTACCATAGGCACTGATAATTTATTTCTATTTATTTATAAATTCATAAATTTTCTAAGTCTTTGTTAAGCCGTGTTAGGTGGAGATTAAAATCAAATTTTTAAGAAGTTTTGATCAAAAAATTTTGTGGAATATAAGATTAAAATTAACTTTAATTTTGACTTAGATTAAAATTAAATTTTAATCGGCTAAATATATTTATATTCCCCGCAGAGGAGTACGCGGAAGGGCAAGCAGTGGCACACATCAGGCGGCTCCTAGACATAGTCGCCTGCACGACGTCATTCGGCCGTTCATCTTCTTCTCCCAAACCGAACAGTCGAGCCGGTGTCAAAGAGTCCGGTCCATCAGACTCTGAACACGGTGCAGAAAATGCAACTTCAGAAGCCTCTCCAAAGCCCAAAGGTTCCGACCGAAAGGCCGGTGAGACCCCCAAGGCGAAGCTCACGAAGTCAGACGTTCCTGCCGCCTTCACCGGAGGAGACACGGATGAAAAAGGCGACGCCATGGCGTTGATGATGTACCCACCACCGAGGCTTGGGCAGTTCTACGACTTCTTCTCGTTCTCTCACCTCACTCCTCCAGTGCAATGTGAGTTTCTATATTAATATATTTTATTTTCATTTCTTCAATTTATCAATTACCATCCAATTTTATACTTGATGTCACAATAGTCATTCAATTTAATTTTATCTTACCATGATCGGACAACTTTATACTTAGTAACACATGGACCACCCAATTTAAATTTATTTCACCGTCACCTCCCAATTTCATATAAAGAAAAGCCTTATGTACAGATACCGGTTCTACATATATGTGAGACATGACGTGGGTCCTCATTAAAAAGTACCCTAAAAAATTCCACTCCACCCATATTCGTGTGTATTTTGGCAGAGCCTTGTGGGCTTCAGTTCTGTACGATAAGCACAGTTGATTTCATATAACATTTCACCATTTTCATCCAAATTTTATATACTGGTTCACCGTGATCATACAACTTTTTTTTTTGTTTTTTACTATTTTCACTAATTTTAAATGGATAAAATTGCAACTTTGTATTTTATATATATATATATATAATAAAATTTTAAAAAATAAAATAAAAATAAAAAGTATTTTAAAAATATAAAAAATATTTAAAAATTAAAATAAAATAAAACTTATTTTAAAAAAATTTACTTAAAAAATAAAATAAAAACTTATTTAAAAAAAGTTACTCAAAAATCTAATATAAAATAAAAAGTTATTTAAAAAAGTTCCTTAAAAAAAATAATAAAAACTTATTTTAAAAAAAAGTTATTTAGAAAAATAAAATAAAATATTTTATATATATATAAAGTTATAGTTTTATCCTTTTTAAAATTAGTAAAAATTGTGAAAAGAAATTGAGTGTCTATGGTGAAATGTTATATGAAATTGGATGACCATGATAAAGCATTTTATGAAATTAAGTTATCATAGTTGAATAAAATCAAATTAGGTGGTCATGATGACACTAAATATAAAGTTGGGTGGTCATGGTGACACTAAGTATAAGGTTGAGTGGCCATTAGTGGATTTAGCCTGAAAATCTATAAAGTAAAGATATTTTAACTATATTGTGCATGGAATTTCTAATTTACGAAGCACAATTTTGTGGATTTTCAACATATTACCATGTCAAATACCTCAATTATGTATATATATATTGGAGAATAAATATTTTCTAAATTTCTTGATATTTGCATCGCTTCTTCGAAGCACGTGAATTTTTTATTCCATTCTTCAAAACTTTTGAAGCAAAATAGGGAACATTCACGTTTGGCTAAGTTTAATAAATATATGTATACGTAAAAACGTAAATTCTAAATTAAGTAAATTTTTCATTGGTGAAAGTTAGATATAATTAAGTTACTTATTTTTAGAGTAAGATAAATGTAAACGTAGTATTCGTAAAAAAAATGTAAAAAGTAGTAACCTTTTTTACTTGAATAAATATCAAGTACCTCATTTTCTTTGAGAATTTTGCCACATTAATTTTGTTGAACACTTGTTAATAAGTTGAAGCACATTAATTTTACAAAGCGAAAAATGAATGCATAACAAGTTCCTTCTATTTTTTTAAGCAAAAGTGGACATGAACAATTTCATTATCTATTTTGAATTCGCCGTGTATACTTGGTGGTTGGAGCAATTGTTGTCAAAAGTTGTTCCTAAAGTGAGATGTTTGCGTTTGTGTTGCTAACTTTGCAATGCTTCTGCAGACATTAGAAGGTCAACTCGACCATTCCTCGAGGATAAAACAGATGATGATTTCTTTCAAATTGATGTTAGCATCTTAAACTCTTATACTATTAATTTTTTATTCTTTTTCACCATTAAGAACTCATTTGTGGTGTTGATATTCTCTGACATGGTTTTGGATGGATTTTTCCCTTTTAAATTTTTGCATGCAGGTACGGATTTGCAGTGGGAAGGCAACTACAATTGTTGCTTCTCGGAAAGGCTTCTACCCTTCTGGAAAGCGTATACTTTTGAGCCACTCAATGGTTGGCCTGTTGCAGCAGATAAGTCGAATATTTGATTCTGTAAGTATAGGCTGATTTTATCTGTTACTTACTCTGTTCTTGTAAATAATAATATAAAGCCATAATATTCTTGTCTATTTTTTAGTTCTCTCTAAATTTTGCTATTAAAATCTGTTTTCTTGATTTCTTTCATTCTCATTCATCTGAAGTCTCCTCTTAATCATGGAGTTAATTTCTGTTCTCAGGCATACAAGGCTCTCATGAAAGCTTTCACTGAGCATAATAAAGTGAGTAGTTTTATTTTATCTTGGGTTGTGCTGCACCTACAGGGACGATGTGGCCCTGTACGTGCAGCATTTTTGTTTTATCTTAACCCCTTACACATATATAGAATTTCCAAGTTTCACTGAGGGAACCATCTGTCATTCCAGTTTGGGAATCTTCCATATGGTTTCCGAGCAAACACATGGCTAGTCCCCCCGATTGTTGCTGAGAACCCATCTATCTTCCCTCCACTTCCTGTGGAAGATGAAAGTTGGGGCGGAAATGGAGGTGGACAAGGAAGAGATGGTAAGCATGACCACAGGCTCTGGGCAAAGGAATTCTCGATTCTGGCTGCAATGCCATGTAAAACAGCAGAAGAGAGGCAGATCCGTGATCGAAAAGCTTTTCTACTTCACAGTCTATTTGTTGACGTTTCAGTCTTTAAAGCAGTTGATGCAATAAAACATCTCGTGGAAAATGATCAAAGGTCAACAAATAATTCTGACTCTTCAATTTTATATGAGGAAAGAATTGGAGATCTACTTATTAGTGTGGCAAAAGATGTGCCGGATGCAAGCACAAAGTTGGATAGCAAAAGCGATGGGAGTCTGGTTCTTGGAATGTCACATGAGGAGCTCACTAAGAGAAACCTGCTTAAAGGCATAACTGCTGATGAGAGTGCAACTGTTCATGTTCGTCTAGTAACTTTTCACTTTTTTATTTCTCAGCCATTTCCTCTCACATTGGCCTCGTAATATTTGAAATGGTTAATGCAGCATGCTGAGTTAACCTTCCTCTCTTGCAGGATACTTCTACTTTAGGTGTTGTAGTTGTTAGACATTGTGGGTATACTGCTATTGTGAAAGTTGCAGCTGAGGTCAATTGGGAGGGCTATCCCATTCCTCAGGATGTTGAGATTGAGGACCATCCAGAGGGAGGTGCAAATTCATTGAATATAAATAGGTTAGTGTAACATGCTTTAAAATAGTATTTTCACATATCAAATGCTTCTGACTTCTGATAAAGGAAGCCATGCCTTACATATGCTAAAATCTTGAAGAACTGTACCAATTTGTATTCTCCATTCATATTGGCAGTCACCTGATGAGTTGATTGAGATGGCGCATAAATACTATGATGATACTGCCCTCCCAAAATTGGTTAGTACATTGTACTCTACTCAGCTACACTCTTTACCCTCAGCTTCTGGTTCAGGAAATGTGAGGATCTGGTCTTTTGAGACCTTTATGAGATGAGTGCTTGTTGCTAATTTTCTGATATTTTGACAGGTTGCTGATTTTGGCTCCCTTGAACTTTCACCGGTTGATGGAAGGACACTGACAGATTTCATGCATACCAGGGGTTTGCAAATGTATTCCTTGGGGCGTGTGGTAAGTGCTTCATTTTATAATAGTTTTAATATTTCTGTGTCCAGATTACTTCTGCTGCTTTCTTGTCACAATTTTGTTCATCACTTCTTTATCATTCTCAATAATAGAGATCGAAGACAGGAGTGGTAAATGAATTTGAAGCTTATTACCTCCCTTTGTTTGTCACCATGTCAGGTTGAACTTGCTGACAAGCTCCCTCATGTGCAATCACTCTGTATACATGAGATGGTTGTTAGAGCGTGCAAGCACATTCTTCTGGCAGTTGTAGCAGCAGTAGATAATGTTACTAACATGGCTGCATCAATTGCTTCATGTTTGAATCTGTTGCTAGGGACACCACCTACCGGACACAATGATGCAGACATGACTAATGATGATGAACTTAAATGGAAATGGATTCAAACTTTCCTTTCAAAGAGGTTTGGATGGCAATGGAAGGATGAAGTTCGTCATGATCTAAGAAAGTTTGCGATTCTTCGTGGGCTTTGCCAAAAGGTAGGCTGTTTCATCTAAAAAAGTTTTTGACTTCTCTAAGAGGCTGGCTTTATTTACCTGATCTGTGTATTCAAAGATATCATCTTGTTTTAGGTTGGGCTTGAGCTTGTGCCAAGGGACTATGATATGGATTCCCCCTTCCCTTTCAAGAAATCAGATATAATTAGCATGATCCCTGCTTATAAGGTATGCTGCTACTGATTTGTTTAAAAAATTGTTGATGAAACTATAGGAGGATTTCTAGGTAATTCTGACAGCATTTAATCTTCCATACAGCATGTTGCTTGCTCATCTGCGGATGGGCGTACTCTGTTGGAATCATCCAAAACTTCCTTGGATAAGGGCAAATTGGAGGATGCTGTAAATTATGGGACTAAGGTAACAATTGGTAACCCCCTTCCACCCTCAAACACCCACTTGAAATAGCCCCATCTTATCTCTGGCGGGTAACAATTTAAGCACTTAGAAGTATGATTGACTTTCGAATTTATTTTGAAGGCACTCTCAAGACTTGTTTCAGTCTGTGGTCCTTATCATCGAATGACAGCAGGGGCATACAGTCTGTTGGCTGTGGTGCTATACCACACTGGGGACTTTAATCAGGTATGAGGATGTAATTTTGGATATCCCATGCTTCATGCACTGACAACCTGATTGCATTGGCAATATATTAAGACAAATTACCAGGTATCTCATTACATCTAAACATCTAAAACACGAAGGTATGTACCTTGTCTGACAAAGTTGCTTGGCAGGCAATATTGGTGACAACATTAATTTAGTTTCTGCATCGATGAAGGTTTATGCATTTTTCTATTGCTGTTGGGTTTTGCATATTGTCTTTGTGCTCGAGGATTACACCTATGAGCAACATTTGTATTTCAAGTGCCAGATTCCAATATAAACTTCAAAGTTAGAATTTATTTCGAAAATAACAAAATTTCCGGATGGGTGTAAACCCCACGTCTCAACAGCTATATTAACTATTAACCCTTGCTATAGGGCAATCCATCCTGTGTGTATACAGATTAAAATGCTAAAAATTAAGTGTGCGGCTCTGCTGCATTATTTATCTTAAATCAATGTTAAGTCAGTTGTATATGTGTCACTAATGTAAGACGTTGAAATGAAATAGTACCCAATAAATATCAATTTTGGCGACTAAAATGTCGAGCATCAAGTTTCAATTTTTTGACCTACATTTCTAATGTAAAATATGACCAGTATTGACCAAATAGAACAGGTCTTACCAATTTGAGATTATTTATTGTCTATTGATTTATGAGATCTATCCTGATGTCATCTTTTGTTTTGTTTATTTATTATTGGAGCAGGCTACCATCTATCAGCAGAAAGCTTTAGATATCAATGAGAGAGAGCTTGGACTTGATCACCCAGACACAATGAAAAGCTATGGAGATTTAGCTGTCTTCTACTATCGGCTCCAACACACGGAGCTGGCCTTAAAGTATGTCTATGCTCGGAGCTGTCTTCTATTTATTCACCTATTAGACATATTAAATTTCCCGATGATTTTACTCTGATTTCCATAATTTGAAAATAATTAGTGAACATGGTAGTTGTGAAGTTTAAGAATGGAGTCAAAAGTTGAAAAAGTGTGCATTACATAGTTGGGGAGAGATGGTCAGGAAAATGTGAAAACCACGTGAAAGTCTGAATTTCGGTCCAAATAAGGAAAAAAATTAATTCATGCAGGTCATGCTCCATGAGACTATGAAGAGTTACCTAATTTTTGGGAATGTAAATGAAGAGTTTCCTAATTTTTGGGAATGTAACCGATAACTGAAGCAAATTGTGAAATATCTTTTCATTCCTTATGTTTTTTAAAGAATCTGGTCCACATAACTAGTTTCAAATAATCCTTATTCCTTTCCAGAAACACATCTGAAGGAAACAAAAAACTTGTCCAGAAAGCAAAAACTGCTATCATCTTTCTATTTCCAACTGTTGTCATCAACAACTATTAATAGGGTAATCTACGGTAAATCATTGCACTATTCAAATCCATTGTGATATAGTTATACATATGAGCGCCATCATTAATTAACTTGACAAATCTTATTTCCATGAGAAGCTTTCATATCAGGCACTTAAAAGTATGGCTTATCTTTGTCCATGTCATATTTAGGTATGTCAACCGTGCACTGTATCTCTTGCATCTAACATGTGGCCCTTCTCACCCAAATACCGCTGCAACTTACATCAATGTAGCAATGATGGAAGAAGGTCTGGGGAATGTCCATGTTGCTCTTAGGTACCTCCATGAGGCTCTCAAGTGTAACCAAAGACTTCTTGGAGCTGATCATATACAAGTAATTCCCTTCTCTCCCCCTTGTGACCATCCATGTATGTCTTAAATCGTACAAAGACAAAGTGTACTTCTGATCATTGGTTTTCTGCATTGGACTTGTGCAAATGCTAAATTGTTAGAAATTTAAACTCTGTTAAAAACGACGATGAAACCAACTGTTTGAAGGTGAGAAGATAATTGTTTCCTTATCTGTTGAATATGGATGTGAATAATTCTCCATCAACTTAAGCCCTGATGTAAAAGAGCCTTGCTTCAATGCTTCTGTTTTGCAAAGAAAGTTGCTGACAGAAAGGGTGAAAATGAACTAGTTCTAACTTTTTGTGTTTAACTGATCCGGATGCTCATTGTGTACTTTGCATGTATGTTAATAACCACTAAAAGAGTCTCACCATTATAACAACTTCAGCAGTGACACAATTAGATGAGTTTGTATTCAGTACTCATAGAGCAAGTCTTCACAAATGGACCTTATGTGACTTTACCAGATATCTAATGGTGTATGATGGTCTTGGAAGTCCAACTATAAGTTTTATAGAACATTGTGATGAGCAAATTAATATCGTACCTTATAATGATATGCATATTACCTGGGACCAATGCCACTGAAAATCTGATCAATTTTTTATGTTCTGTGTGGATCTGTGCAGTGTGTACATTATGTTTATTTCTTTAAGGGAATAAGCATATTATATTTTCCCAGCTGCTTTATCACCCAGCATGACAATGAGAATATTATCTTTTCAGTTTACCGTATGTGTGATGCCAATGTCATCTGTGGGATCTTAATATGCTGAATATTTGATTCTCTTTTTCAGACTGCGGCCAGCTATCATGCTATAGCAATTGCTCTCTCATTAATGGAGGCATATTCTCTGAGCGTTCAGCATGAACAAACGACGCTTCAGATACTGCAGGCTAAACTTGGACCGGACGATTTACGTACACAGGTAATACAGACTTCTGTATCTTGCCGAAGAGCCTAAGATTTTAGGGATGATCCTATTCTTAAATCTTATTTGGAGTTCTCTTTAGGATGCGGCTGCCTGGCTTGAATATTTTGAGTCCAAGGCTCTGGAGCAGCAGGAAGCTGCACGCAATGGCACTCCAAAACCTGATGCCTCTATCTCTAGCAAAGGCCATCTGAGGTGATTTCCTGTTCTGTTTCCTTATTTTACTATAATATGATGTTTCTGTATTGTTTGGGAACATATGACTTTGTGGGTGCCCTGTTTTGAAAAAAAGATAATTGTATGTTCAGACTTTATAAGGATTAGGGCTAGGCAAATCTCCCGAACCGAACCGAACCGAATCCGATAGTTCTTATCAAATTAAATACCTGAACGGGTATCTGAATTGAGAACCGACGGGTACAGTTCGGTTCTCGGTTCTAGACTAAGAACCGAAAAACCGAATAAGAACCGAATCTTTCTAATTTTTTTTATATTGAATAAATCAAATTATTTTAATTTTAATTTTTTCTAAACAAATTAACAATTTCTAAATCCAAATTTTTGGCGCAATAATTTATTTCATTTCTAATTTTTTAATTTTTAGCCCAATTACCCATTTTATTGTTTCATTTCTTAGTCCAACAAAATACAATCCACTAAATAACCCTAAACACCTATACTACAGTACATAACGTTGTCTCGACTCTCGCACGCACTCTTACAGTCTCGCTGACATTCCAAAACCTAGACAATCGTCGACCGAAGCTGTGACCTCCACCTACCGAAGCTTTGATCGTAGCGATCATTTGAACAAAATAGTCTACTAGTCTCTGACATTCCAAAATCATTGAATGTGTCATTAGTTGTATTTATATTTTGTTGTTATAAATGTTAAAAAATTTAATTATAGTACAGAATCGAACGGAACCAAAGTGAATCGTACCCGAACGGTTCCATAATTATATTTGGACCCGACGGTTCCATTTACTAGATACCCGAAAATTTTGGTTCGGTTTAGTTCTCTTTAGAACCGAACCGAACCGACCCGACCCGCGCCCACACCTAATAAGGATAGTACTTTTTTCTTAACAAGAATACTAGTTCGCACCTAACCACTTAACCCTATTTTAGTATAGCTCTCTGTAGCTTTCGGTACATACAACAAATTTTCTTGTCTTGCTGATTTCAAAAATAAAATAATCGTTAGTTGTGACTTGTTAATGGGAGGCTGTTTGTACATTTTTTTCCAATTTTTTCCTGGGACTGCTGGTTCTGATTTAACCATTGTCATGTATTCTAAATCATTCACCGATGCTTCCCGAAGTATTGTGGCTCAGTAATTGGCTGTATCAATTCAATTGGGTCTAGTTCACATTTACATTTCTTTATCAGATATATGCACAAGGGGAAAATAAATAATCATAATTCTTCCAAGATAAAAATGAGATAATTTTGTGTAATCACATGGCCCAATGCCGTAGCAACCATTTTAATCGTCTAGGATGGTTAAATGAATATTTAGGATTCCCTGTTACGTTTCATATCTCTTCAGTAATTACATCACCTCTGTTTTCATTTATGGAATCAGTGTGTCGGACCTGTTGGACTATATAATCCCAGATGCGGAGATGAAAGCAAGAGAAGCTCAAAAGAAGCAGGCTCGTGCTAAGGTTGAATTGCCGATTAATATGATTTTACAAGTTTAATTCCTTGTGTTTCCATAATCATTTTCCTTTATGCTGATGAACTTTTTGTGATGAAAAATCATCTTTATTCATACAGCTTAAAGGAAAAGTGGGCAGCAATTGTGAAGGAGTGACAAACGAATACGAGAAGGATGAATTGCATTCACCAACTGAACCTGTTGTGGAGAACTCCAGTGATAAAGAGAATAGATCTGAATTGGAGAACAAATTCGACTCACAGTTTGCAGACTCCACCAACACGAACACCGATACATTTTTAGCTGACAAAACACTTTTGGATCAAACTGATGACTTTGTAATGGATGATGTTTCCGAGGCAGGATGGCAAGAAGCTTTTCCTAAAGGTCGCTCACCAATAGGACGCAAGCCCTCTAGTTCCTGGAGGCCAAATCTTGCAAAATTGAACACCAACTTTCTGAATACTTCTCATCCTTCTAAAAACCGAAGCAAACCAGCTAATTTCAAGTCCCCACGAACAAGTTCAAATGAGAATGCTGCTGCTTCTGGACTAAGCCCTCATGCTTCAAAAAAGTTGGCAAAGAGTGCTGGCTTCAGTCCAAAGCTAAACAATCCTTCTGGGGCTGCCGCTAGTAAAGAGAAATCTGCTAACCCAAAATCAGCACCTGGCAGCCCAGCTTCTAATGAAGCCACTAAAGCTGGTTCCATTGTTGGTTCAGCCAGTGTTCAGGCAGCTGGAAAGCTTTTCTCTTACAAAGAGGTTGCTTTAGCTCCACCAGGTACCATAGTTAAGGCTGTTGCAGAGCAGTTGCCCAAGGAGAGTTCTGCCGAAGAAAATCACCAAGAAAGCAAGGAGACAAGTGTCTCAGAAGCTTTCAAGAATAGTAAGGAAGTTCAAGCTCAGAAGATGATTGAAGAAAAAAATCCTTTGGAGTGTGTCAAAGAAATGGAAGAAAGTGTTGAGCAGAAAAAAGATGAACACGTCGATGCACTCTTGGCAGAATCTTCACAAGAAGTAAGCACTGGAGCATGTGAAGAAAAAATAACAGTTATTACGACTGCTTCAAAATCTGAAGCTTCCGTTGAAAGCACTGACGATGGCAATGCACAAGATTCCATATCAGTAGGGAGTTCTGATTTCTCCAAGGGTTCAGATACTAATATTGTTGGTAATTGCACAGTAACTTCAACTAATGTTAAACTTCTAGCTGATGCGGAAAATACTGTTCAGTTGCTGGAGAAAGCTGCTTCTATTCCCAAAGAAACTATGGCAGATAAAGAGGGAAATCTTCCTTTGTCCAATGAAAATGAAAATAATGGTTCATTACCAAATGAGGCAGAGAATCAATCTAATGTAATTGCTAATCCTTTGCCACCTGAGGAAGAAAAGCAAAGTGATGCTGAGACTGGTAAGGAACCGGCCAAGAAACTCTCTGCCACTGCTCCTCCATTTAATCCATCCACATTTTTAGTGTTTGGCTCTGTTCCTGTGCCTGGCCATACAGAGCAAGGAGGATTATTGCCTCACCCGGTGAATATTGCTCCTGTGGTTGCTGTTAATCCTGTTCGTAGATCTCCACATCAATCAGCAACAGCAAGAGTTCCATACGGTCCACGCCTCTCAGGTGGCTATAATCGATCTGGAAATCGGGTTACAAGGAACAAGCCTTTCAACAATGGTGAATTTAATGGGGATCAGAGTCAGTTCAGCCCTCCAACAATAATGAATCCACTTGCAGCTGAGTTTGTACCTGGCCAACCATGGGTTCCAAATGGCTATCCAGTTTCTCCAAATGGTTATATGGCCGCTTCAAATGGTATTACTTTCTCCCCAAATGGATATCCTGTATCTCCAAATGGCATAGCAACATTGCCAAATGGCTTTCCAGTATCCATGAATGGTGTGTTGGAGACTCAAAATGGGCTTCCAGTATCTCCAGTGTATTCAGTAGAGTCTTCATCAGTTGCAACTGTTGAAGCAGCTGAAGAAAACCAAAATGAAGTTGAAGCTGAAGCAGAGGGTAGTGTAGAGGGATACTCGAGCAACTTGACAGTCATTGCTTCGCCAACATCGCAAAATGTACAGGAAGGACCCAGAGTTAGTGAAGAAACCCATTCTGATCAATCGGGAGACAATGAAAAATCACGTTGTGGACCTGAAGAAACACCTACAGAAAAAGTTGCAGAAGATCCTGATATTGTGTCTGCAGAGGATAACTGTAATGACATTGCTGTCGAGGAAAAGACAACCAAGCGCTGGGGAGACTACAGTGATGGTGAAACTGATATCGTTCAGGCAACAAGTTGAATGAATACTTTATCATTTACCTTGATCGTCTACTCTTAATGAAGAATACACTGTGAGATCAAAGCAATGAGATGCACCTGGATTTGTGGTGCCGGGAAATGAATGAGGAGTTCGATTTACTCTTACTGTCGACAAGTTTGGTAGAACTCCAGTAAAACTAGATGCTACCGCCTTCTTGATACGGGTTTCATTGTGATCTAGCTTGGCTGCAAAGTGAAAGTCATCAAGTATGCAAGATGCAACGCAAAAGAGAGTTTAATCTTGCAGAGGTAGTAGGATCTTGAGTGAATTTTATTTTCTTTATGCTTTACGTTTCAAATTCTGTGGTTTCTTTTGAAACATGTAAGAACCTTGACTAGAGTCATTCGGGAAAAAATTTTAGGATGATCACGAGCATGGAGTGCAGAAGATATATACCATGACAAAAAAAAAAAAAAAAAAAAAAAAAAAAAGAGAGAAAAGAGAGAAAAGGAAAAAAAAAACACGTGAAGGATTTTTTTTTTTTTTATTATTATTTTCCCTTTTTTTGCACATATCATTGTCATAGACCGGTTTTGACATGTTATTTAGATCATCTAATAATCGGCTTCCTCATTTAGCTGAAAATTGTTTGTAGAAAGAAGCCACAGCTTGATGGATTTCGTGTTTATGTTGTTCTATCCTCTTACATGGTGAATGTGAATTACTGTTAAGAGTTATAATCTTGAGTTATTTCATATTCCTGTGTACAGAGCATTCTCCTACAGGGGTTTTACCGACCCTTCACTGTAGGGGTCGGTCTCACATGCAAAAAAATAATAATAATAATAATAATTAAATAAAATTGTGCAGGGGCCCATGCTTAGTGTTGTCTGGCAGGGGTATGCCCAGCACGGTTCTCTCAAGTCTCTGTCGACTGTCGAGCCAATGCTATTTTCTGAATAACTAACCAATTTTCCATGGGCACATTTTACTGATTTTGCCCTGCTTAACTTTTGTGCAACAAATTCTGTTTCACTCCTAAAGTTCAAAAAAATATGCCTAATTTTACTGCTCAAAATTAAAGTTCCATTGCTGCATTGCTTGTTACACGCAAGAACCAGTAGTGCATTCGATTAATATGTTACAACACAAAACTTGCATCTATTCCAAACAACGGCAAATAATAATAATAACCAGGGCGGAGGGAGGTTTAGGCCGGTAAGTTTCGGCGCCATTCCATGATAACGATGGTGGCAGCACAATGAGCAAGTGCTGCTGCAACAACTAAAACGTGAAATATCTGATGGCTGTGTCCTAAAATATCAAATGTACCAGGTTTCCATCTCTCTGGGATCCTAGTAACATAAAAAACAGCTCCAACGGCGTAGAGAAGTCCCATAGCTATTTCATACCCGAGTGCGACGAGTATTTGTGGGTGATCCCAGTGAAGGATTACTGAATGAGCAGCCGGAATCACACCAGAGAACCCCATGGAGAGGAAAAGGGCTGCCCTGAAACCCCGGAAACGACCGCTGGAGAGAGCCGGTGCAAGGAGGGTGATAACAGCTAGAATTCCTACTAATGTGATCGAGGTAAGGTATACGAGGCGCCAATGCGGGCGATCTGAGAACGCGTAGTATATTGGTGTGAAAAATGAGCAGACGATCATGACGGAGATGCCAGTGTAGTCGAGGCGCCAGAAGAACAGGTAGAAACTTCGGGAGTGGCAGGCAAAGAGATGGGAGATTGAGCTAAAGATCAAACAACTCATTGCTCCTCCTAAGAAAACAAACCAAGGCCATGTAGGAAGAGAATAGGAATCTGCATTTGCATGTAAGCTTGATGCCTTGGGAATATTTCCTAGGTCAGATTTCTGCACATCAAATATACATCCAGTTAAACACAATATAATGTAGGCTGGCGTTAGACTCGCAACGTCAAGACTGAACTTGACAGGTCTAATCTAGTCCAATCCAATTTCTCGACATTGAGTATAAGCCCTTGTTTGGTTTGGATTATAATCAAATTAAAATTTTAAGTCAAAATCAACAATTAATTTTAACCACACATTTCATTAAACTCACGACTTTTCACTCACATATTTCATAGTTTCTATCAAAATCTACTAAATAGGGGATTAAGAATCCTACAAATGTATTGGAAATTAAACCCCGTTTAATTGGATTAAAATCAAATTTTTAGTTCTTACCGAGCATGGGCTAAATGAACCACAAGCCACATTGTCATTTAGTCTCTGTTTGGCCTCATTAATTTTCATTCCATTACATTTAATTTTTCTCTCTTCTATTTTTAATCACACAATCTCTTATAAAATAATATTACACATAAATCGAAAACATTTTCTTCTTTTTAAACCACTAATTTTTCAAAAAAACAGTATTCCACCCATTTTCATTTCCACAAAATGGGAGTCAAACTGAGACTTAATATATAACTCTACTGACTTTTGCATCATATAATAAAATCAGATACTGCATTAAAACTCAATCTTGGCATGTGCAATAAATTTTTTTTGGTATGTTCATACACGTGAGGTGCAGCATGTGACATGTTCACTGAATGAGCAGAATTGCAGAATAATTCATAATTTTTTACAAAGAGTTCACGCTCCTAATAATTACAGAATATCCTTTCTACTCATTTCTGACTACCTTTTCTTTGAAATAATTATTTTATATTCTAGGTGTTTTGAACATAAAGAAAATATCTTCACATGGAGCGGAGCCCACCAGATTCCCCAACTTCCAATAAACATGTGAAAATTTGGTCTTGCACTTTACCCTTTCTTTTCTTAAATTGTCTGCCACATTTTATGATAGAAAAGTAAGAGCAACGCATACCGAAAATAAAGAATCTGAACCGTTGGATTGATTAATTATCTTCACGTTTAACCAAGCATTACTTCCCTCTCTGCGAATTCAATTATCAAAAGTCAAAACAGCAGAAAAGGCTCTAACAAATTCAAGTCAAATGACCAAAAACTCCTCCAACACTGCGTATAATTACCCAAGGAAACGTGCCATCACGTTCTCCAGAGTCATCTTCTCCGTCAAGCTCATCGCTGTCAATCCAACAAATATAATAAAACCTAGCAAATGACTAAAAAAAAAAAAAAAAAATGTGTAAATTCTAATGAGTAAATTGAAACAAAATGAAGTTCAACGTTTAACATGAAACTTTCCCGTATGGTATGATATGGGTTAATCAAAGATTATGAGCACAAGTTTTCAAAAATTACTAAAATTATAGTTTGAGAACAGAAATAAAACTAAGATCAGATCTAAAATCGAAATATACCAACAATTGAAATTTCTTTAAATGATTGAAAACATTTGCTCGATATAGACTAATCATCATTAATCAAATAAACTTACGTCCAAACATTGAGAGTTTCATTGTGCAAAGAGAAAAGGCTAAGAAAAACATGCTTCAAAGGCCATTCACATCTATAATAGTCTCTGATGAACTCATTATCCTTCAAATACTCTGGCAATTCCTCGTATTTGAACAATTTTTTCTCGAATTTCGCCTTCTTCTCATCCGTTTTCCGTTCATCTCCTTTCACCGGCGGTCTCGACAGTGTGGAGGCGCTTCTCGTGCTTCTTCTCTTCATTTTTAATTCTTTGCCGGAAATAGAAATTCCAGGTTAACTCTCTCTTCTGGGCGAAAATCTCACCAGAATTCCTTTCTTCACCAGCTATCCTGCATATATAGCTATATATACTTCCTATATATACAGCTATATTATATATATTTTTACATAAATGTTTGCCTTTAAGTATATCTAACCATTACCAAGAATGGTGCTTGAAAGGTTGCCGCAGAGAATTTATATATGCAGCGAATATCGTGTGATCCTTTTTTATTTATTTATTTATTTATTTCTAAATTTTAATTAGTGTCCATTATTGTTGTTTTCGGTTATTATCCGGTGCTAACGAGCCTATGTTAAGTACGTAGTATCGCTCTTTTATTGGATATGTTATGTCAACGTGTGGGGAAGAATGTGGAAATAGGGTCCATCTTAGATTTAAATCTTGAAAGTGTGTTGACTTTGAGAAAGTTGTTTGCTAGCTTTGTCTAAATTTTGTTGGAAAATTTGAACTTTTGAGTGCTTTTTATGAGTTTTTATTTTCTTTTTCCTTTTTCTCTTTTAATTCAATTTCTACTCCCGCCCATTTATTAGTTTCTTCAAATCATATCTAGTTCAATTATAATTTACGATTGAGTAAAGTTATTTATAATCGTTCATTGAAGTAGTCGTCCTACGTGACATCGTATGTGACGATTTGTGTATGTACTAATGTGTTAGTTTTTTCTTGTCACATATATTATATTAGTAATTGTCACATGCGGGTTACATGGAGCAAATGCGGTAATAAAAACATGTCTGGTGCAACTTCTTTTCTAGATTTTCAGCAATATTTGATCGTTATTTGGTCAGACGGGACCCACCTGTGAGTAGGGATGGATCCAGGATTGAATTCAAGATCCGGCTAAAAAATTTCAAGTTGGGCTAATATGTGAAAAAAAATTTACGCATTAAAAATCTGTTTTTACCAAAAAAAAGGGGGGGGGAATTATCCTAAAGCCCCGTTTGGTACCCATTTTTTTCAAAATGCATTTTTCTTTTCTCTTTTCAACCACACATTCTTCATAAAAATAATATTACGCGTAAATCAAAAAAAATTCTTTATTTTTCAACCACAAATTTCCCATCAATTTACTATTACAAAATGCATTTTTATATAAAAATGACTCTCAAATGCACTCTAAAAAAATATTAATTGGGCCTGGTAGAGGGGGAACTACAGCCCAGCTAGTCCCCCCTAAATCCGTCCCTGCCCGTGAGAGAGTGGGTCAAACATTGCGACTGCCAACGGTGGTATTTTCACTGCCAACGATAACTTTTCTGATGAAAAATTGTGCCAGACAACGTCTAAGTAACTGCAAATGACATTATTCTTTACGATTAAACTATTTTATTTTTGTCATAACAAGAAGAAGAACAAAGTATCAGTAAAAACAAAATGATATAAACATGTTAGAGCTAAATTTAATAAAAATAAGTTGAACAAAATCGAACCTGCAAAGTGTTGCATTGAATTTGGCTTTGCCCAGTATGCGTGCCGTGTCACGCCGGTAGCTGACCAAACTAGATAAACGTAATGTTTGACGTCACCTAACCATGGTCTTTAGTCATAACCACCATTTTCATTTAATTAATGTTAATTTTGTTGAACTGCCTATCAACTTCCATTTTTCAGTTCACGCTTTCTTGTCTTTGAATTAGAATTAGTCAATTAGACCCAGTTATGGAAACAATGTTATAGTATTTTAAAGTGTAAGGGGGCCGACCCAATACTTTTGGGCCAAGTTGTCGTGTGATAAGCCCACGATCAAAGCTAGGTCCTAAGCCCCTTGGCTATGGCTTGGCGTTACATTTGTTAGGGACTTGTCTCCTTTTTATTTAGTCCATGTGCGATGGTCATTATTTGGTCAAAAAAATAAAAAATTGAATTGTAATTTTTAACAAAATGTTTGATTGAAAAGTAGAAAAAAATTTAAATTTATGTGCATAATATTTTATTGTGTGTGATTAAAACTGATTATGTAAAAAAAATAATAAAGAATTTTTAAATATTGGTTGTCAAACCGGGCTTAATAGCCGACCAGACCCATTAACCATTCAATTCAGCCTTCAATTTTTCAATTTAAATTCAATTCAGCCATCGATTTTTATTTGATTTTTTTTTTTTCATTTAGTTCATCCTCAATTCTCCAACGTTAATTGCTGGGTTATTGTTGAATTAGGCCCCAATTTGACGTCCTTTAAAAATATAAATTATTTGCTACAGTATCATTCTTCTTCACACATTCACACTATAAAATATTCTACTTACAAACCAATAAAGTTTCCTTAATTTTTAACTACAAATTTTCAAAAAATACTATTCAATAACTTATTATTCCCAAATAAATTCTATCAAACAAGCCCTAATGTTGAACGGTTGGGTTTGTTGTTCGATCGTCAATTATATTTGAATTGTTAGATTATTGATTTTTTTTTTCACTTTTCAATATTAATTAGATCGAAACTCGTTATGGAGGATATCTCAATGCCTTAATTTACTACAATTTTTAAGCTTTAAGCCTTGAAGTATAATCGATTGTATAAATTTGTGATTATTTCTTTGAGAACCAATTGACTTAAGTCGGACCCGGTCGAATTAGTTGATTATAGCCAACTAGATCAATTTTGTTCTCATAAAAATCTAATCATATTCACATGGATTCATATTTTTTAATATACCTTTTTATCTTTTCCTTTTTGACCTTAAGCCTTCGTTTGAGAGACTTTAAAATTTTAAATTGTTTGCTACAGTATCATTTGTCACCACACATTCACACCATAAAATATTTTACATACAAACCAAAAAATTTTCCAAATTTTTTTACTTTTTAACCACACATTCTTCAAAAATATTATTTAAAGTTTTTTAGTTTTTCAAATAATGGGTGTGATACAGGTCCTAAATTAATATAATATATTTGCTCACATCGAGGGTAAGACACACTATCTTCCCATAACTAAATAACATGGGGTTGGAGATGCTGATGAATATGTTTGGCGGACTCGGAGCTGGCGGTTTGTCCATCCCAAGCAATCCTAATGGTTGAAATTATTCTCTGCCTTTTTATTTAATTAAATTTATTTTTTCGTTATGATTGGTCGGTTACCAGATATCTTAATCCTAGTGTGCGCGTGCGCGTGCGTTTTAGTGCCCCCGGAAGAACTTTATGCAACTCAATTATCACAGCTTCAAGAGATGGGTTTCTTTGACACCCAAGAGAATATCAGAGCACTGCGTGCAACTTCAGGAAATGTTCATGCAGCAGTGGAACGACTTTTGGGGAATCTGGGACAATAGTGTCTGTCGTTAAAAAGGGGAAAATTACCAAAAACGAGGGGTTTAACATTTAGTTAACAAAAATCAGGTGATTAAGAAATTTTTACAAGAGTCGGGCGTTAAAAACTAATTCTCTCTCTCTCTCTCTATTTGTATAGAGAAAAAGGGTATGGAACCATTTCTCTGTCTATTTCCAAAGCAGAAAGTGGAATGGAACAAGAGAAGAATGAAATTTGATGATGACCTTGTCAATTGACACTCTCTCCAAATCGATCAGTATGATGATTGTCACCTATTAGTCGTCCCTCCATCGGCACGCTACTGTAGTCGCAATCCCCAAATTTTTTCTCTGACAACCTGCCGTCTGACTCTTCCAACAGATACCCCATCTCAGCTGAGACTCAACAAAATCTGATGTTCGATCCACCAAAACCTCCACCCACCTTCGACAAAGTTATGATTCGTAACGCCCCGACCCGCATGGACGGAAACGTCACTCAATCATTGTACGTTAGTCGTAAAGTTAGTTCAATATATTTTTAGTAGAAGGTATAAAGATTAAATTTTAAAATTTAATTAAAGAATTTTCTTTTTTTTATTTAAACAATAATCCAATTCTAAAAGAAAACAATTTCAAAAAAAAATTTAGAATGAGTTTCATGCATGTAACGACTATTGACGTGAAATTTTGACAAAATTTAAAAAGTAATGTTGCTATTCCAATTTTATTTTATTTTTTGTCTCAAACAGTAATTGTCAAAATAAATTTGATTTTATAGCTATCGACCTTGAAATTTCATCAAATTTTAATGTAAAGTAGTAAACTCCTTATAATATGACATATTCAAAAACTAGCTTCCGTCGACATCATATGGGGTATTAAAATATTTTTCAAAACTTAGCAACGACCCGATTGAAAGGTAACTGGTGCAGTTCACTTAAAATGGCATATAAAATTCCACCGACGTCAAAATCACATGATTTCAAATTTATTCAATAACTAATTCATGAGACTATCAAATCCAATTGGTTTCATCGAAAAATTACAAGTAACGAGTGAATTATGAATTTCTGAAAATAATGGTAGAAGCTGAAAAACAGAGACAACACCCAGCACAATTTACTTTATGTGACATATAACCTTTTACCGATATTGGATTGACATGATTCCAATTTTATTTAGTATCTAACTTATTAGGCTATCCAATCCAATTGGTTTCGTATAAAAATACCAAGTAATGAAAGAATTATGATTTTTTTTAAAGATGAGGCAGAAACTGAAATTTCTGAAAAGACATCAAAACTTTAAATCGCTAACTTTTTTTTTATACGGTGATTTGTAAATTTATTCCTATGACGCATATTTACTTTCAAACATAATTTATTCATAACGAGTATTCATAAAATAGATCCACACAATATTCATAGGAATCGAATTTAAAGAAAGTGTAAACATCTCAAAATCAACTAAAGATGTAAATCACCAACTTCTCCATGACATGTTTCATTATCCTTTACCATCATCTATGCCCCAAGGAAAATCCATTCAACCTGTAGGAAAGGAATTAACCTATGATTTTGAAACTCAATAGATATCATCGGTGCAATTAATTATCAAATTAGAAATTTCGAACTATAGATTCATACCGTCGCACGTAGATGGATTTTTGGCAAATTCAATTATTATAGCATTATCATAACACGTAGAGTCGAAGAATGATCATTCAAACTGTTGTAGTGCCGAAGCACCATACCCGAAGGTGCCATTGCATTTAAACATTTATCGAAAAATCATATTTGAAAACGAATGAACGCTTGTACATCTACCTACCTTGAATTTTCTTGGATAAAAGAACAAAATGTATAGAAAGTTTTCCTTCTTCTCACCCTTGTTATTCCTTAAACTTAACTTGATACGAAATATATTTTTTTTAGAGAAAATGAGATGAAATTCGGATTTGAAGAGGAGTGTAATGAAAAAGTGACATTCCACTTCTATAACCTTTCTTTTTAATAAAAAATTAAGTGAGGGAGTTGTATTATCATTAAATTTATTAAACTTAGTCTTTAACTAAGAATTTGAAGAGTCGCTAAGTCATAAAAATAATTCATATGAAAGTTTTATAAAAAAATCTACATGGTGATTCGAATCTGGGTTGCCTATATGAAATACCATGTAGATGACCATTGGGGCAACCCAGTTATTCATTAAATCTTTGTAATCAATTTTACTTAAACTTAATCTCTTAAATTGCTGGGCTTTTAATTAACTTATGACTTGGACTTTCTACGATCTTACATGGGTTGAGCTTCTATAGGTCGTTTCTAAAATGGGTTAGGCTCATGGTGCTAGATCATCATAAAATAATAGTATAATTCCATTTTATTTTTCTCGGGTACTACAACCCTTACACCTTAAATAAAATTTCGTCCTCGAAATTTACCTTATGGTTGGACAAAGAGTGTTGGGTATCTGTCTTTAACTTCTTCTTCTCTTTTCCAAGTAACTTCTTCTACTCCATGATTATTCCATTGCACCTTGACCAGTTGAATCTTCTTGTTCCGTAATTTATGTACCTTTCGATCCAGTATCTTGATCGATAATTTCTCATAAGATAAGTCTTTTTGTACTTCCAAGGATTTGTAGTTGACCACATGATCAGGATCATGCATATACTTTCTAATCATCAATACATGAAACACATTGTGAACTGCCGATAGTTCAGGTAGAAACGCCAATCGATAAGCCACATTTCCAACCCTGTCAAGTATTTCAAAAAGTCTGATATAACGATGTTGTAGTTTGCCTTTCTTGCCGAACCTAAGTACACCTTTTATTGGTGCCACCTTTAGAAAGACTTTCTCTCCAACTTCAAATTCCAAGTCTTTTCTCCTGGCATCTGCATAGCTCTTTTGTCTATCTTGCGCGGCCTTTATCCTGGTACGGATCTTATCAATGGCTTCAACTGTTCTTTCAATGATCTCTAGTCCCAAAACTCTCTTTTCTCCAACTTTGTCCCAATGAACAGGTGATCTGCATTTTCTACCATAGAGAGCTTCATACGGTGTCATTCCAATAGTTGTTTGGAAACTGTTATTATATGCAAATTCTACCAGAGGTATATACGATTCCCAACTGTCTCCTAGATCCAGAACACAAGCCCTTAGCATATCTTCCAAAGTTTGAATGGTCCTTTCAGACTGACCATCAGATTGAGGGTGATATGCTGTACTGAAATTCAATTTCGTTCCCATAGCTCCTTGTAAACTCTTCCAAAACTTTGACGTAAATCTCGGATCTCTATCAGATACAATGGACACGGGGACATCATGCAATCTTACAATCTCTCTAATGATACAACTGTGCCAGCTGATCTAGACTGAATGTCATTTTTACTGGAAGAAAATGAGCGGACTTTGTTAGACGATCCACTATTACCCATATAGCATTCTTTCCTCTTGTTGACCTTGGAAATCCTACCATAAAGTCCATTGCGATATTCTCCCACTTCCATTCAGGTATGTCTAATGGATTTAATAACCCTGCCGATCTTTGATGTTCCGCTTTAACTTGTTGGCATACTATGCATTTTGCCACAAATGAACCTATACTTCTTTTCATATTCCTCCACCAAAATGTATTTCGAAGGTCTCGATACATTTTTGTACCACCAGGATGTGCGGCGTATGGGGTGGAATGAGCCTCCTCCAATATCTCCTTCCTCAAAACTTTATCATTTGGCACATAAATTCTTCCTTTAAATATTAGTGTCTGATCCGAAACTATTCCAAAATCCTTTCTCTTATCAGTACCAATCTCGTTCTTGATCTTCTGCAAGAATGGGTCTTTATCCTGTGCTTCTATGATCCGATCTCTAAGAGTAGGTCGAACCACCAAAGTTGCTAAATGAGCAGTGACTTGTTCTGGTGTGATAATCACTTCAATTTGCAACTTTTCCAAGTCTTTGATCAACTCCATCGAAATAGTAGGTAATGATGCCAACTGTCACATCGACTTTCTGCTTAGAGCATCAGCAACAACATTAGCCTTACCTAGATGATAATGAATAATGCAATCATAATCTTTCACTAGCTTCAACCATCGTCTCTGTCTCATATTCAATTCCTTCTGTGTGAAGAAATATTTGAGACTCTTATGATCCGTATAAATATTGCACTTCCCTCCATATAAGTAATGGCGCCATATCTTTAATGCATGAACCACTGCCGCAAGTTCTAGATCATGCGTCGGGTAGTTCTGCTCACGTTGCTTCAATTGCCTTGAAGCATAGGCAATTACTTTTCCATGTTGCATCAGTACACATCCCAAACCTTGCTTGGATGCATCAATATATATATAACAAATCCTTCTGAACCTTCAGGTATGGTTAATACAAGTGCTGTGATCAATCGTTGTTTTAGCTCCTGAAAGCTTTGCTCACACTTATCTGTCAATTGAAACTTTACTCCTTTCCTTGTCAATTGTGTCATTAGTTCAACTATTTTGGAGAATCCCTCTATAAATCTTCGATAGTTCCCAACCAATCCTAGAAAACTTAGAACTTCACCAGCATTAGTCTGTCTCTTCCAATTAGTTACTGCTTCCATCTTTACTGGGTCCACTTTAATTCCTTGGGCAGTAACTACATGACCGAGAAATCCAACTATTTCAAACCAAAATTCGAACTTGTTGAATTTGGCGTATAACTTTTCCTTGCGTAGTATCTCTAACGCTATTCTAAGATGTTCCTCATATTGATCTTTACTCTTGGAGTATATCAAAATGTCATCAATGAAGACCATAACAAATTGATCCAAATATTGATGAAATACTCGATTCATCATATCTATGAACACTGCCGGAGCATTTGTCAATCCGAATGGCATAACTGTGAGCTCGTAATGTCCATAACGAGTTCTGAAAGCTGTCTTAGGTATATCATCTGCCTTAACCTTCAATTGATGATATCCAGAGTGTAAATCAATCTTAGAAAATGCCTTAGCCCCTTTCAATTGATCAAACAAATCCTCAATTCTAGGGAGAGGATACCCATTCTTGATGGTCAAACGGTTTAACTCCCGATAGTCGATACACATCCCCATACTTCCATCTTTCTTCTTTACAAACAATACTGGTGCGCCCCATGGTGATACACTTAGTCGAATAAAACCAAGGTCTAACAATTCTTGTAACTGGATCTTCAACTCCTGAAGTTCCTTTGGGGCTATTCGGTATGGGGTTTTAGATATTGACGCCGCTCTGGGAACTAGATCTATTGTGAATTCCACTTATCTATCTCCTGGAATATCAGGTAGATCTTCTGGAAACACATCTATAAATTCTTGCACCACTGGTACATCCTCAATCTTTGTCGTTGCCAGTTTTTCTCCAAAAATATTAACTAGAAACCCTTGAGATGTTTCTTTTCTCAATATTTTCTCGGCTTGTAGGGCCAAAACCAGTTGGAGATGGGGTTTGGTCTTTATTCTGGGGAAAGAAAATTGTTCTTCTCATGATTTTTGAAAAGACACTTCCATTTCTCTACAACGAATTGTCACATAATTACATCCTAAACAATCTATGCCCAAAATCACATCAAAATCCTTCATATCTATTAAATACAAATTAGCTTCTAAGGTTTTTCCCTCAATATCAAATTTCACTAACTTAGCTAACTTGTCTATGTTCAATGTCCTGCCTGAGGGGAGGCTAACTTCTAGTGTACTCTTTGACTTATTATAAGTCATACTAGATTTAGCAATGAAAGACGTTGATACAAAAGAGTGAGTAGCTCCTGAATCAAACAGTATATAAGCAAGTGTATAGGCTACCAGTACAATACCTGTTATTACGTTTGAGTTCCCCTCTGCATCTTTTTGAGTCAATGTAAAAACTCGTGCTTATCCCTTCTTGTTCTGATCATTGTTATCATCCTTTCTCTGAGCAAATGTGGGACAATCCCTAGCAATATGTCCTGATTTGCCACACAGAAAATAGGCATTCTTCCCATACAAGCATTCACCATGATGAGGCTTACCATACTTAGGGCATGGCTCTACTGCAGCTACCATGGCCTTACTGGCGCTAGATCCGATATTAACTTTCTTATTTTGCCATTTGCCCCTTCCTTTGTCTTGACCATTCCACTTTCTCTTTCCAATTTTCCATTTATCCTGCTGGTTGTACAATTGACGATGTTGCTCTGCATTAGCCTTTTGATACCAGATAGCGTGAACTCATTCCAGCATCTCACGGTACGACATGAAGCGATGTGACATAAGGATCATACTTAGGTTTGGGTTTAACCTTTGCTTGAACCTTTGAGTTTTCTTAATTTCCATGTCAACCGGATGTGGAGCATACCTTGAGAGTTGATCGAACTTCCGCTCGTAATCCGTTAGGGACATATTACCCTGCTTGAGTTGAAGGAATTCGTTCTCCTTGAAATCCCTTTGAGATTGAGGAAAATATTTGTCCATCACTTCCTCCTTGAATTGTTCCCAAGTTATTACCAATTGTTGATCTGGAGTCCTAGTTCGGGACATCGAATCCCACCAGTAACTTGCATCACCGGTAAACATAAACTCCACACATTGAACCCTTTGGGCATCAGTGCAGTCTATGAGTCAAAAATTCGTTCTAACTTACGAAGTCATTCCTCAACTACTAGTGGACCAGAGGCTCCATTGAAGGTAGGGGGCTTATGCTTTCGAAATAACTCAACTACCGAGGCGTAAGTCGAAAGGGTAATAGGAGCTGGTGGTGTAGGTGGAGCGGGATTTTAATTCAGCCTGCCAAGATCTTGAACCGCTTGTTGGAGATCCCTTATCAAGTTGTTCTGGTTTGCTCGAGACATTTTCCTAGAGATAAGATATAATATCTCATATTAACTTCGTTTTCCAATACCAGAATACTTAAAAAAATAAGGTAGTCCTCAAATTGATCATAATTTCCTTTATTAATAGTACTCATTGCAATTAGGACATACAATAGGTCGACAATTTTTTTTTATTTTTATTTTTTCAAAAACATAAAGGAAAAGATATCACAAGGAAATGGAAATCTAAATTTCTAATCCCTATGAACCTTGCGAATTTTCTTCGGTGGAGCCTCATCTTCGGAGGAGTCTTCTATCTCAGGCCTTAACTCTAGGTCCATCTCAACCTGTGGCTCAAGTTCATGCTCAAGATCATTCTCTAAGTCCAACCCAAAGTCATCCTCATGCTCCCATTCGGAATCTTCCTCGGGGTCTGATTCAAACTGAGGTTCGGGCTCGAACTCAGGCTCAGGTTCAATCTCATTATTGGGCTCAATTACTATCTCCGGTTGGGGGTTCTAAACTCTCACTCCATCTGTCTAGAAAGGTCTGACAATATATACCAAATTCAATCGTATTTGGGTGCTCTGGATGGTTACCCTCTAGCATCTCATCCCTAACAATGACTCCCATGTTTTCCCACTGAGGTGGAATTGAATGTATAAGGTTATTCACAGCCTCGACATGCGTGATCTCCAGTCCCGTATCTACAGCTATTATACATCTCTCGTAGATATCATGTACGTATTCAACAAGTGGACGAAACGGATCAGTCACATAGTTCTCATAGGACTGGATGATGATCCTATGGTTCAACACTGCTACACAAACTGTGGCCTTTCTAGCGGTCTGATAAGTTCTAATCATGTCTGTCACATAAGTATCCAATCATGTATTATCTTCATTAGTGATATCAACTTATGCATTATACTCTTGAGGTTCTAATATGATGGTCAATCATCATTTCTTCACGTATATTTAAAAAAATATAATGTACATAGCATATTTCATTCAAAACATTATAAGCATTTTCATAGATTCAAGCTTAAATGATTAAAAAAAATCATGCTCGATAAAAATAATGTGGAACATAATATTTTATTCCATACCTTGGGTTCGTCGGATGAGGTCAACTGATAGACGCAAGATGTCATGGAGTGCCTTAAATGTTTCATTTTTTTTCATCTCATAAATAAAATACACTAAGTCTATAGAATTGACTAAACTCGTGCTCTGATACCACGTTGTAACACCCCGACCCACATGGACGGAAACGCCACTCAACCATTATACCTTAGCCGTAAAGTTAGTTCAATATATTTTTAGTAGAAAGTATAAAGATTAAATTTTAGAATTTAATTAAAGAATTTTCTTTTTTTTATTTAAAAAATAATCCAATTCTAAAAGAAAACAATTTCAAAAATGTTTTTAGAATGGGTTCCATGCATGTAATGACTATAGAAGTGAAATTTTGGCAAAACTTAAAAAGTAATGTTGCTGTTCCAGTTTTTTTTTTTTTTTGTCTCAAACAGTAATTGTCAAAATAAATTTGTTTTTATAGCTATCGACCTTGAAATTTCATCAAATTTTAATGTAAGCTAGTAAACTCCTTATAATATGACATATTCAAAAACTAGCTTCCGTCGACATCATATGTGGTATTAAAATATTTTTCAAAACTTAGCAGCGACCCGATTGAAAGGTAACTGGTGCAGTTCACTTAAAATGGCATATAAAATGCCACCAATGTCAAAACCACATGATTTAAAATTTATTCAGTAGCTAATCCATGAGACTATCAAATCCAATTGGTTTCATTCAAAAATTTCAAGTAACGAGTGAGTTATGAATTTTTGAAAATAAGGGTAGAAGCTGAAAAACAGAGACAGCACCCAATACAATTTACTTTATGTGACATATAACCTTTTACCGATATTGGATTGACATGATTCCAATTTTATTCAGTATCTAACTTATTAGGCTATCCAATCCAATTGGTTTCATATAAAAATACCAAGTAACGAAAGAGTTATGATTTTTTTTTAAAGATGAGGCAGAAACTGAAATTTTTGAAGAGACATCAAAACTTTAAGTCATTAACTTTTTTTTTATACGGTGATTTGTAAATTTATTCCTATGACACATATCTACTTTCAAACATAATTTATTCATAACGAGTGTTCGTAAAATAGATCCACACAATATTCATAGGAATCGAATTTAAAGAAAGTGTAAACATCTCAAAATCAACTAAAGATGTAAATCATCGGCTTCTCCATGACATGTTACATCATCCTTTACCATCATCTACGTCCCAAGAAAAATCCATTCAACCTGTAGGAAGGGAATTAACCTATGAGTTTGAAACTCAATAGATATCATCGGTGCAATTCGTTATCAAATTAGAAATTTCTAACTATAGATTCATACCGTCGCACGTAGATGGATTTCCGTCAAAATCCAATTACTATAGCATTATCATAACACGAAGAGTCAGAGAATGATCATTCAAACTGTTGTAGTGCCGAAGTACTGTACCCGAAGGTACCATTTCATTTAAACATTTATCGAAAAGTCGGATTTGAAAACGAATGAACACTTGCACCTCTACCTACCTTGAATTTTCTTGGATAAAAGAATAAAATGTATAGAAAGCCTTCCTTCTTCTCACCCTTGTTATTCCTTAAGTTTAACTTGATATGAAATATATTTTTTTTAGAAAAAATGAGATGAAATTCGGATTTGAAGAGGAGTGTAATGAAAAAGTGACCTTCCACTTCTATAACATTTCTTTTTAATAAAAAAATTAAGTATGGGAGTTGTATTATCATTAAATTTATTAAACTTAATTTTTAACTAAGAATTTGAAGAGTCTCTAAATCATAAAAATAATTCATATGAAAATTTTATAAAAAACATCTACATGGTGATTCGAACCTGGGTTGCCTATATGAAAAATTATGTAGATGACCATTGGGGCAACCCAGTTATTCATTAAATCTTTGTAATCAATTTTACTTAAACTTAATCTTTTAAATTATTGGGCTTTTAATTAACTTATGACTTGGGATTTCTACGATCTTACATGAGTTGAGCTTCCATAGGTCGTTTCTAAAATGGGTTAAGCTCGTGGTGCTAGATCATCACAAAATAATAGCATGATTCCATTTTATTTTTCTTGGCTACTACATTATTTCCTTCTCTAATTCCACCTTCATTTGAATCCGACGCCAGACTCATTAGTATACTCTTTACTTGCAGTGCTCCTTCAGTGATTAGCATAGGAAGTCGTCATATGTTCAACGATCTATTCAAATTTTAATGGAAAATTTTTCGATTTCAATAAATTCTAAGCCTTCTTTGGCAATAAATTCTTGTTTCTTTTGTTTTTGTTTGAATTTTATTTTTGATTATGTTATTAGTAGATGCTGCTGTAATGAATTACTGTATGTCGAGATTTTTTGCCCGCAATTATTGTCGAAAGTAATGATGTGAAGTTGAAACCAAGTTGTCCGTCAACCTTCAGCTTGGTATTTAGGTGAGTCAGCTGCTCATGATATTTACCATGGTAGTTAATCCAACTTGGTATCAAATGTATTGATAGATTTATCTTGAAGAAACATGTCTAATGATACTATGCTTTAAATTTATGTCAGGTACTGATCTAGTGATGGGGAGAACATGACTCCTTTTGGTGATTGTAGTATTGGAAGTGGTGGGAATTTAGGTCATCTTGGTGATGATATTGTACAAATGATGATCCAAAATTACACGAATACTATTAATAGTTATGGTGCTAGAAGTTAAAACAAGGACTTGGTGCGAGTCCAGTGTTGATTGTGGAAGAAAAGATTAATTCGATCGGAAATGAGGATAGAGTAGATAATTTTAGTCAAGTACGAAGCATTGAATGCACTGGATTTCCAAATGTGGTCACCTACAATGTACGACTACTGTATTTCTACATTCAGATGAAGAGTGATTGTGACCAACTATTGGACAATTGTGATCAATAAAATAAAAAAAATAAATTATAATCAATAAATAATAAGTGACTTAAAAATATGTGATTTGTGATTATATTTGTAATTGTGACCTATAATTTGTATTTTTCATGAGCGATATATAAATTGTGACCAATTAATTTTGATAATTTGTGAAGGTGAAATTAGTTGTGATATATAAATTTTGTGATTTACAATCGAAAATAAATTGTGACAAATCAACTTGGTAATTTGATACCGTAATAAGTGTGGCTTATAAATTTTGTAGTTTGCGATCAAAAAATAACTTGTAATCAATTAATTTGATAAATTGTGACCTTGAAATAATTTGCCGCCTAAAAATTTTGTGATTTGTGACCAGAATAAATCGTGACAAATTAGTTTGATAACTTATGATTGTGAAATAAATTAACACCTATGCATTTTGTAATTTGTGACAAGAAGTAAGTTATGTGATTATATATGATCAAATTTGTGTTAACAGTGACGTGTGTAGCCAAATATCTGTTAATCATGATTGTTTGTGACAAAACATGTTTACATTTAAAGCTTGTGACCATTTAAAGCGTTTGTATATAACTAAAATCACTGACTTAGGTTATCTGTGATTAGCTGTGACCATATTTGTATTCAATGTCACTGTTTGTGACCTTATCAGTCTAATTTGTGGCTGTATATAACTAAGTCACTGTTAATTTGGTCACATATAGTCATAATTAAGACAGATCAGGTCATAGACAATCAAAAATAAAGGTAGACTTGATCTCAATCGATCACAATTAAGATAGATTTGGTCAAGAGGGTCAGCACAAATAAATTTGCGGACCAAAACCACAACACATATAGTCATAATTAATACAAGTTTGGTTACAACCAGTCACAATTAATACAGATTTGATCACAGTGGATCATCACAAAGAAATCTACACTTACTACGTACCAGCACCACAACATATACAATCACAACACATACAGCAACAAACAAAAAATGGAAGGCAAAATTCTATTTTTTATACAAATAATGTCCTATTATAGGAGTTTGAAAAACATCAAGTTCAGAAGATTAAAAATATAACTACAAATCTAGGGGAAACAAAAACATGTAGAAATATAGGGATCCAAGCGTTGGCAGTGGAGTGTGAGTAAAGAAACCCCATCCCACTAAGTCAAGGACATTATTGAGAAATATAGGCAAAATTGTCGTGTCATTGGATAAGCTTGTTGAAAGTCTTTCTCGTCATTACAACAATGGCCCAACTGATTGGAAGGACATAACTAGCGTGGATGAATATAAGCACGCCTAAGGAAGATGAAGATGAAGTTGAAGGCCCGCTTCATGGCAAGGTCTTTAATTCTACAAAGCTTTGAAACTACGCTTTCCATGGTTCAACCTTGCTGCGCTGCGGTTCGTCGCTTCACATAGTTGTGCATCGGTGATGCACCTCTAGCTGTGGCACCTCACCGCATGATGTGAGTCGTCGTTGCGGCTCCAAAATATAGAGAGGATATGGGTAGAGAGGGTGATAGAGAGATAGAAGAGGGTTTTCTGTGATTTCGATTTTGAAAATGAAATTGGGTTTGGATGAATAGGGATGGACCTATCACTGTTCCTTTTTATGGAGAGGTCTATATTGTCCTTAATGAAATGATTCTTTCTGTATTGCAATATATGTCATAATCTTTTAATCATTTTATCTTCTATTTACTCTATTTTGAATATTTGAATATAAAATCATTCTATGATCTAATAAATAAGAATAATCTGCAACATAAATATCATATTTTCTTAATAAAATACCATATTCTTCAAATGGTAAATTTATATTTTTTAATTGAGATATAATATTCTTTATTTCTTCTAACTAATCCTTCAATTGTATATCCTGACATTTACCAAAATAATCATCATGCGATTGTCCCTACCATTCTTTTAAGATCTTAAAAAGATTCATTCTAATATTAATAAAAGTTTAATAGTTTTACTTTAAGTTTGATCTAGACCTGTATTCTTAGAATCAAGTGACCTTCGAGCTCTGAATTTGTAAACGGCTTCCTTCAACAGCCTTCTACCTTCACGGAATTGTTACCATTTCAACTACTTGCTCTCACCGTATCAACTTCTAAAGAATAAAATTCTAGACTTTTGTTAAAAAAAACTCTCTTTTTGCTAAAATAAGAAGGAAACTTTCTATTAGATCCTTCAAGAATCTATGGGAAAAAGATTTAGAAACTCATATTGATATCAAAATATTGAAATTTTATTTCTATTAGGATTGATACAAGACTTCTATTTGGTACAAAAGGATTTTCAGAAAAACTGGTTTTTTAAACTGAGAAAAGGCTATTGCTTATAACTCTAGAATTCAAGATAGGATGATCTTTTATTCTTCTATAGTAATGTCTCTATTTATATAAGTTTTTGAAACTCTATTACATCATTGATTACATTAGCAAAGGCACTCTTGCCTCTCTATTATCTTCCTTGGGCCTACATCTTCACATGTTGGTTCAATTTTTCTATCCAAAGAGCATCTTTTTCTATTATTGCTCTCTATTTTCAATGTCTTCACATGCAGCATTATTGTCCTTCATACACCTTTGTTAAAAGGTGCTTTGTCTTCTTTTTTTCATTTCTTCACATGCAGCTAGGGCACTCCCTTAGCTGGTAGGATTCTTTTATAGTGGTAGGATATCCTGAAAATTGATATACATCAAATCTTGTAATATAGTCTTTTAAAATTTCTGATTTTGCATATCCTCCATTAGATACCAGCATCCAATTTTCATATTAGCATAAGCACGAGAATTTTTTATCAAACAAATTTTTGGCAATGTTGTAAATGACTTTAATTCCAAGTGCTCTTATATGTCTGATCCATGATTTTGTCACTGTTGGGACTTTTCTATTATTCTTTGTAACATCAATTTGAAAATTGGCTGCAATATATCCAATTGAGATTATTGTTCAATTGGATAGTAAACAACTCTATCATATTTAAAAATATCTTTCTTCTTTTGGCAAATTTGGATACTTCTTTAATGAATATGTCATCAAACTTTGAAATTTCAATAAAATCTTTTCCTGGATAAATCAAATCCATGAATCCATAGTATGTCGTAATTTTTATAAATGAAGGGTCACCTCCTTCCATGGCTATTATTCTGGGGTAAATATTATTTCCCGTAGAAATGAAATATGAATCACTTATTTTTATTTTGTAAGCGATTTTGACTATTTCGGCATATTTTTTTTCGTTTGGATCTAAAGGGATTTTATCTTCTTGGTCTATCATGCTAATTGTTTTGGAATCTCTTTTATCTCCATGTATCATAACTTTCTTGGTTGATGATCCAGAAATGGAATCTCCTTTATTATCAGTTGGTATGTTGTCACATTTGGGTCCACCGCTGCTTCCAACTGTCCATGTTTGGTATTGATTTGGAAAACTCATTTCTGAGCTATTTGGTATATCTGTCTCAGACAATATATCTTTTAGTTGTGCTGCAATAGCATCAACTTGATTTTTGAGTTCTATGGCATATTTATGATGCTCAGTAGTGATATTCAACAATATTTTCATATTTGAGTTGAACGTCTCTGAGATCTGGGTTGCTCTAGAACTTATATCTTCAAATTCTTCTTTAAGAAATTTTGTCCTTTCTTGTATATGTAGAATATATTGGTATAACTCAATGATCTTGGCTTTATTCATCAGCAAATTCAATGTTTCTGCTGAGAAAATCTGTAAGAAAGTTATTAACTCCTTTAATATAGACTATATCAAAATTATAAAATGATAAATAAGTTTGTCATTTATGGAGCCTTCTGTATTGGGGTTCTGATGGTAATTTATTTCTGACTAATCCTGCAACTTGAGAATTATCAGTTTCAACAATAAATTTCTTGGATAATAAAAACAATGAGAACTTTTTCATTCCTTTAATAATTGCTAGTAATTCTTTTTCATGAGTAGTATAATTTATTTCTACTTGGTTAAAGGTTATTTCATTAAGATCTGTTTTTAATATTGCTACCCAATATTTATCTGAGGCATCAGTATTAACAATCAAATTATCTTTTTCATCTGATAATCTTAATTTTGGTAATTTTTTGCATTCTTCTTTTAATAATTTAACTATTTCTGTATGTTCTTCATTCCATCCTTTAATATTTGATTTTCTAAGTAAAACTTGGATTTTATATCTTTTCTTAGAAAGATTTTCAATAAATCCTTCTGCATAATTTAAACATCCTAAAAAATTTTGAATTTGTTCTTTGGATTCTAATTTATCTGGAAAATTTTCTATCTTTTTGAATATATGAGTCTGTAATTTTATCCCTTTTTTATCTATTGATAATCCAAGAAAGTCTATCTCTTATTTTTCTATTATAGATTTCTTTTTAGATAGTACAATTTCTTCTTTTTTTACATTCGTTAATAAATTAGATTAAATGATTTCTATGCTCTTCTTTACTATTAGAACATATTAATATATCATCAATATAAACTATTAAAAATATATTTAAACTTTTTAAATATATTATCCATCTTTCTTTGATATATTTGTGGTGCATTCTTCAAACCAAATAACACAACTAACCATTCATATTTTCCTTGAGGTGTGCTAAATATAGTATATTGTATACTATCTTCTTCCATTTTTACTTGCCAAAATCCTGATTTATAATCAAATTTAGAATAATATTGTTTTCCTTTTGCAAGATTTATTAACACTTCTTTATTTGGTAGAAAGTAACCATCAAATTTAGTATATTTGTTTAATTCTTTATAATTTATAACCATTCTAACTTTTCCTCTAACTTGTTTAAAGTGTTTCATAACCATAAAGGCTGGACTTTTATGAGGTCCATTACTAGGTCTAATAAGTTTTTGTTCTAACAATTCTTTTATCTGATTTTTAAATTCTTGTTTATCTTCTATAGTATACATCATTGGTCTAACTCTTATTATCACATTTTCTATTAATTCTATTTTGGCTTTTGGGCGATGTAGTTTCCAAAATAATAATGGATTTTCTCCATAAACATTTTCTAATTATTCAATGATTTTTTCTATATTCATTTCTATTCCTTTTTTTAGAACCTTTTTATATAATATTATTTTATTTTTTATTTCATTGTTAAGAATTGGTTTTTTCTCCCATTTATCACCACGCTGGGCTGGCTGAACTTTATAAGGTTTAAATTCTCTAGAAATTTTTAATAAGTGTCCACAAGGTATTTGTAGCATTATCATATAATTATTTTATTTATAATATTGAAATTGTTGTATGAAATCATTTCTTAATAATATATCACATTCTAATTTATCATATTTATAAATTTTATTTATTGTTACTTGTTTAATTTCAAGAATTATATTAACTTTATCAGCACTATTTATTATTTAAGTATTTTCTCCTGTAACTCCAGTTATTTTTATACTATTATTATTATTCTATGATTTAATTAAAAAAATTTTAAATATTGTTATATCACTTCCTGTATCTATTAAAGCACAAGTTGTTATATTTGTTTCTACAATAATAATTTATATGTACACAGCTAATAGAAAACGTATCTGATCATTCATCTAATTCTTTTTGCATAATGAAGTTTGTCCATTATGAACAATATATAATTCTTCTCTTTTTATACTATAATCTTCTAATCCATTTAGAAAATTCATTCCTAAAAGTATATAGGGATTTATATCCATACTTTTATCTATATAATATGGTACTAAAAGATCTATTCCTCATATTTTTATTGGTACCTTAACTTCTAAATCTGTTATATGTACTTGTCCATCAAAATTTATATACTTATATGGCTCAATTTTATGAGTTATTAGGCCTTTATTTCTAATTGAAGTTATATGACATTCACTAGCTCCTGTATCTATTAATATATTTGGTCAATTTATATTTTCTCTTCCATTATAATATTCCCCTTTTATTTTCATATTTCCAGTATTTCTATATAATTTTATTTCTTTTATTTTGTTGATTTCTTCTAACTGGTTTTAATTAAGTATTTTAAAATTTTTTGATCTTTTAATTAATTTTTCATCCTTAAATGTTATATTATTAGAACATTCTCCTTCATTTAATTCTGTTATTTTAGGTTTATTTTTTACTATACTAAATTCATATTCTTCTGGAATTAAACTTATTTTTTTGTTTGGTTCTATTATTTTACTAATATCTTTACATTCTTTATGAACTTCATATATGGTTTATTGGAATAAATATTCTCATAATTAGAATTGGTAAATGTGTATAAAGCTCTACATTCTATAGTCATAATTTGATCACCTGGTTGCATAATATAATCTCTATGAAACTTGAAATATAGTCCTAAAACTTCATTAAAATTTCTATCTTTTAATGATACACAATATTTTGGATAACATGTAAACATAATTTTTTGATATGCTAAATTTCCTTCTATTGTTCCTAAATGACTATCTTTTAAATTTATTATTCTTCCATTATGTAAAATTATAGTTAAGGGTGAATCTATCCCCTCTCTAAATAGTGATTTAAACATTATTTGTATTCCTACTAAATAAATATATTGGATTTTTTCACTTTGTTTTTTAATAATCTTTGTTAATAGTTCATCAACTGTATTTTTTGTTAAAAGATTTAATTTATGTTGTCCATAAGTTGTTCTTATATCTATGATTTTTTCTATTTTGTGATATTCATTTATTGCTATTCTTTCTTTTTTCCAAATTCTATCAAAGACTTCCTATTTTCCTATTTTTAAGTTTAGCGATAATTTTTGTAATTTTCTAAACTTGTTATTATCAAAAGTAACTGTTAATCCATATCCTTCTATTCTTTCTTATTCTTGTATATTTATGTTATTACTTTCTATTTCTACAATTTTTCTATTCAGATCTTGATTCATCTTCTGTTTCACTCATATATACTTTTTGATTATAATATTCTTCAATATTCGATATTTCACTTAATTCATCTTTTATTTCTAAATAGTCTTTTTATAATATTCCAACTTTCTTTTTATCACAGTCAGGGCTTATATAACCTATTTCTCCACAATTTCAACATTTACATTGGCATTTATTTTTCTTTTTATCCTTCTGTTGGTTATATGAGTTATTTTTTCTTTTGTAATACCTTCTTTTTGGTTTTATATATTTTTTTTATTAAAATTTCTAAATTTTTTAAACTTTTTATTTTTATATTTTATTTTATTAATTTTTCTTTCAGGATTACATCCCCATTGCACAGGAGTTTCCATATCTTCACAAGATATTTTAGTTAATTTTCCTGATTTTTTTCATTAATTGCCTTTGTTTATATATATATGCAAGTCTTTCAAATAAAAATTTTATTTTTGAACCCAAAGTTCTAGGTATTCCAGTATTATCTCTAATATATTTTTCAAATTCTATTTTAAAATATATTCCCCATGAACTTGGTAACTTATTATAATACATGTCTTGGCATACTTCTTGATCTTTATTATTATAAAATTGAACATAATAGTAATTTTTAAATTCACAAGTATATTCTTTAATTTTACACATATCACATATTGTTAAGTTTATTAATTTTATTCTAACATTATCTTTTTCTATTATTGATTTTTTTTCAGCATTTTTTATCCAATTTTCTCCTAAAAATTCATCTGAAACATATTTTACTAATTTTTCTATACCTTGTCTATCTGATTTTATTATTTCTGTTTGTACATTTCTTTTTATTAATGTTTTTGTATCATTGCTTATTCATTCCCACCAATTTCTAACATCTCCTTCAAAGGATGTGATTAAGAAAACTATTCTTCTTTCAATACTTTCACATGTGTCATCTTTATTTTATAAAAAGAATAATATCATTGAATATGCCCAGGTTAATAAGACTTTTTTCGTATTTATTTTGTAATTTAAATCTAGTTTTGTTTCTCGATGATTAATTGGTTTATCGTAATTATCATTTAATTCAAACATATTTTTATATTTATTTCATTTAGGTGGTTGTCTATCTCTTACTTAATCATAGAATTGTCTATATGATTTATTATATATAGGTACATAACTTTCATCTGTATCATGTAATTCTTGTTTATAGGTTCCTGCTGGATTAGGTGCTCCTCCAGTATTCATTAAAACTTGGTATTCACTTATATCAGTTAGACTTAATTGATCAAAATTTTCTATTAGCAAATCTAATTCTTCACTCATCTTCTTTTTCTTTTACTTTTAATTTTCCTAATGATTTTTCCCTAGATTCTTCTTCCTCTTCCAGAATTTTTGATAATATATTCTTTTTAAATTCATTATCCATACTTCCTGTTTTTATTACTATATTTTCTTTTTCTATATGTTTCTTTCCTATTCGAGTAATTTCTTTTTCTATAAGTTTTTTTTATCTATTTTCTTATCTTTATTCTTATTATTTTCTTTTAATTCTCTAATTTCAATTTTTAATATATTTATATCATTTCTTATTTCTTTTACTTCATTTCTCAAATCTTGTATATCATCTATTAACATTTTTATTAATGATTTTAATTCTTCCATATATTCACTTATTGACATCTTAATTTTTTCTTATTTCTAACTCATAAGTTAATTTGCATCTTTTATCTTCTTTCTTATCTATTATCTTTCTAAATCTTCTATTAGCTATTTCCGGATCTACTAATTATTCTTTTACTATAGTGAAATATTTGCTCTCAAATCTTAGTCTTTCACATTTTAATTTTAATAATTGTTTATTCTTTAATATTCTCATTTATTCTGGTACTAAAATTATATTTCTTATCTCTTCTTGTATTTTATCCGTTTTTAAAAGTAATTTATTCAATTTTTGATGTGTATTATCAATTGTACTCATATTTTTCTTTATAATATAAATTATTTTCTTAATCTTCATATATATTAATAATTTTTTCATATATATATATATATATGTCTTTTATTTTTTCTATTATTAATTTCTCTAATATTTGTTCCTTTATTTCTTTAAAAAGTTCTTTAATTATTGTCAAAGTCATTATTTTTAATTTATTATGAATATGTTTTAAAAATATATAGCTACATTTTTCTTCTTTTAAACACCAATAATTATCTATTTTTTTTTATTTTAATTTCCATGATCTCTATGACTCTGATACCAATATAGAGGGCTACTTAGAGCGAACAAAAATCAAATAAATCAAATAAAAAATATTAATAAAAAAATATCAAAATAAACATTATCAAATTTTAATCAATATTTAATTTTAAGGACTAAAATAGAAAATTTTTATATCATGATGCCTTGTTTTGTAATATCCAAATGGAGGACATTTTTGGTATGTAAATTGTCTAAGGGTCATTTTGGAAAAGTAACCCTTTTGAAAAGGTTATTTCCTTATATTTCCCGGTGGGGTGGGATGAATACATAAATTTAATTTAATTCTGTATTATTATTATTATTATTATTATTATTATTATTATTATTATTATTATTATTATTATTTACCATCTGATTTATGAAAATATTTATGAAGTTTGTTAGTTGTGAAATGTGATTTTGATATTGTAGTAATTATGTATTATTCCCTTGAAAAAGTATACAAGTTTACATTGAAGTTCAATTCTGGGCCTGTTTCTATCGACTCCGTTCAATTTGATGTTTTATAGCACAATTTTATATTTTATTTTGATCTCAAACTGCACAGTTCGTGTCACATATCAATCAAGGCTTCAAATTAGAATACGCCTTCTTGTACATGATAGTAATAATAATTTTTATAAACAAGCCCAGTGGTACGTTACCCCCATGATCGCAGCCATTATTACAATGAAAAAATAATTAACACGGTCATATTTTTTTTTCCAATCAAAGTCTCAAAGGTTCGGTACCGCTTCTAATACGTAAATCCCATCCATCATCCACTTACTGTGGATATAGCTCGAACACTGGAAAGTTAAATCAATGTCTTACAACTTTGGTTTGCACACTTGAAATCGCTCGGACTTTACCAAATCAACCTAACACCCCCTCCACGACTAAGGTTACTAGTCATGCGTCTTTTTGCAAACCTTCTCACCATAGATTACACAAGAAAACATTAAACGCCTGGTTGAACTTTATTATTAGAACACACTTTTTTTCCTCAAACTGATTTTCAATCTGATATTCTCTCAATAAAATATTTTTACACATAAATTTAAAATTTGTTCCTCCATTTTAATCACATATTCTCCAAAAATCACTATTTTAAAATATATTAACCCAAAATATGGATCTCAAACAAACCTTAGTATCTTACTAAGCCAAAAACGAAGAAAAAACAGAGGAGATGAAAACAATTGAAGAGATTAATAAGAAAAGAGAAGCTTATATCTGGGATCTTGCAACAACCCTCCATCCAATGGTCTAGAGACTGCCACGTGCACTGTCCAGATTAAATTTTGCTAACTGATAAAATCGCATCTCCAAACAGCACCTTTAAACACTTTAATAATTTCGAAGTAGACGCGTATATTCTCTACATGTTATTGCCACTCTAATTTACAAGCAAATTTGGGATACTGAGAGCATCACTATTTTACGTACGTATGCTCGAAACTCATTCGTTTGGTGTTTCTCATGTAAATCTTATCTAGGTACAGTAATTATGCGGGTCGACTGTTATTACATCCAAAGTGAGTTTGATTTTGACTTGATTAGGTGGCCGAAGTACCTTAAGAATGAGAATTATCGCACTCTTATCCTTAATGGTTTTTAAAATTCTTAATTATCTGGTAACCCAATTAGGAGGCCTAGCTAGCTAGTTAAGCTGTGTCTTCATCAATTAACCTTGTTCGACTCTAAAAAATGTGTCAACAAAATTCTGACCTCATCTGCTCCACATAGACATTGTCTGCAAACTAAACACCTTGTTAGAAGGCAAAGGCCGTCGGTTGAAAAAAAGATTCGGCAACAGTTTGCATTTTGATGGTTAAATCAACGGCCAGACGAAAGAAAAAGAGAGCGCAAGAGAGGGAGAGGGGATTTGGGTAGGATTAGAATGAACGTACATTAACTGTAAATAAAATCATATATATATATAGGAAAATACAAATGGGCCGAGTGGGTTAGTGGGTCGAACCCAAGCCCCAACATGAAGCTGTTTAATTAAATAGTCCAATCAATTAAATAGTCGATATCACGTCGACATATATGAAACCCCTTCCACTATGCATATGTCATGTAATTTATAGGTGTAACAAACTTAAAAAAACATTTCTAAGAAACAACTACCAAATAAATCTTAAAATAATATAAAATAATATAGTGGAAGAAATTCATCTCTCAGATATTCAATAACGGTTGTTGAGATTGAATTGTAAGTTGGTCGTTAGGATTCTTCTAACACATGTCAACACTCGTAAGGCCCTTTACCTTTTTTCCTTTTTTTCTTTTTTTTAATCGAACAAAAGTAGCTTATCACATGTCCTTGCTTATATTGATTAGATAACGAATCTTACAGAGTTCAATTAAGCAGTGATTAAACATAAGTGTGCTACCTAATTAAGCAGTGATTAAACATAAGCGTGCTACCTGTAAGAGACACGTCTAACAACATTGTGAAATGAATTTTGACAAGGGTTAATGCTAAAGCAAGAGGGCCTTGTAACAGGATTTGGGATGGAGGCCGAGGTGGTACCATCTCGCCCCTTGATCTGATATTTTGATCAGATCAAAAAATCAGATCAAAGGCCCCTGTCGCGACACCTCGGCCACCTGCCCCCAACCCTGTTACTGTAGTAGGGCTCTTTGAAAAGATGGAATCAATAATTTTTAAGATTATTTTTAAGTGTCTGTAAATGGTCCTTGGACTTTAAAATGTTCATATTTAGCCATTAACCCTTATACTGTTCAAATTATTAGTTCCCAAAATTAATTGTCTAGTAAACTATTGGCTAGACTAATTTGACTAATGGTGTGCTTGTGTGCCATGTTCATTGACATTCATTGTCCAAAAAATTACGGTTGACTCCTTTCAAATAACTTAGGGTCAATTAGAATATACACAATAAAACAATACAAAATAGATATTGTTCAACGAAAAATAACTTTATAATGGAAAAACTCTCTCAAGTTGTATCATGAATGTCCATTGATACATTACATAAGTGACCCATGAGCCAAATCTGCGTTGCTATTTGTTTGGATCGATGGAAAGAACATTTTATTATGAATCTAGGGATAAAACCAAGTTTTTCAACCTCACAACATGTGGATCTTGGTTGTCTATATATATATATATATATATATATATATATTTATTTATTTATTATTATTTTTTGCTTCTCCATCAATATTAAGTATTTCGAGTTTCAAAATCAACAATGAAATCCAAGTGACCCTCTTCATTTTATCCAACTCACTCTTCTCCCGCTTATTGATAATCAAATACACATACTTAAAGTGATATATGTACTCTAGGTACAATATAATCCTTTTTATTGAGTTTCTAATCCTCTGCCCAAATCATGTAAGCCAATTTTGGTTTCCTAAATTGAAAGCTTTCTATACTTTGAAATGCTCATTTAATTTTCTAATTTACAATTTAATCGAGTCATATTCACTAAACACTTCATCGAGAATATATTTTATTCTCATTCGTACTAACATGAAAAGATGAGGAAATGAGTCAAATGTTGATGTAATCACATCATGTGATCGAGCAAATTGAGGTTTAAGAAAAATTGCTCTAGAGGCCTTTTTGAAACTATAATAAAATTGTAATGGAGCAAATGACCATTGACAAAATTTCAATTGGTAATCAATGAAAGTGTGACTACTATTATATATTGACGATTTAGATAGATAGTCGATAACGATATCATTAGAGATCACCAACACCCATTCTTCGGCTATTAGAGATGGCAATATCGTCAGTTATATTATCGATAATATTTTGCCTTACTTCATTCACCAACGAAAAACTGTAGGTATAATTCACAGAATTTTATTTTCTATATTGTTTTTGTTAATTACTAGCATACGAGTTAAAATATATTTTTTCTTATATTATTAACGACTAATAATTTATTTTTTAATTTTTAATTTTGTTCTCAACGTAATTTTTGGTTTGTATTACATTTTATATTTTAATTTATTAATTTATTGATGAAATTTTCACTGGTCTATATAAATATGTTAAACTATTTATGTTTTTTTTTTTAATATTACTGACTAAAAAATCATTTGTAATATTGAATTATTATTTCTAACGTTATTAAATTTTCCACAAATTTTTACATCTTATAAACAAATGCAAAGATATGTAAATTTTAAAAATTGGGGGGCCTAAGTGCAATAATCTAACCCGCGTTGTGTCTGTCCATACTTTATTTTATGTTCGTGATTGCTCTCGTGTATTCTATTCTTAAATGATAAAGTTAGTATTTAAATACATATATCACAATTGAAAATTACATGTTATTAGACATACATTCAAATTTGATACTGGATTTTAGATTTGGTTATGTTTAAATTAAAATTAAAGATTAAGTTGATATGTATTCAATATTTACCATATACCGTGTAACCAAGATCCAACCTTACATGTAGAAGCCGTAAAAACAAATCAGAATGATTTTAATTTGAATGACGAAATTCGTGATATAATTATGTAAAACAATTAATATGGATAATAAAATTCTCATGTGTTACTTGATTTGTAATTCATACGTTCATTTGAATACAAAATTTATGTGAAGGATTTAAATGCACAATTAAGGTAGAGATTTAAAAGATAGAATGCCAATTAGTTCATTTATTAAATGTTTATCTGAACCAACCAAGGCAATAACGTCAAAAGTACATTAACTACGATGAAAATTTTACAAACGACATCTCATATTGTTGGAGGCAAACAAAACTTTTATTTTAAATCTCAAAGAACATAGAAGCCAATATGTCACAATGCAAGAAAATAGAAATTATATTTTACATATATTCGAGATATTGGCAAGATATTACTCAATTCCCTTAATCCCTGCAAGAGAATATGAGAAAAACGACCAATATGTATTTACAAATATGTAAATGTCAATTTGATTTGAGTCATCCATGTAGATTTATAATTGTCAACTCAATTAAAAACTTTTGTGACACTTTATAACCAACAGAAATGAGTTTTTTTAACATCATAGACGACTTTTCGTTTAATTGCACCATGATACATTGAGACTAGTTGCAATGCCAAAAAATGACACAAATGGTATTTGCATAATTATAAAGGTTGAACCCCAATCTTGAGGATCCCCACCGTTTCGCCCCTAGAATTTTGTGAGGGAGGTAAATCGCCCGATGTGCCCCAACAAGTCAGGAAATAAGAGCTATTTTTACACTACTTCTATAAGTAGTCCAATTCTATGTCTCAGGAATCGAACTCCCACACTGCGATTGTCAGTAAGGTTTGAGATAACCTCACTATTGTCCTTTACATCACTGGGCTATGTCCCGGGGGGCATATTTGCATAATTATAAATCTATAGAAAGATGTTAATCAACAAATTTCGAGGGAGTCAAATAAGGGCCCGTTTGGGATGGCTTTTGAAAAGCCAAAAGGAGCTTTTAAGAGCCAAAAGCAGCTTTTGGACCGTTTGGCTATTTTTGTTTAAAGTGCTTTTGGAGGTTAGAAGAGCTTTTAGAGGAAGCTAGTTTTTTTGACTTCCTCCAAAAGCACTTTCGGAATGGGAAGTGATTTTAAATATTAATTTTCAAACAAAAATTAAAATAGCTTTCTCCAAAAGCTCTTTTATAAGAAGCAAAAGTCAAAGTAAAAGTCGTGCCAAATGGGCCCTAAGTATTGTCCATTTATTCACTCATTTTTGTATATTTATAATTTAAACATTTTATAAATACTTTTCAAACATGTTTAGTGAACATTTTATGTCCATGTTTAAATCTCATTTTCTATAATTCGTTTTCAATTGCATATTTCATGATATACACAATTTTTATCAACTTATAATTATATAGTTCATTAATTTTTATCAAAATCTACTACAAATCTAATTTGGACTGAAAACCCGTTTGGTACGGATTAAAATTTGATTTTAATCTAAGTTAAAATTAAACAATCAATATTAATCATATGAATTCCACGACTTTTCAACCACACATTTCAAAAACTTCTATAATCTAATTTTACTTTCCACTAAACATTTTTAAGTCATTTTCAAAATTTCATCCCTTTGGGGCAGTATCGTAAATTTTCGTAATCTCAAACCTCCCGTTACGAGAATTCACATAAATTTTCATTTTTCCCGCTCAAATCGTCCTGACCTCATCGTCCACCCCATCCCACTGTTGCATATACACGTGATGCAGCATAGACTGTAACGGCTGCTTTCTCACTCTAATCCGAAAATGCCTGCCCTGGACAAACTTCCAAATTTTTCGGCATTCAAAGCCGCGGTTCCTTGCACCGAACTCAAGCCTGTTCGAGAACCAGTTCAGGTGGGCGTGAACCCGAGTCCTGATATGGAACCAATTCTGGAGCAGGATTCGGATTCTGGGTTTCAATTGACTGTATATAATGGTGACGTGGAACGAGAAGGAATTAGAGAATTCGAGGAAGGCGAAGAAGAAATGGAAATGGCTAGGGCTTTGAAGCCGTGCGAAGAGGGGAACTGGAAAATTGAAAAGAGAGACTCGGATTCCAAGAGTTCTCTTCCCTTCCTGTGTAAAGCTCCTAAAACGGTAATTTATCATTTTTATTTGTTTTAAATATGATTTTTTGGGGGATTTTTATCTTTTGTCAGTTGGAGTGGTGAATTGGGGAATTTGGTAATTCATAGATTTCTTCTGTTAGATTTTTATTTTTGACGATGAAGAGTTGGTTTTTAATTGTTTATTTTGTTTTGTTAAATTGCTTCCTGTAGCAAATTAATAGTTTGTTTTGGATTGTCAACGTCAAAGTTTTTAAAATTTAAAAAATCGTACCTTTTTGGATTACAAATTTGGTTTATATTCTTCTACTGAATTCTCAATTTTCAGGAATTATTAGTGTTATTCTATGGACTTGGTGAAGACTGGATATTTCTGACTTTTATTTTAGCTGTCAATTAATTAATTGGTTTCAATAAATTTTATCCTGTAGGATTCTTTAAATCTTGCCGATTAATTTTTAGTTCTATAATAAATGGTCTAATTATAGTTAATCTTTTATCGTGATTATAGATTGCTGTGAGGTTCAGATTAATCATTTGGTCTATTTTGAGTTATTAATGTACCTACATAAAAGTTAAGAAAAGACATTTTATCCACAACAAAAGTAAAACCAAGCCTTACTCTTTGTGCTGCATTTTCTTGGGATGCTTTTATGTGTAATAATTTTGCAACAGAGGATGATTTAGCGTAGCAGCCACCATGCCTTTAATGTTCTAAACAAAAATTCACTTTAATATTTCACCTTATAATATCAGTGGCTCAACATTCTCACGAGTTTTCATCTCTCTGTGGGCCAGTGTCTTGTTTGCCAGAATGTAATCTACAATGAGGAAATATTATGCTCTGTTCGCAGCTGTCAAGCAGCTTTTCACCTAATATGTGCTAAAGATGGACTTGGCTTCTTGTCTTCGAAACAATTCAAGTGCCCTCAACATGTAAGTGTGAGAAAGTTATAATGACTATCTGAGTTGAGGCATAAAAGATGACGGTGGCACAATTATAGGCCACTGATGTGCATCTTTGTGTAAACGAAGTTTTTGATTTACGTTAATTCTTTTCTTTTCTTTTTTAGTGTTTCCTGAATATGGACATCATCAATGTTTTCTTTATAAAAGTACTCTCAGTTTCTGATTTTGCCTTGTTTCCTGTATCTACTAATTTTGGTTTTTGCCGTGAAGATTATTTTAACTAGGTTTATATATATCTCTTTATTAATCAGGCATGCTTTTTGTGCAAGCAAAAGAATCGATTGTGGCGATGTATAAGATGCCCAATGGCATCACATGATAAGTGCGCACCATTTCCTGAGCATGTGATTCGTTTCCCTGATCGACCACAGGAGGTCATTTGTTGGAGGCATCCTACTGACTGGCATTTGGAAAAGAAGGTCAATATCTTCCTTCATTCATCAACATGGTTCTAAATTTCTCCACATTGTTCAAAGTTTCTTTCACTGTTTAGTGTTTTTGCATTCATGTGATATCATTCTTTGGTTCAACAGCGGCGTGACATTCTTAATTTGGTTTGATGTTATTAAGAACTTAGAACAATTCTACTCACATCCCTACTGGTAAACCACAAAATGACCATCAGAACCAACAAAACATCACTATCTCAGTACTCTCTCTCTTTAATTTTGTCTTTTTTGTGGCTTACTAAACAAAGTAGAACTTATTTTGATTATCCATCAATCAAAGCTATTGATATGAGAGACCTTGAATGGATGAGCTGAGAATTCGAGGAGTGATGCTCCAAATAATAGATACGAACCTTACATTTTGAGCTATAACTTGAATAATTTTGACATACTTCTTAACTTATTATATCTATATTTGCATTTGAAACTAATTTTCTTCTCGTGACACAACAGAGGGAACACATTAAAATTCTTGAACATAAGATGCCGCTAAATTTCCCTGCAGCCACTACATAAGGATATATATTTCCTTTTCAAAAAAGAGAGACACATCATATGAAAGAATAAAATTAATTTTGGAGCATCTTAAATGTTGATCAATTGCCAATCTTACTCCCATTTAACTCGAGCTGCAAGTATGTAACTTACGAATCTGATATAGCTTCCATTTCTGAACAGAAATCCAATTTGGTAGTTCTTTTGCTATATTTGGTACCTTTTTAGATGACTAACGTGTACTTTTGAACTGTGACTGCATTTTAATAAATTTTGCTCTGCCTGGCCTAATGATAGAACTAGAGATGCAAGTTTCCTTTAAACTGCAATTCTTTCCATCATCTTCCTCCATTATTCCTTTTATTTTTGGTGATTTCATAAATTGTCCAAAACTAGGTCGGCATATGGATGGGTTGCATTTTAAGAGTCAATGACTTGTAGACACTTGTTTGAATACCTTCCTTCATGTATAGGATTGAGTTTTTAAAACGAAATTGAAAAAGAACAATGTGGCAGAGGCAACTGCTATATTAAAAGGAAGGATGCACAACTACACCACGGCATCTATCACAATGAAAATGGAAAAGAATGATGTAGCAGTGACAACTGCTATATCGGTGAAAAAACATGCAGAGGCAGAACAATAACCAATATATCAAAGGAAGAATACACAGCAACTAACTGTACACTATCCAAAGGATTTTTCTAGTGAAGAATTGCATAAGATTAGGAAAGGCAATCTCTATTTTCTTAGCGTTGACAATCAAGAACGTTACGATTTGGCTCTAATCAAACTCACACACACACTCACATATATAAGAGAGTTTGTTGTTCCTTGGTATAGACTTGGAAAGAGAGTTACAATTTCAATTTGAATTTGAGATGGGATCAGTGCTTTCCCCAAGGGATTGAATCTAGAGCAGAAAACAAAATAATTCCCATTCTAAACTCAACTTAGCAATCAGTTTTTTCATCAGTGTACCAGCAATCTCTATAAAATTAAGTTTCAAAAATTTCCTCATTTGGAGGTCACTAGCTCTGATGCTCGGACTCTTTGAAATAGGAGTACCCGTGTTGGACACGACACGACACCGATATGGAAAATGTGTCAGATCCTTCAAATTTCAACTGGACACTTCATCTTTTTGTTTCTTCTTCATTCCTTTTTTTTTTTTTTTTTTTTTTTTTTTCGCTCTCTATAAACCTATCGCCGCCTCCGAGAGGGTAGAGAAGGACGGCGATGTTAGGTTTTCCCTTCTTTTTCTACTTATTTCTTTTTCTGATCCATTTTCTTCTTCTTTTTCCTTTCCTTTTATCTCCGTAACGGTGGTTTAGGGTTTCGTTTGTGTAAAATGAAAATAGGTTTCATATAGTGTTACTCAGTGCTCCATTAAGTCCAAATTACAATCAAATTCCTCATTTTCTATTTTATATAACATTTACTAATTCCCATGATAAAAAACTAAACCCCAAAATTCTATTTTATTCGTCTTAATCCCTTATTCAATACTCATTTCCTTCTTTGTTAATAATTTATTTTGATCTATTCAAGATGATATTTTGGATTAGTAAAAAAATTGAAGTTTGAAAGGCGTACCCACGTACCCGTGTTCTTACATTTAAGAAAATAAAAAATTCGATACTTAGATGCATACCTGTACCCTATACCCCTACCTGAGTCCAAGCATCATAGGTCACTAGTCTTGCCTCTAGTTTGGAGTCCCAATCAAGAAAAATTGTCCGAGAACAGAGAACAAGAAAAGGAGAAAACTGGAGAAGATGGTAAGACGGAGATCAACCCTCAATACAATGCATGGATGAACACAACGACAGTCTATTTACCACATGGTTGCTAGGGATAATCATGCAACAGGTATTAGTTATGAATGATTTATGGTGTCAATTCCACTTTTTAGGTGTGAAACCTTATGGAAGAACAAATCTGCATCATCAAAGAGAATGAAATTCTCTAGAATGAAAGTTTTGTGAATCTTTAAAAAGAGAAATCTTTCCCTTGATGAATATCTTAGAAAGTTAAAAAATACTTGTGATAGTGTTGTAGCTGTGGAAAAGCCAATGGAAAAAAGTAACGAAATTATCAAAATAACCAGAAGATTTGGTCCGTAGTATAAGGATTTTCACATGGTTACCCATCTTTAATCAGTTGGTTTTAGCATTGCAAGCACAGACATATGCTGCTTATCAGATGTACTGAGAAGACGAACAAAATAATCCATGAGCAACCCTTCCTCAGCCAAAGAGGAAAAGGTGATGCTGTTGATGTGGTCTCTTCAACTCAAAGGGATGAGGCTTCATTGGTAATGAAAATCAACAAGAAAGCAACCATGGTGGCTACAATCAATAGAGGAACTATCGGAAGCAAGGAAATCAATCTACCTAGCAATCACCAAGAAGGAATGACGAAGTAATTTGACAAATATGTGGCCTGGCTAATCACGAGGCAGCGTGGCCTTAGGAATGTTGGAATCGGATTGATCATTCTTACCAAGCTGAAGATGTTCCTATAGCTCCCTATAATAAGTTTCCATGATGAGAATGATCCAACTCTTTATGTGGACTAAAGGCACCCCTGATATGCTGAATGGTCTAGGTAAGGTTCTAATTTTGTTCCTTACAAATGGCAACAAGTCAACATGATATAAAAATGGTCACAGTCTAAAATTTTCTTAGGAAAAGATTGAAATCCTATGTCGACATTTAAATTTTGAAAATGTCTTGATAATTTTGAGATCAAACATAATCTTTTATCCTTTGGGCAACTGACTTTTGATAATGCTTCTAATAGTTTTATTATTAGAGATTAGTCGTGCAAAATCCTATAATTGGTGCGGAAGCTAAAGGGTGTTGTATAGAAGGAGAATTAAAGGTTGGAAGAGGCAAACTGCCTACTAAAATAAGGCTTCCTACAGTATTTGACACTAAAGTATGGGTTATCTCCATTCCAAATCTTTAAACTTTTTACACAATAAACAATTTATTGATGATTTTGCACGAACAAATCTAAGAATATTTGTGTTAAATGTCAAATGAAAAAAGTTGCAAACCCTCATTTTCTTTATCAAATAATATTTACGAATTTTCTTTTAATAAATGCGGATTCAAAATTGAGATAACACTTTGAATCTGTTGGGGAGTTCAGTTACATAGTTCTACCTGATGCGACAAGAGGATCATCCTGACATGAGAAATTCAACAAATGAGAAAATTGGTTCTCTCAGGTGTGGCAAAATGCCTTGCTATAGCACAAATTCAGAGGAACTTGCATTGAAACAGAGAATGTGTTATCTCCATTCTAATTCTTTAACCTTTTTATACAGTAAACAATCTATCTATGATTTTGCTCAAACAAATCTGAGAATATTTGTGTTAATTGTCAAATGAAAAAAGTTGCAAACTCTCATTTTCTTATCAAACAATATTTATGATTTTTCCTTTAATAAATGTGGCTTCAATACCGAGATAGCACTTTAAATGTGTTGGAAATTTCAGTGACATGGTAGAACTTGATGTACTAGAGGATCATCCTGATATGGGAGATTTAACAAATGAGAAAATTAGTTCGTTCAGGTGTAGCAAAGATGCCTTTATATATTACAAAATCAAAGGACAATGCACTGAAACGGAGAATTACTTATTCCTTCAAGATTCTGATGAGAATTTTGGGATTTGGATCAATATAGGTGCAATCGTTGCACTTGACTCATCTATAAATCCATCATCATTTGTCATTTTGCTAAAATCATGCATGTTTTTCAAAATAAATGTGATCAATTCATCGTGATTTATGAAACCTTATCTTATCATGCTAAGGTTTTAAAAACTGTATCATTTTATAGATTATCATACTCGCTTTTCTTGTATTTACTCTTTGAAAAAGAAGTATGATTTTTTGGAATGTTTCTTAAATTTATCAAATTAATGGAAAACCAATTATAAGAGGAAAATAGAGGTTTTTTGAAGTGAGGAAGGTGGTGAATTTAATTTCCTTACTTTTGAGACGTTTAATGGAATGTGAAATTTTTACATAGTTTTCTTGTCCTAATGCTTCTTAACAATATGGTATTACCAAAAGAAAATATTAACACATCGTTGAAAGAGAATTGACTTATTTTTCATACCAATCTATCGATGAGGTATTAGATAGATGATTTTTTAACTTTGGTCCATTTTAATAAATCATATAAAATCAACTACCCTTTATATGATTTTTTCGCTCTTGTAATTGTTCAAGATGCAACCTCGCACAAAACTTGCTTTCCACATTTTAGATATTTCATAAATAATAAATGCTCATAAAAGACATCGTTGTCTTTTTGTATGATATAGTCCGTTGCACAAGGGATATTGTTGTCTCAATCAGACAACAAATAGAATGTCTTTCAAATCTCAATAAAAGTACTTTGATTTATGTTCATAATAAATAAACTGTCTTATAGGAAAAGTTAGAAGTGAGCACTTTTCCAGAATTAGAAGCATAGATTCTGAAAACGGAAAAAATTTCTTCAAAATTTACGACTAAACAAGATGATGTAGTGCATAATAATGTGTCAACAACGTTACGAATTTGAAAAATTTACATTACCTAAATCTAACACTAAGTGCTCCATCTTGCATGGCGGTAGCCACTTCTAGAGACTAGCTTTTTGATTGCTAGACACTCGATGAGAATGTTTGAGATTATATCTCGACCCAATACCCATGTCAAAATGCGGTAACTGTGTGACTAGAATGTAAGTGTACATTGATTACTCGCAGTCATCCGCTATAGTATTTCTTTTAGTAATAGGATATATATAGGCCACATGATCTATGATGTTTTTGGTGTTATGGACACGTGACTATATAAATACGTGTCGAAGATAAGATTTAAAGGATATACATGTGGCCTTCTCTAGTGGTTTAAGTTTTTAGATTTCATGGTTCAACATGGTATTAGAGTAGACAAAGGTCCTGAGTTCAAGTCTTGCTGCCACTCATATAAAGGTATTGTGCATGGTTTAGGATTTAATAGAAAAAATGAAAATTCGCTTACACGTAAGGGGACAGGTAGAAGACAAGATTCAAATGATATATATGTGCCTTCTCTAATAGTTTAAGCTTTCAGATCAAGTGGGTACAACTGGTCATGGAGTTTTCATGGACATCTACTAATGGTAGTAGATCGATTGAGTAGGGTTTGGCTGATTCGCCAGACCAAAACATCCATTTTCCGCTTCAACTATGGCTTGGGTGTTGTCAAAGGAAATTGTCTGGCCATATGGTATTCTGGACTTCCACTTTGGGGAGCGGATATTGATATGCCCCAAAGGCACTATGTAGGCGTCAAACTATAGATAAAGGGGTGAGAAGTGGGATTTAGTAGGCAGAAATTAAGGTGTCAATTGGGAGAGAGCTAAGCCTCTCGAAAGCTTAGCAAACTATTTTAACTTTCATTTCATTCAGTTGGAATTACACTCTATTCTTTTATTCCAGTATGAAATTATAAAAATACAAATATCAACCTATTTAATTTGTGTTCACAAATCACAAGCAAATTCTGGGATTCTATTGAAGAAGTTGGAAAAAAAAATTGAATTTTTAGAACTTGGATCCAAGGTTTCAACATATATCTGCCTCTTTATTTTTACAATGTATAAAGAGTAGGTGTCACTTAGCAAATTATCACTTTCCAGTGAAAATAAAACATTTTGCTTAGCCTGACTTGGCTTGTTCATTGGTTGTGATTTATTCATATTTTAATAAAACAGCACCTTTTGGAATTGTAATAAGCTCGGACGCTCCATTTGACCGAATTTGTAAGTCCTCAAATTTGAATGAACACTATTGCAGCCACGTATGTTTCCAATTGTTGTGACAGCTAAACTTAGACAAAAAAAAAAAAAAATTATCAAATCTCTAGGAAATAAATTATTGGAAATTTAACTAATATTTTCCTTGCAAACTAAGGTCTCATTTTGGAAAGTTGTCATGGAAGTGGTACATAAAGCATGAATGTTAAACACTTCAACCCATAAAATATATTTTTGACGTGTTCATTTATATAAGCTGCTCATTTTTCCAGTCAGCTGAATTTATGCTCAAATCTAAAACAGTAATTGCTGCTATAATTAGTAGTTATTATACCTTAAAAATTATTACCATAGAGGGGAGCGAATAAGAAGAATAAAGAATTATGAAAGTTGTGAATTGCATTTTATTTATGAAATCCTTGATGCTTGTTATGAAGCTTTCATTGCTGATAACTCATATGCTGACCAGGCTATTTAAACTTATCAATCTGAACCTTTCCTTTTCCCTTGTTTTCTATTTTAACAGTTTTCCATTTTTTCCACAAAGCATGTTCTGTGATCTATAAGATTTTATCGTTAACATTTAAACTCGAACATATATTAGCCTGATTATTTCATGAGATGATACAACTAATTGAAATTCAGGCTTCATTACATGATATTGTCAATAAATTTTTATGTTTATGTTGCTTTTATTGCATGTTTATTATTTTGATTGACTACCTGACAGAACTCACATATCTCTTTTATTATGCAGCAAGAGGTTCCAGCCAGGAGCTTAGAGGTTAGAATTTGATCATCAGTTTCCTTTTCTTGTTGATTATGCATGGTGAATGAAATAAAGCAGTGCATCACACTGTGGATTTTATTCAATGCTACTTCTTTTTGCCTTGAAATTTGCATTTTATAACAAAAATTGGGATTAAATATGTAGAAGTCATGAATATTTGCAGCAGATTTGCAACATTAGTTTTACATTGAATCCTTTGATTGCCTAGAGGGATTTCGATACTGAAGCAATATGTTGTGAATAAATACTAAAGATTAAACACTTTAGACCTCTCCATAGATGTGAACTTGCTTCTTTTTCATTTTTTTTCTAGATTTATCTCTGCTCATCATGATTCAAATTACGAACAATTTCGTAGCATCTTTCAGGAAATATTCTCTTGCTTGCCTCTTCCACATAAAGACGAGGAATTTGAGATCGACTTAAACTGGAAAGACCTGACAGAAAACACATTGGTGCCACCTCCATATGAGCACATCAAGCGAAGTATCCTATGCATGTTGGTTTCAGATTTACTAAGCTGAAACTTATTATACTTGTACACAAATAGTCATTATCTCCCTTTCTATATATGAAAAGAATTCAACTACTATTAAAATCTTTGGACGATGCTAAAAAACTATTTATCCTGTTTGATTTGATTAACTATTTAAAGCTGTAAATGCAGCTAAAATTGTAATGGCTCTAAATGCTTAATTTCTAGTTAACTTAACTCAAGTAGACTTTTACCTCATTAGGAGGAAGCGCAGTAAGGTTGATGCTGATACTGGATGTGCAAGCTGTAGTTCTACTGAATGCTCTGAGGCTTGTGTCTGCAGGTGTTTATGTCCTCCCTTTTATAACTTGTGCTTTTACTAATCTTTAACTTGTAGTTTGTCTGTTGCTCAACTAGTGTTGCAATATTTATAAAATTAACTTATCAAAGTATAAGCTCATTGCTACATGTCTTCGCTTTATCCATTCTGCTCCTATAGAGATCAATTTCACTTTAAAATCAAAGATTCAAATTCATTTTTATCTATCTCATTCCATGTAATTGTAAATCTGCATCTTCCTTCATGTTTACCATGGCTGCTAGGTTTCTCTATTTTTTGAACAGATATATCTAGCATCATTCTTTTGATGTGTTCAAATTATTGCACTAGGTGTCAAAAAACAGTTTTTTACAACTCTCTCTTGATATTCTCATCTCAACCACTGTGAGTTTATGTATATGATGTTTCTGAATGCCAGCGAATAATATAGCATTGTTGGTCTAGTTGGAGACATAGAGAATAGTTTTTTTCATCTCATAAAAATTTCAATTGCACAAATGCACCCCTGTGCTTTACCCAAGTATATAATGGACACATTCTGTGTGAAGGGTATCAAGGTTGTTCATTTAACAAATCCAACACCAATTTAACTCTCTGCTTGTAAAAACATTGACTTAAACTGGATTCCATGAATTTTTTCTTAATCCAACCGAGTTTGAATCCCATATTTTACGATATTCTCTATTAAACTGTTATGTACTATACTGTTGCATTATCATTATAGAATCTAAGACATGGAACAGTGATGGCCATTACTCTGCATCCCTACACCTGCAGCAAGCCAGCACTCCCTTCTCTTTGCATAATGGCTTTTGGAAATGACGGTGAACCTAAAGATAGTTTATCAATCCAATTCAGCTAGTCTTTGTTATATCTTGAAAGCACTGGGTTTTGATGTGCACGTGAAGTTGGATTGGATTATCAACCTTGTATATCAGTTCAACAAGATTTAAGAAAAGCAAGCATGGTTGACTTGCTTAACCAAGTTAAACCACACACTATGATTCGATATTGTGTAACAGGTGAAAGGCTTACCAGATGATTGTTGGAGTAATTTAAACATCCATATGCTTATCTTTGGTTTCATACTAGTCATAAAAACATTCCCTATATGCTTCAATTGTTGGAAGAGTTCTGGTATTCCATTTGTCTGACAGAGACATAGTGTTCCCGAAACTCTAGCTGTCCTTATCTGACTTTTAAGTAATCCTCTTGAATAATGTAGTCCTATTCTATTTTAACATGTGGAAGTTCCCTACAAAACAAGGACTAAAATATTTTTCTTTCACGAATTAGCTTTTAAGATCTGTTTTTTGCCGAATGGGATGGATAACTTGATACAAGAGCTTTTGGTTGAGTAGAAAATGACTCTGTCGCAAAAGCTGTTTAACTTCTAGGTCTACTGTCATTTTGAACACTTATATTCTTTTGTAGACATTTCATGAGAAATTTTAAAGCATCGTGCTCTTCTTAGAAGTCGGACACCTCTATACAAACCAATGCAGCATATGTAACATTTATAGAGGCTGGAATCAGCAAACAGTATTCAGTGTTCAGTTCATTCAAAATTGGCACCGATGATATTTCTATTGCAATATTCTTTCATGGATTCACATAAATTCTTGAGTTTTTTCATAGTAAAGTTGCATTGATGGCTTCCACTATTATTTTTTTGAATAACAGAGTTCAGTGCATCAGCTGCTCAAAAGGTTGCCTTTGCAAAGGAGATTGTAAAAACAGACCATTTCGGAAAGAAAAAAAGATCCAACTAGTCAAGGTAAAAGTGATGTGTTTTGTTCTTTAATATTTTTACATGTTTGTTTTAATTACGGATTTTATTTTTTTAACCAATTTCCTTTTCCTTTCCACTACATTGACACTGGATTTTGCTTACCAGACAGAACATTGTGGTTGGGGTGTAGTGGCAGCTGAGTCCATCAATAAAGGTGATTTTGTGATCGAGTATGTTGGTGAAGGTAATTCTTGCATGTCAAAATATAAATCATACTACTGGAATACTCAGTTTTTATTTCAAATTCTAACTCAGTTCTCTAAGCGTGTGAAAAAGTTTGAGAAGCTGATCTTAACTACATTAATTTCTTGAATACACACACATGTTACGATGTGGGATTCTGATTTATAGTTTTCTTGTAAGTCAGCAAAAGATTAGATATGAAAAATAAAGGGATATAGAACACGAGGTGTTACTGATGAGAAATATATGATTATAATTGGAGCTCTTGGTATATTAAATGGTATCATAGCTTGGTGTTCTCCTCAGACTGAATTGTTGTTCACGCATATTTGGTGTAAGGAATAGTAATGGAGGATGATTTGTAAATTAGGTTGTCATCATATGGTCAATTTTTTTATTTGGTCAAGAAGAAAGATTGCCCCCCGGCATCAAAGTTGTAGTTTATCTTGCTGGAGTTGAGTTCTTTTAGCTGGAGAGAAATGATGGGGAATGAAGATAAGAGTAAAAGGAGTTCTTAATATATTAGGAATAAATATAGTTTGATTTTATTAACTTGTTTTAGTTTATTATAGTTTTCAAGTTTGATTAAAATTGGGATTTTATTTTATATCTTTATTCATTTTCCTACTTACAATAGGTTCACTTGAAAACCAGATAAAAAGAAGGCTTATGTATTGTAATAGTTAGGCTTGATTATTGAATAAACTCATATTTACTTCCTCTAATTTCTCTATATTTTCTCTCCTTTCTTTCTTTTACTTCTCAAGTCTAATAAGATTGTCGATTGTGAATCTTTAGAAAAGAGCTTCCTATGTCAGTTACATTTATAGTCACCTGAGTTTCGAAGTGACTTTCGAATATACAACATTTGCCTTTTCCTCAGTGATACGTTTTTAGCTACAGTGGCCTTTATGCTTCGAGCAGCCACAACATTTGCCTTTTCCACCGTGATACATTTCTAGCAAGGGTACATGGACCATATCGCGAATTCAAGAGGGGTGAGGTGGTGCATCGCTTTTCACTTTTCCAACCAGATTACGTTGAAACAAAGAACAGTACTATGAATGAATAAAAAATTATATATATTCCTTTTCAAATTTGAAAATCTCAAAATCTGTATGCCTTATGGAACTGAATTAATGCATACCTATTTTAGTCAAGTAACTGTGTGCCAAAAGGAATATGTAATTCACCCATATATCGATGAAAATGTTCTAATTTCTTGTGGAAGATCCATGAAAATAGCATGATTTTTTCAGTGTCCATACTTCAATAACTCACAAGATTTTTGAGAAAGATGAATCCTACCTTGTGCTTGATATTGATGGCCTCTGTCTGCTGAACACAGATCCAATGCATCTTTATTTATTATATTATATTGGCCAACCTCAGAAGGTCTTCTTGTCTCATCATTGAAATTTCCCATATTCTCCATCCATCCACAACGCTTATTGATATTGCAGTCTATAACTCTTTGCCCACTGAAGCCTTTTTCTGTAATATGATGACATTAATTCTTTGCTCACATTAACTTACTGCCTGTGGTGCAGAATATAAACTCCCGCTTTCATATTTTCCGTACTAGAGTTTACCTAAGAATGCAAGTGCTCTTAGCTATTGCATCCTCTGTAGATTCTGAAATGTGATGCATAATTCATAATTAAAATTATCACAAGTTCTCCTAAAGCATGGAGTATGAAAGATTTTATGAATATGCTGTGTTATCCTTCCATGTTTCTTTTTTCTTCAAGAATAAGATCTATAATCTAATAGTTTGTTTCTCTTTTTAGTTATTGATGATGCTTTGTGTGAGAAAAGGCTATGGGAGATGAAAGATCAGGAAGTTCAAAACTTTTACATGTGTGAAATTCGGAAGGACTTTGTGATTGATGCGACGTTCAAGGGAAATTCTTCACGATTTCTAAATCATAGCTGTGCTCCTAATTGTAAACTGGAAAAATGGTAAGTAAAACTATCTTGCAATTGATTTTCATGCCTTCCTAATGTGAATGACTGTTTTGGGGCTTCCACCGCTAGACAGAATGTTACCCTCAAACTTTGCTTCTTAAGTCCTTGCTAGGTCCCTAATGCAGCTACAATCCCAATCTATGTATCCCATTTTGTTTCTTTTAACTTATATTCGTAAGTCATTTTAATTTCAGTATATAGGTTCCACAATCTTAATCAGTGGCGTGAACTCTAAACCCTTTCCTCCTTAATTTTTTAATTTCCATGTCTAATAACCATATCAAGCATCAATAATTAGGCTCTCACAAGTAATAGCATTTATAATACTTGCACAATTACCTATCCACTTTCTTACTACGAATAAACACTATTCTGAATATACTTTAGGTGTATTTGTCAGTAGGTGGGTCTCTCAGAAAGATAGTTTGTTATATTCTTTTTAAATTGATTTGTGAATTATAACTACTGAAAAATTAGAGAATTTTCCTCAATTAATCTGTTTTGCAGTGCTGCATGAAATGAAAAATTGTAGTCTAGTTTGGTTGAACTTGTTATGGTGATAATATACATTTCAAACTTCAGAATTCATAAGCTGATGCATTGAGGCCAAATGGATACAGTTACGTGGTTTTTCTTCTTACTCTTAGGAACTCTTTAACCATTATTGCTGGTTGACAGTTACAAACTTAAAATTGTCATTTTTTTTTTCTAATACTAGTTTTCCCAGTTTTTGATTTTATATTTATTTCTTTGCACGTGGAAGATTCTGACTATATCTGTTGTCAAATTTTTCCTTTTCAAAAGGCAGGTTGATGGGGAGATTCGGGTTGGTGTCTTTGCAGCAAGATCCATTCAAGTAGGAGAACCGTTAACCTATGACTACAGGTATGTCATATGTGCAACGGATTGCTGATTTTCATATTATTTTCTGAGATTTGAATTTGAATAAACTTTTCAACAAATAAGCTGCAGCTGTGTACTCAACCCACTGATATATCGAAATGTCCATAAAAAATTAGCATATTTTTGGTTTGGGAGAAAATATATTACAAGAGACTAAGGGTACTTGGTAGCTTTCGTGAACCTAAGTGCATGTTATTTACGCGGTATTAGATAGGACCGAACAATATAATAGACCGTAGTCTTTTTTAATATTGTTTAGTACTATCTACTTGTCCCTATCAAACATGCTATTAGTACATAACTCTTGGTTTGATATAAAACAGCTGCAGAGACTAAAGCTACTGTTCTTGAGTCTGCAGATTTGAGCAATTTGGGCCAGAGGTTGAGTGCCGCTGTGGGGCTGAAAACTGTCAAGGCAATCTCGGGACTAAAAAGAAGGTTGTTTCAAGTAGGAGGAATAAAAGGAAGACCGATTTGAACTTCTCTTGGGGGGCAAGACGCCAAAGATCATCTCAACTTGTTTATGAGAACAATTAGAGCCAGTAATAAAAAAAAAAGGCAATTCTTTCAGGCGGCTCTTTCATGTTGTATACTGATGTTATCATTGCACGCTTTAAAGAAAAAAGAAAATAGGTACAATTAAATTGTTATATTACAACTACAAACAAAGCCTTATTCCCAGTAAATTTGGGGTCGGCTATATTCAATTGTTGTATTAGTTGAATTCTTAAGTACAACATAGGCATAACTCAGGTTTTCCCTGTAACTTTTTCTTTCATCTAACTCTGTATATAGTTCTCATTAAGCATGGTAACAGTCCAGTTTGGACATGGTTTTTGGAAGATACAAATATTTGTACTTTACCATGAGATTAAGATTTTTGGCTTCTGCTTCTGCTTCTGCAAGCACATCAAAAATCATATTGGTACTTAAAAGTTTATTTTACAGGAATAGAAGAATATTTATTATGAAGGTGAAAAAAGAGTTACAAACAAACAGGTTTGAGATCAACTTCATACAAAGAAAACCTTTTCTTTTTCTTATGCCATTCAGAAAGCCTATAGTAAAAGTACAGGAAACTTATTACAGGAATTGTACAGAATTTCGAAAATTGATGATGTGGAATAAAAAAAAACGAAAAAAATAAGGCTGAGAAAACAAAAACGCGGGAAAGGACAGCTTCTCATTCCACCATTTCCCCCAAAATTGGCGTCGAGTCCCGCCACTAACGACTCTCCCATATCCGGCCAAAATTCGGGCAATTGACCGGCGCATCTCCGAGTTGTATGTAAATAGAAAGTCGACGCCATTCTCATCAAGAATTCCAAAATTTGCAGTCACCGATAATGGCAGACAAAGGTATTCTCCCATCTTCTTACTTGGGTTGTCAATTGGTTAGCTTCTCTGTGTCCCCACACACTTAAAAAGCAACTCATTCATGGCTGCCCCAGCCCTCTTTTTCATTACCCACATAATACTCTCATTTTATTACTCTCTTCATTTTTGCATCCTCGGTTTTTTGGATTTTTTCTTCAACACAAAGTATATGTCTCTCTTACATAAATTCTTCCCGTTTGTGCTTTGTCCTTGTACTGGTTGCTATTTTGTTTATTGGGGGGGGGGGGGTAAGCAATTGAGCAGGCAGCAATGAAGGACGGTTAGCTTAAACTTCTGTTCAGTTTTTCTTGCTTTATATTGAGTTTTATTTAAGGATTTAATGCGGCGTCGGGGATGGAGGTGAATGCGGCGTCGGCTTTTCTGTTCACAGGCCGCTTGTTGGCATCGATGGAGATGACTGCAGTTGTGAAGGGGATGCTAACGTTGTATGCGGTGGTACCGATCGACGACGACAGTGAGCACACAGACAGTTAGTTTGGTTTGGGGAAGAAATTTCGTGGGTGATTTGGGAGAAATAGAAGAGACTTTGGATTTGGGGGAAATACAGGTGAAGTATTATTATTGTTTTTTTTTTAAGTATGCCACGTCATCATTATTATTCGAAATCCTGTAACCCTTCTGTTGATACATAAAAATTCAGCCCAAATCGAACAGCCCAGAGAATAAAGTCCAATTGGAGGGTCCCCAAATCAGATAGCCCAAAGAACGANGGAGAAATGTAATCAATCTAAGTTGAGTTGACCGAAAATGCATGACACAAAGTCTTGAAATCGGCTCATATGCTTGTAAAACCCGCGTGAATTAAAAAAATCACTAAAAAAGTGGCCCCCATCCCTTATTGTGAGTGTTCAATCAAGTCTTCTGTCGGGCATTTTCGATCAGTGTAACATCATAGAAAAATAATTATGTAATTGGAAATAGAAACACTTTTGGCTTTTAATATTAGTGGTTTAACTTTCTTTATGTTGTTGAAACCCAATTCAAGTAACCCTAGTAAATCTTGACCTTTTAACTTTTTCAGTTATACGAACTCGAAAATAAGTTGTTAATGATTTTGCACTATCAAATGGAAGAGTGTTCAATATTGAGTGGAGACAAGCATACATAGTGAAGAAAGCAGCAAAGTCATCAAAAGTATGTTTGCGACTGAGTAATCCACCTGCCTTTGAGAAAGCTCTTACAAATCCTTTCCCAGTATTTCCTATCTGCTTCTGCTTCCATTGACTTCAACTTGGCTTCTTCTGCAAAACCCTTCTGTAATTGTAAAAAAATTACACAATTAAATTGACCTTTGCACGTGCCTGTAATGCATGATTCACATAAATTCATCGGATTGGATGTGAATAACGCATGGCAAAAATTTACATTGAAGATCAACTTTGTGCAAATCCTTTTCCTTTATTCGAGTCAAGAGTCAAGGACCTGCTATTGAAGGGAAAAAAGGTCTCAACAAAAATTTAATATTACCTTCCTTTTATCGATTACAAATGAAAACATAGTTATGAGTTTAAATACCGCAACAATTTATGTCGTGTCACAAAGTTTTGCACTGGCTTCAACATAATACAAACCCTCAATTATCAGGGTTTAGGAGTGGTTATGAAAAAAAAGAAACGTAGTCTGACAGATTTGAAAAGCGATTACTGAATTTACGATATATGATTTGTCTACCTCAAAGGAGCCGTTCGAAAGAAGACGATCAATGATATTGTCAAGAATGTCTTTTTCATATTCAGGATGTCCCTGAATTCCTAGAATGTTGTCTCCAAATTTGAACATTTCTACACGTGTTTTATCGGAACATGCAAGAACTTGTGCTCCCTCAGGCACTTCACAAACCTGTCAATTAATTTCATGACCTGTCAAATTTCTTTAATGAAGTTAATAATAATAATAATAGACACTAAATATGTAAATAGAGAGTGAAAAAAATTTTAAAAAAAGATATATACCTCATCTTGATGGCATTCAATGATTGAAAGAGTGGGAGGAATTTCATCCAAACTATCATCAAAGTATCCATAAAAGGTGAAATCCTCGGTAAACCTAACCTTTCTTATTCCAATATCCCAACCACTATATGCTTTCCCAACTTTTCCTCCCAAAGCTCTACACAAAACCTTGGAAACAATGAAACATAATTATAAGTAAAAAGTGAAACAAAATAAGCAAAATTAGCCTTCATTATTTCAGTATCATTTTATAAAAGATATATACCTGATGACCAAAGCAAATTCCAAGAACTTTCTTTTGCATTGCGAATAATGTCTGCAAAATAAAGCAAAGTTCAAGAATCCAATATTCATCCCCATAAGCATCATGAGGGCTTCCACTGATCACAAATCCTTCATAGTTTTGAAGATCATCTATGGCAGGAAATTCGCCCTCGACGATGCGAAACAAGTCCCATTTCTCTTCTTCATCTGCAAATGCTTCAACAAATACATTGAAATATCCACCATAGACTTTCTTCACATAATCTGAATCCCTTACTGCCATTAGTAGTGCAAATCTTTTCTCTCTCTGGACCTTCATCTTGTAAAATAAGTGAAAATTAGAAATATTTTGTAGGGATAAGTAGAAGTTTATAGGATTGTTGTAGGGAAGTATGGAATCAAAAATGGAAGGCACTAATCCTTTTATACAAGAAAGAAGAGGACGGTAGAAATAATAAATACAGTAACTAGTTGACAATGGAATTCACGTGATTAATATTTTGCATACAATAATAATAAATTGTTCCTCTAGAATGGATTCTTCTACTTATGGACTATAACTTGTTGAATCATTTAATTTAAAAGTTTAAACCGTCAAGAGTAACATAGATGTATATTATTTTAATATTATTTTCACTCTGCTACTCCAATAGAGCTTGCAACAGGAGCTGAGGTGGCAACATCTCAGCCCTTTAATCTGAGATCTGTTACAAGGGCCTGTCAAAAACCCTGTTTGAGTAGCATAAATCTACCAAATAGGTTAATAGATGACGTTAGTTTTCAGACTTTTGTTTATTATGTGAACATTTCTATGTACTTGTATCTTCATGAATTTTATATCATTATGATTTTCCCAAAGCTATAAAAATTACTATTATTTAGGAGAAAAGATAACTTTATTACATTCTGAGTATAACTAGTTGAAAATGAAAACTTTACACGCTTAATATTTTCCATATAATTATAGCAAAATTCTGTCCTGTTTTTGTTCATCGCTTAACATTCTCTTTAAAGTTCTTTCGGTTAGAATTAGTAGATGGAGTTTCCAAATACACTTATAGATCATGCAAAGCAAATATATATATATATATATATATATATATCCAATGTTAATGAATATTTATTTATGTTCAAAACTTATGAATGTTTTATCTCCTAAATTCATGTATTTTACTTTCAGATTCTACTTTCTTCATGGTTGCACCTTATTTTGATTTTGTTTTTCAATCTTGCGTTGGCAACCCTATATTTCATTTTGCTTTTCAAGACAAGTGGATTTGCATTATGGAGAGCACTTCTAATTCATGAGTGAAGCATATTCCTGAATATGATAGAGTTAGACGTAATTCGATCCTTCGAACACGTAAAACATATAACTTAAATTAAGCCTAAATTCACTGCCTAATAAAGCTACCAAAAGATAAAATTTGAAGCTTCTTATTCAAGCTTATAAGAGGTATATTCCTGGTTCTGCCATTGTTGAACCAATGAAAATCAGTTTCAGAATTTCAGTTGGCTGTCCAAACATAAATTCGAAATTTTTTTCGTTGTATAACATCAGAAATGGAATTTATCCTAGTGGGATTATATTCTTTTGCATTCTACGAGCATTTCGGTTGGGTAAAATTAAGTGTAAATTGGTATTTCCAAAATTTCTTTTGCATCCTCATTTATATCCTGGTGAGAAAATATCTAAATTATACTCCAATCGACTGATCTAAATTCACATTTTGCTTCTTGTGGATGTAAGAAAAGATGTAAATTTACATTTTTCACTTTTTCTATCGAAAAATGAAATTTGCATCTCCTTTGCATATTTCCATTAGAGAGGTTTTCGGTCAGTTTGGAGATCTAAATCTCCATTTTACAATATCATTGAAGATACTCTTAAGTAAAGGATAGAACATTGTCTAAAGACTAACATTAATTAATTCCCTCAACTTCTGATATAAGTATGCTTATTGTTTGTAGATTGATGCAATATGGGATTGGACATACAAGTGATAATGAAGTGTTTGAAACATTTTGTGATTTAATTTCAAAAATCAAAATTTGAGTGAGTTATTTTCACCTTTTTCCTTCCTTTTTTGTTTTCTCTTTTTATCTTGTCAAGGGGAAATAGCAATCATAAAATATTGTCAAGTTTCCTTGTTGCTATGTTATCAGAGATAGTGGCAAAGTAATGGTATATGCCTATATCAGTAAGCTTGTCCAAGTTTGGTAGTGATTTTTCAAAATTCATTTTTCTTTTAACTTATTTTAACCACATATTCTTTCAATAAAATAATTTTATACATGGACATAACCTTTATCTAAATTTTACCACATATTCACCAAAAAAAAAAAAAATTCACTTTTTACACAATTTATTCTCAAAGCATCTACATGAAATAGTCTCTTTGTTGATTTTAGGGCCACTGATTTTTTGCATAATTTCGCATCAGAACAAATCCTATTCCCAATGAAGAGTATGCGGGTTTGTTGTCAAAGATTCAAGTGCATTTTAAATATCCTCCACTGAAATTTATACTCTTCCCACCAGCTTTTGTATGGAGTCATCTAAAACCTTAGACTTCCATACAAGAATTGTTAGAAGAGTTTGGGATGTTTGGAATCAATCTGATAAGAAGGAAAATGCGTGATGTGAAAACAAAATGAAACATTGGGTTGCATCACAGAAGGGAGATGCACTGGTAAATATTCTTTTTAGCCAAATAAAGTGCAGATCTAAATTCTTTTTATGCTATGGTCAGTATTATCATGGTATATTGGTATTGGATACGAATTCTTGGTTCTTATTATGAGGGTGTTTGGTGGAAATTAAATTAGATTTTTTAGTAAATTATGATAAAGTTTTTTGAATATGCAGTTGAAAAGTTATGGGACCCATGACATATGTGTTTAACATTGATTGTTTGACTTTAACTTAAATTAAAATAAGATTTTAATTCATACCAAACATGCTCTATGAATTAAAAATAAACCCTAGTTTCTTTTTAGATATCTGCTTCGTGGTACAATCAAGTTTAATTCCTACCAATTTGCACTATTGCCTATGATTTTAAGGACATTGTTGACCTCGATTTTTACATAGGTGATGTGACCAACAAATTCTAGTTCCACTCACCTCTACGCTATAGCTCTTGTATACTTGGACAAACAGTTAGAAGCACGTGACCTTTTCCAACGATGGGGAAAGTGATCGCAAGCATTGTGATGATCAAGTTAATTAACTTGTAGATATGCATTTGGGTGTGGATGGACAGAACACGTGAACCATGTTAGTGCACGGGCGCCAATGATAAATAGAGAGAATAACAAGAGTGGATAATATCACTATGAATGTGTAAAATTACATTACCTTCAAATGTTACTAAATGCAACTTATAGGGTGGCTACGTTAGTCAACGTGGCCTCATCTTAGTGCTCGAGTTGCTTCATCATAGAGTTCACTTCTACAATCCTAGGTTCAGGGGCATTTAATGATTTCAAAAAGTAGTCACCCTATAACTTGGGCCCGACATCTGAAAAGCATACAGAAAGGTTGATTTAGAGACACCTACTGCAGAGAGATCACATTAATCAATCATGGAATATTTTGTACGGAAAATCTCTTAGAAGAGGTGAAAGATGATGATTCCTTTGCACGTTTAGAAGCTAATCGCTTCGGATTTACACTGCTGCAAGCCATGGCACCTCACCTCGACTATAGAGAGTTGGCTTCTACATGGCAGTTCGACTAAGGTGGTGCATCACTTCGACTACCTTTGTCTGGTGGCCTCGTTTACGCCAAATAGGATAATGGCATAGAGTACGGGATTGATTTGATTTGCTGGTTGGATGCCACGTGATGGATGCTTTGAGTTTTGTCGAGTGAGGGGTAACAAAAATATTTGGTGGATTGGATAGTATACAAAAATAGACAAAATTTTAATATTTTTCATAATTGTTCATTGTAACTAGCCCTATAAGTTAATATTACCAAGCTCAATTATCCTATGTTTGGTTTATGTTAATCTATTTATAATTTAAATTGTTTATAAATACTTTCAAAATATGGAAGTTCAACTTGTTCAGTATATTGTGGTGAAGCATTATGACTTTAGACTTTGTGGATACAATGGGGATAGAATTATCTGGAAGGGCACAAGTAATGAAATATTTTCTTTACATCTTTCAATGAGCTTTTTATTTCATGGCAGTCACAAACCTTCCCTTGGAAATGTTGTGTAGCGTCGTATCGTCCCGACATAAGTAGCTTTCTTCCTATGACTGCATATAGCTAGCTTTCTTCATTGTTTGCAACTGTTTTTCTTGCACATGGAACCATTCTCAATAGATGGAATTCCACGTATACCTAATCATTTCGTCTCTGCAAGGAAATTTGGGGATTATATCTTGTTAGATCACCTAATGCAGCATCAATTCAGGTAGCAATGGAGGGTAAAAATCAGGGGAGCTACGTGGGGGAGGGGAGGAAAAGAAAGTTGTGGGAAATTTAGAGGCTGTAGAGGTGGTAAAGGAAGAATGAGAAGATATATTAGGTGGGAAATTTGAGATAGGTTGGTGTCATTTTTATCAGTGTAATGGCCAAAATTCGACTACTTCAAAATTTAGTGAGTAATTGAAGATGTCCTTCAATAATGAGAGCTCGAACACGTTTTCCAAATTGTAGTGAATAATGAAAGATGCATTTTTACATGACAATTTGGTAATGGTGTTTTGGTTGTCACATATGCATTTTGTCAGTCACGTCACTAATCTCGTTAGAAGTTTAAAAACGTTGTTATACCAGTGAGCAACATTCAACGTTAAGATAAGTTTAGTGATTAAAACTCGATATTTTAAACTTCATTGAGCAATCGAAGACATAGACATAATTTTATGTATTATTAGGACAATTAACTCAAAAATTGCTTCTAAATGCATTTAGTAAATTTTCTGAAAGTGCTTTATTTGATTAAAAGAATTTATAAAGAAATCTTACCAAAGGTAGCTTTTTCAGAAAATTCTTCTATAAAAATTAAAATTAAAAGCAAAAGCA